>NW_006256909.1:11565912-11988260 GCF_000478725.1 Eutrema salsugineum | reverse complement strand
ACTGCAGAAGTCTATCAAACTCATCATGTTCCATTCGGTTTCTGATCACCGCGGTCGTGGCTGTTCTGACCGCGGCGAACCAACCTTTCACCGCGGTCGTGGCTGTTCTGACTGCGGCCAAGACTTGATTCACCGCGGTCGTGAGCCACCTGACCGCGGGAAATTGTCTTCTGAACTTGCCTGGACACCACATTCCGAACCAATCTCGGCTATTCAATCTAATCCTAGTTTTCCCTCTTCTGAAGCTGAAAACCTAAACAAAAAGATTCTAGAGCTTGAAAAATCTATGTCTCAAGAGATTAGTGATCTTAGATCTGAACTAAAAGAGATGCAGAAGGATTCCGATACCCTCCTTAACATAATGGTCAAAACCAATTCTAAAAACTTAGAAAAATCTGAAGAGGAGCCAAGTGAAAATTCTTTCGAAAGCTCAAGTGAAGCAGATCCCTCCGATGATGTGAAAGCTATCACACTTAGGAGTGGATTAGCTTACAAAGAGCCTGAATTTCCTAAAGATCCCGAAGATGAGGAAAAGGGTAAGGAAAAGGAGAAAGAAAAAGAAAGAATCACGAATGAAGATGTTGAAAAAGAAGTGGTAGGAGAAAAGGATGGAGAAGAAGTAAGAGAAGATACATCCCGGGAAATCCTTGGAGAAGACCCGATTCCACCTCCACCAACTCGTGTCTATAAACCTAAACCTCCATATCCTAGAGCCTTAAGAGCCCCTAAGAAAGAAAAAGAAAAAGCTAAGCTGAAAGAGTTGATTGATCAATTAAATGTGAAATTACCTTTCGTAGAAGCTTGTGCTATGATTCCTGCTTTAAGAAAATACATGAAGGGTATTCTAACAAATTCTTTAACTCTTGAAGAAGGTGTTATGATGATAACCCATGAATGTAGTTCTATCTTGCAAAGCCGAATCCCTGAAAAGAAAAATGATCCTGGAAGCTTTGTACTTTCATGCACCATCAATGATGTAGCTTTTGAGCGTGCTCTCTGTGATTTAGGTTCAGCATAAACATGATGCCTCTTTCAGTAGCAAAACTTTTAGGACATCACACTTTCAAGTCCACTAAAATTTCTTTAGTATTAGCTGATCGTTCTGTTTGACAACCAGTAGGTATCCTAGTAGATGTTCCTGTAGAAATCGAAAAATGTTCCATACCCACCGATTTCGTAGTTCTTGAACTAGAAAAAGAACCTAAGGATCAACTTATTCTTGGAAGGCCATTCTTATTTACAGCCGGAGCCATAATCAATGTTCCTGAAGGAAAAATCGACCTTCATCTAGCCGGTTCAGTTATGCAGTTTGACATGAACAAAAGTTTCGATAAACCAACTTTGGATGGCAAAATTTGTTGGGTTGATGAGTTAGACGGAATTATTGAGGAAGTCTATGAAGATCTGCTTCTAGATGACCCTTTAAGTGTCACGCTTTCACCCGCAAAAGATGAACGCAATTTCCTTGAAGGAATTTCGAGTGAATGCGCACGTATGCTTGATAAGTCCGAAACTTATAGGAAACCTCTAAACTATCTAGATCGTAAGGACCAAACAAACATTCCTACACCTCCTAAAGACACTGCCGCAGAAATTAATGATCCTTGGAGCGAGCTTAAAGCCCCTAAAGTCGAGCTTAAACCTCTTCCCGTCTGACTTAAGTACGCTTTCCTTGGACCAAATTCTACTTATCCTGTCAAAATAAACTCTGGTTTGACGGAAGAAGAAACCACAATGCTGTTGACTGAGCTGAGAAAGCATAGAAAAGCCTTAGGATATTCACTTGATGACATACCTGGAATCTCTCCAGATCTTTGTATGCACAAGATAAATCTAGAGGATAATGCTAAAAACTCAATCGAAAGTCAAAGGAGACTGAACCCTAATCTCATGGATGTTGTCAAGAAGGAGATTATGAAGCTTTTAGAAGCTGGACTAATCTTTCCTATCTCAGATAGCACTTGGGTTAGCCCAGTTCATGTTGTCCCAAAGAAAGGAGGAGTCACTGTCATTAAAAATGATAAAGATGAAATGATCGCTACAAGAACAGTAACTGGACATCATATGTGCATCGATTACCGTAAACTGAACGCAGCAACTAGGAAAGATCATTTTCCACTTCCCTTCATAGATCAAATGCTAGAAAGATTAGCTAATCATCCCTACTATTGCTTCCTTGATGGATACTCCGGATTTTTCCAAATTCCTATTCGACCGGAGGATCAAGAAAAAACGACATTCACTTGTCCATATGGCACGTTTGCTTACAGACGTATGCCTTTTGGATTGTGTAATGCACCTGCTACCTTCCAGCGGTGCATGATGTCGATCTTCACAGACTTTATTGAAGATTTCATGGAAGTATTCATAGACGACTTCTCTGTCTATGGATCTTCTTTTGAAAAATGCCTAGGCAATCTTGGTAAAGTTCTGCAAAGATGTGAAGATAAGCACTTAGTATTAAATTGGGAAAAATGTCACTTCATGGTACAAGACGGAATCGTGCTTGGGCACAGAATTTCCGGAAAAGGTATTGAAGTTGACAAAGCTAAAATCGAAGTCATGACCAGCCTACAACCACCCACAAACGTAAAAGGAATTCGTAGTTTCTTAGGACACGCAGGATTCTATAGGCGCTTCATTAAAGATTTTTCTCAAATAGCTAGACCTTTTACGCGTTTGCTTTGCAAAGAAACGAACTTCAAGTTCGATGATGAGTGCTTAGTCGCGTTTCATAAGATCAAACAAGCTCTTGTCTCTGCCCCTGTCGTGCAAGCACCTGATTGAGAACTCCCATTCGAAATCATGTGCGATGCAAGTGACTATGCAGTCGGAGCAGTGCTTGGCCAACGAAAAGATAAGAAACTGCACGTAATCTACTACGCTAGCAGAAATCTAGACGAAGCTCAATGCAATTATGCTACAACAGAGAAAGAACTTCTAGCTGTCGTATTTGCATTTGAGAAATTTCGTTCTTATCTCGTAGGGTCTAAGGTCATAGTTCATATTGATCATGCTGCAATCAAGTATTTAATGTCTAAGAAAGACGCTAAACCTCGGTTGATAAGATGGATCCTCCTACTACAAGAATTCGATATCAAAATTCGAGATCGTAAAGGAGCTGATAATGGAGTTGCAGACCATCTTTCACGAATTCGAGTTGAAGAAAGATTGCCTTTAAATGACAGTTTGCCAGAAGAAAACATCTATGCAATAGATACTACCCCCAATGCCAATACGGCACCACCACGTCCTCTAATGCGACGTGCAAATGCTTTCAACACCCCATGGTTTAGGCACATAGCGAATTACCTAGCAGCTGATGTAGAACCACCACAATTGTTTGGTTATAGGAAGAAAAAGTTCCTGAAAGACGTAAGACATTAGTTTTGGGATGAACCTTATCTCTATAAGAGATGTGCTGATGGGTTATTCCGAAGATGCGTGGCTGAAGAAGAGATGGAAGGAATTTTATTCGGATGCCATAGCTCGTCCTACGCAGGACACTTTGCGACTTTTAAAACTGCTTCAAAAATCTTACAAGCAGGTTTTTGGTGGCCTACTTTGTTCAAAGATACTCAAGCTTATATATCGCGATGCGATAAATGCCAAAGGATAGGCAACATAAGCAAAAGGAATGAGATGCCTCAAAATTTTATTCTCGAAGTCGAAATTTTCGATGTCTGGGGAATAGATTTAATGGGACCCTTTCCTACTTCTTTTGGAAACCAATACATCTTAGTAGCAGTAGACTACGTCTCTAAGTGGGTAGATGCAGTCGCTAGTCCCACCAATGATGCAAAAGTTGTCATGAAGCTGTTTAAATCTGTTATATTCCCGCGTTTTGGAGTTCCTAGAATTTTGATAAGCGACGGAGGATCGCATTTCATCAACAGAGTTTTCGAGAATCTTCTTAGAAAGAATGGAGTTACACATAAAGTTGCTTCACCATACCATCCCCAAACCAGCGGTCAAGTAGAGATCTCAAACAGAGAAATCAAGTCGATTTTGCAAAAAACAACTGCAGTTCATCGCAAGGATTGGTCTATAAAGCTTGACGACGCATTATGGGCATATCGAACAGCATTCAAGACACCGTTAGGAACAACACCATTCAACCTAGTTTACGGAAAAGCATGTCACCTTTCAAAAGAACTCGAGTATAAGGCGCAATGGGCTATCAAGGAGATGAACATGAATCTGAAAACAGCTGGAGAAAGAAGACTACTTCAACTTCATGAGTTAGAAGAAATCCGACACAATGCCTACGAAAACTCGAAGATCTACAAGGAGAAGACTAAAGCATATCATGATAAGAAGATTATTCATAGAACTTTTGCTCCTAACGATAAGGTACTTCTTTTCAATTCTCGTCTTAAGCTTTTTCCAGGAAAATTACGTTCAAGATGGTCAGGACCCTTCACGATAAAGGAAGTCAAACCATACGGAGCCATTGTCCTGTCGGACAGAGTCGGAAACTCATTTACAGTGAATGGACAGCGTGTAAAGCCGTATCTGGCTGAAGAAACCGAAGACGAGAGAGAAGTGATGTTTTTGATTGATCCATCATCGGCCAATGATGAGATCAAGGAGTGTCACGACCCCGGTTAAGTCTAATCGAACCACAATGTCAAGCTAACGACTTGAAACAAGCGCTTAGTGGGAGGCAACCCACTTGGTATTTTATCAATTTCCCTTTGACCTTTATTTTCTATTTTCATTGCTTTGTTTCTGTTTCATTTAATTTCAGGTTTTCAATAAGGAATAATAGATTCAAAAGACGAGCAGCACTCTCCAGCACGATAAGTTCACTTAAACATTTCAACTTTTCTATTTTCTTTACCATTCTTTCCAAGATTTATCACACTGAGGACAGTGTGAAATAAGTCTGGGGGAGGATGTTCATCCGTTACTAATAAAATTTGATTTGTTTTGAGTTTGTTTTGGAAACATAAAATTTTTCAAAAAGTTTTTCATACAAATTTTAAAAATAGTTTTCAAAAACAAAAAAAAAAAAAAAAAAAAAAAAAATTCTGTCAAAAAGTTTTCAAACCAGGAACACAATAAACAATACTATGATGAATTAGACCAGTGTGCTTCTACGCTATTTCCTCGTTTTTTGCTCTTTTGTGATTTAGGCCTAGACTAGGCGGTAGCTAAGTACTTGCATTACGAAATCCCACCAGAGGACTTCTATTCATGGAGATTCTTTCTAACAGTATATACTAGCTCATTTTATTTGACCTTAATATTGACATTTAATTTTCTCATCATTGATTTTAGGCAGACATCAACATACACATCTAGGACGTCTTTTACCCTCACTTTTACCACTCTTTGTCGTCCTAGATGACCAGTTTATCTTTATCTGGTACCATACCCTAAACCCAAAACCCTTGTTTTCAATCCTCGTGCATTCTCTCTTTAGTTTATATCAGCAGATATGTGCAAAACCGTCGGAGAGAAGAGGAGCGACGCAGTTTTCAGTCACTCAGAAAGGAGACTGAATGGAATTGGGAAGGAAGAGTATCAGAAACATCAAGAAGCTTTACAAGACAAATCTTAACTGGTAATTTCGTGCTCTCTAAGACTCTATATCTAAAGGTGTTCCCTCTCTATTCAAAAAAAAAAAAAAAAAAAACGAATGAATGAAAAGAGAGAGGGAAACAAAAAGCCTAATGAGTCCTAGATTGTTGAAATTTGTGGAGCAAGAAGTATCTACTAAGCGTTTATAGAGCTATGTTTTTGAAAGATTTACAAAAATCTAAGTCTGGGGGAGTTAGGAGAGAACCTGAGGAAGAAGGCCAGTAATCTATGGCAAGAAGAAAGTGACTGAAAACTGTGGATACCAACAGCTTCACTCTCTCTTGCGGTTTTGCATAATATCTTGCATTCTCCAGATCTTCAGGTAACCCGTAAACACTTTAAGCCTTACCCCTAAAATAACCCTTTTTACACCTAGCCTAGATTGCCTTGCCTACTTTCTTTGATGAGAACCACCGAGATTTCTAATGAATGTTAAGAGCTAGTTGACTGGAAGTCATATCTAAGTGTGTAGATTTTTGCATGACGGATTAATGGACTAGTTTGCTTGTATTTTGGTGAGAATTTTCTAGACTGGATCCAAATAGATGTTTCACGATAAGTTATGGTTTAGAAGTACGGTCACTGAGATATTGTTTAGTTCCTGCGATTTTTTGAAATTCTTTCCTGACTTAAGTTTGTTTGAGGACAAACAAAAAGGTAAGTCTGGAGGAGTTGATAACACCGTATTTTGACCATTTTTATGGATCATAATAATGTCTTATGCAGGTGTTTTAACTCTGTTTTCAATGGTTTTTAAAGCGTTTTCAATGTTTTAGAGTTTCAAAAGACATTACAGGAAACTTGGGCAAAAGATATGCAATTTGGAACAAATGAGCAATTTTGGATAAATGCAGACCGTCAGAAGTATGACAAGCGATGAAGACCTTCTCAACGTCTGATCACCCCCAAAATTTGAGACAACATAGAGGATCCAACCAGCTTTCTAATGCACTTGGTTTGGATACAATCCAACGGTTAGAGCTTCAGATACTCCCGATGCAAGAATGACTGAAAATGCAGTTCCAGAAGAGAGCAAGTGCCGGGACTGCGGCAAACACCCATTTTCCCGCGGGTAGAGCCACCGCGACCGCAGAACTTGGTTGTTCACTTTCCCGACGACTTAATTAAAGCTCTGATCAATTCCCTTCGTTATTTTTGAAGCCCTAAGTGTCCAGAACCACCCCAGAAGCTATAAATACCCCCTTTAGGTCATTTCTAAAGGTGTGGAGACGACATAAGATAGAAAGAGAGAGAGATTTCGTGTGAGTGCTTCACAAACCCTAGGTGGCCGCCGCCTTTGAAGGAGGAGCCGTCGAGGAGAGCATCATCGCGCCTCCATCTGCGATTCCGTTCTTCGTTTTTCTTCCCTCTTTTCTTTAGTTTCCTGCACTTTCAATTTCGTTTATGATGCTTTGTTACAATATGTTTGAGTAGTTACCCAGTTGGGTTTAAAGGGATTGTTCAAAGGGAATTTCATGTGTCTTTGCTTATGAATCGATAGATTTAGGATTTATAATCTTCTAGATGTTCTTCGTTTGCCTTTAATCTTAATGTGTGATTCTTTGCTGGCCACTTAGAAGCCGATCTGATATGATATGTTGCGAAAGCTTTCATTGATTGTCTGAACTAGGGTGAAACGAGCAATTCTTTTATAAGAGTGGAAACCTACCTGTAGTTGAGTTGTGAATATTGATGAGTCTTGTCCTGCTATTGCATCTTCTCCCTTCCAGAATCAGAGTGGAAACCTACTGATTAGGGTTGCGAGAGATAGTTGTTTAGTGCTGCGAAATTAGGCTATTCATAGTTCCGTGCCTCGAGTTCTATAACATACGTATTTGATTACCTTTATCATATATTTAAAAATCGACATAGCTTAGTCCATGAACCCCTGCGAAACCCCTTGAGCCCCAACGTCTGTCTTTTATTGCTTACAACCTTCAATTTCATCTGCTTTTTAATCGCTATTTATCTGCTTTTCATTCGCTTTTACTTGCTCCAATTCGCCTCTTGTTTAAATCGCTTACTACTTGCTTTTGTTTGCTTTCGTTTTTGTCAATTGCTTTTACTTTCTTTGCTTTCTAGTTTAGATTTAGTGACAACCAAAAACCCAAAACCAAAACCAAAACCTTTTAGTTATAATCTGATTTAAGCGTTGCAGTGAATTCGTACTGAAACAACTAAGTTTCTGTGGATCGATACCCTAAGTACTACAGCGCACATCTGTGCACTTGCAGACATTTAGGGGTTATAAATTTAAAACCTGAAGTTTAGTAAAACGAAAACAACAAACTCCGTTTACAACTCGCATCAGCCAACATCCTGACTTTCCACAGAGAGAAATCACCAGTTCCATCAAACCTGTCTATTTCGACCCGATCGTTGGTCATCTTAACCGTCGCCTTGTAACCTCTAACTTGAACCTTCACAGCAACTTTACACCAAACCCGGCGCTCTGATACCACTTGTAAAGGAAATAAGTGTGTAAAGCTTGCAAGTAAAGAAAAGACACAAGATTTGTTAACCGAGTTCCCGGCCTCAAACCGGTACGTCTCGGGGGAGATCTCTTGCTCCCAAAGCTTCACTATCTCAAAGAGGTTACACACACCACTAACAAGTGATGTTAACTCTGGTTTTACAGGTACACACACTTCCCAAACAACAAGGATCAAAGACACAACAAAGAAAGAACAAGAAACCCCTTGAGACCCTTGATTTCTTTGTTTTTCTAGAACTCTCTCTTGTTGTATGTCCCTTCATCTTCTTCTTCCCTTGATCCTTTATAAGAAGCAATACAGGTGATAATAAATGGGCCAAAGAACCATTCCCAAGCCTTGTTCTCTCATCACCATGTCCATTTTCGTCTGGCCCATTAAAGGCCCACCTGTGTGTTTTGTCAAACCAACATCAGCCCAACAACAGCGATGAGTTATTTTGTCTCGGCTTTTACAGTTTTTTGCTGTTTCTTGAGATTTTGAAGGCATTAAAAGTTTTCGATTGGACTTACTCAGGTTACCAGTGTCGTGCTTTCCTGTTGCCTTCTCATAACTTAGCCATAGTCTCTGTTCTATCTTAGCTTTGCAGAGTTTGTAGATTTGTTGACGAGTAAGTGTCTTGGCCTTATCTTCTTGAGTTCTTGTGTTTCCTTTAAAGAAGATTTCATTAAATCTGGTTATCTTCTTCTTATTTGTGCCTGAACATTTGTCTTCAGTGTGATATTTGTGTTACTGAAACTGAGTTTAAACCTTGTTTACATGTCTCTTCTTCTCAGATATTCAATCAGTATAGTTATTGCTGTCTCATATGAAGCAAGTGTTTCCCAGATTACGTTTGATCTGTAATGACATAAAAAGTTTTCAGTTTTATTACAGAAGAAAAATTGTGATTTGGGATACTAATGTTGAGGGCTTTTTAAAAAAGTTATGTCAAATGTTGCTCAGAGCAGAATACTAAAGTGGATCAGTGAAGCAGATTTTAAGAGTGTAGTTAAACTTTTCTTTATCCGTTGCAGTAACCAAGCTGCTGCATTTTTGTTAGAGATGGTTGTTATGATGCAATACTAGTGTTGCAACAATTTTGTCTTTAATGTGTTTGGTTCTAGTTAGCGATTGCTCTTGATGTTGCTTGGCTTTCTGGTTCCTGTACTCTGTTATTGCTACTTGGATCTTATTTGTTTTTACTGGAACAGGTTATAAAAAGAGTATTACAAAGATGTCGTCTGGGAACAAAATGTGTACATGACCAAGTTGGCCGAGTAGGCTGAGCGTTATGAAGACTTATGAGGACATGGTTGAATTCATGGAGAAAGTTGCAAAGACCGCCAATACCGCGGGGCTTACTGTTGAAGAGAGGAACCACTTGTCTGTTTCCTACAAGATTGTGATTGGGGCTAGGAGGGCTTCGTGGACGATCATCTCCTCGATAGTAGGAAGAAAGCAGAGGCAAGAACGATCACGTTTCGATTCTCAAGGACTACAGAGGCAAGATTGAAACTGAGTTCAACAAGAGTTACGACTGCATTTTGAACCTTCTCGACTCTCACCTCGTTCCTACTGCATCTAAAGGCTTAAAGACAATGGTGGTGTTAAGATTGTAATGATATAAAATGATTTCTTTGTAATTACCCAATTCACAATGGACTATATATACAAAAAATTTGTCTCTGTAATTAAAATAAATTAAAAAAAAAAGAAATAGAAGAAGAATTAATTCTTGAAAATTTGATTTAGGGTTTAGGGCATTAGAGTAGAGTTTATTGTTTTGAATATATATTTTTTAAAAATCACCCAATTAACAAAGGAATATACAATAAATTAGTGGATCTTTAATCTGTAAATAATTTTTTTCAAAAATATATAATAATATTCGAATTAAGTCTTACATATTTGATTTAGGGTTTAGGGTAATCGAGAGTAGAGTTTATTGTGTGAAATATATTTTTTTGTAATTATTCAATTAAAAATGGAATATACAATAAACTTTTATCTTAATATGTATAAAATAAATTTTAAAGATAAAACTTAAAAAAGAATTATGTGTTGATATTTGATTTAGGATTTAGGGTATTGGAGTTTAGGGTCTGGGGGTTTAGGGTTTAGATTATGTTGATTTAGGGTTTAGATTATCTTAATTTGTGGTTTAGGTTATGTTGTTAATTAACAAATGAAAATGTTTGGCAATGATTGAAATGATTACAAAAATGATTACAAACATATATACAAACTTTACAAACTAATGATAAATTACTAAGTTCATTATTGATAGTTTAGTGTCACACAATATTTACTATATAGTTTGTGTTTTAATTTTTTTTCAGTAAACTCCAAAATTACATATTATTATGAAAGTAAATAATATATCATAAACTCAGTCATATAAAATACTTTCGAAATTAAACTATAATTAAAACATATTAAAATTGTTTTATTTAGGGTAAAGATATAAACATTTAGAAAATAAGAGCCTATGGAAAGATATCACTTGAATCGCTGACGTGTCACGATATTAAACTGTTGGATCATACTTTTCTCGATCTTTCCACAGCTTTGGTTTAACTCCGTTGGATTACGCTTCCTCCTCTTCTCTTCGTCGTCTCAATTCTCTCCTCTCGAGCCTCCTTTAACGACGAAGACATCAAAGCAAAGCTTCCTCGACTCATTTTCTCGGCGGAGGAATGAGATCAGATCTGGCCGGCCTGCTCTAAACTGCTATCATATTCTCGCCGTAGCCTTTTGGGTTTCTAAAGGAGCAGTAGAGGACGATGTAGGATCTAATATCTCTGGTTAATAGGACTTGAAGATCTTGCACGTCGTTGGTGGTTAGGTTTGAATCTCGATTCTCCCTTCAAATCTGCTAGTATGTGCCCTTGTATATGCTTCAAGATGCATCTCATGATTCGTTACATTCTTTCATTTTCTTAACCACTCTGAATAGATATTGAAAGTGATTTTTTAAATTTATTTAGTATCCTTGTTGTGTTAGCAGAGAGCTCAGCGAAGTATTCAGTTCTGGAGAGCATCGTCGTAAAAGACTTTTTACCCCATGGATCTGGTAAAAAGTCTACACTTAATCAAATTCAGTTATGAGATAACAAATTGTTGGTACTTATTCGTGTATTGACATTGAAATGTTTGTTTGTTGCAGGAAGAAGCTAGGTATGTTGATAATATTGAAGAATAAGTTTCAAAGATTGGAGATAAGAGTGTAGAGAATTCGCAAGATTAATTACAAGACTACCGGCTTTTGTATCATACAAAGTATGAACTTATCTTTATTTTTACTTGGTAATATATAGGTCGTTTGTATCTGTTTCATACAAATATAATAAAAAAAATCTGATGTTTTTCATTTTAATATGACAAAATAGCCATAATAGCAAAAAATCACAATTAATCGAATTTATTTGTATATAATTTACTGGGACTATTTTTATGAGTCAATTACACACTGCAGAATGATATCCATAAAAATACAAATGCTATAAAAAATAAGAATTTGTGGACAAAAATATATATATATATATCATAACATATTTCGAATGCTATAGAAAATTTTAAAACATGATATATATAATATAACTAATAGCAAAAATTAATTACTATTATAAAATTTATAATTACATACAAAAAGCGCTATATTAAATAAAGACACGATAACAATGAAAAAACCGCTATCAAAAGTCACAGAGCTATTATCGCAAATTGCGGGCTATGTCAGAGCGCTTTTCTAAACGTTATTGTATCGTTAAATAGCGTTTTTTGGATGCTAAAAATATCCGTTTTTGATTGGTTATTTGAGAGCATTGTAATTTTTTTGATTATGAGGATGACACTATATATATTTTTTTATTTTTATAACCATTGAATTAACATCGTATGTTAACATCAATTTAACAACAAAATTAAATTTACCATTGAATTAACAACGAAAGAAGAAACTAATACACCAAAAAATTAAACGTGTTTCATCTAACTCATATTTTATCATAAAATCGTAGTTATTTAATGACGAATTCGTCGACTATTTAACGACGATTTAATGTCTGATTTTAAATCGTCGTAGTTAAACTATTGGTTTCTTGTAGTGTTACTTATAGCTTGTTAACAAATTGTTTCTTATACATTTTTCTCTTAACTAGACAATATCTTCTCAATATTTACGTAGATATATTTTAGCATTGAATGCACCCATCTTCATTGTCAATACCTTCACCATCACTTCACTCGAGTAGGGGCATTGAAACTCAAGCAAACATGCTACATATTATTTTAGACAATCTACAGCCCAAATTTTAAATAAAGAGATGAAATAGAAAAAGTTCGAAGCCTCTGAATTATCGTGTTTCTGTTTTACAGCTCCACGACCCAGATCTTGGTTGACAAGATTCAACACTAACAGATATCCTCAACCACTTTCTTCCATAAAATTCCATCCTTTTTTGCGCATAGACTTCATAAAATTTGTGAAAATTTGTCTTCAGAGGTTCTAACTTGCAACACATTATTTTTCTATGTATGGAATTAGGCACACATGGAGGTAGACTTAGCTCCTAATAGTTGACAATTCTATCCCTTTGTCTTTACTAGTATTAGTTACCTCTTGTAGATGCAAACACCTACAGTCGTTTTTCTCTTGAATAAACAGTTACCATCTTAATGGATTATAGTATTGACAGTAGAATACGTAAAATATAAGTTTTATTTGAGTCATGATATACCGATATAAGATATATATATATATATGTAATATAGAAATATGAAACTTTTATGAATTAGTTGGGGATATGGAAGTTCGATCATATAGATTTACTGGGTGAAAGACTGCTTCTTTTTGCTTTTTGGTACAAATGGTGAAAGACTGCTTTTAACCACTTGTTCCACCACTAGAAATAATGAACATACCAATTCCTCCTGCGTATCAACCAGAGTAGAGCACTTACTTAAAGGGAGAGTATTTCATTAGAGAATCATGCAAGCCTAAACCCTAAAACCAAAATAGATGAAATAAATTAACATGGTAGAGGTTTAAGAGTTTTGGACTCTGATGGTTTGCTGAAGCTATTGCATTGGATGTGCTAGCTAGTGGAGAAATCCAGAACTAGAGTGCAAGCAGTGAGTCTCCGGTTCAATTACAACTCTCTAACAACTTGTATTAATTACCTCTTTTAAACACACAAGAACAGCTGTTTTTCCTTACATAAACCGTTACCATATTCTTGATTATTTTAATATATGTATTATTTGACCAGAGAGCACTAATATAAATTAAAGTGAGAGTTCCCTCCTCCCTCAGAACACTAAAACTAACATACTCAAAATATCTGAAAGAGAAAAATAAACCAACATGGTAGAGGTTCCTGAGTTATGGACTGTGATAATTTCACTCATAGTGGTGAAACTTTGTCATTGGATTTATCAGTGGAGAAATCCAAAGTGTAGTGGAAAACTTCCTCCAGGGTCGATGGGTTTTCCAATCATTGGAGATACTTTCTAGTTCATGAAGCTTCATGATGCCTTTCAGTTGCCAGCATTCTTGACGAAGAAAATCCTTAGGTTACTTAATTTAGTGAATATTCTTCAGACTAGCCTTTAAGGTTAATGTATTGACAAACTTAGCCTAACATATTCATCAGCTTACTAGACTAACCTTAAAAAGTTGGTGTTATACAATTTTGTACAAATAATCAATATTATTACCAGATTGCCATTCTATTTAATAAAAAACTTCAAATTATATACACAATAACATTTTCATATTAAATCATATACATACGTATATACACGTATATACACATACATTTCCCTAATTCTAAAAATAGAAATTACAAAACAAAAAAACTCAAAACCCTAATTCCGGCGGCGACGATATAGGCAATTCGGCGACTAGAGAGGCGATTCAGGGTTTTCGGAGACGAAGGAGGCGATTTCGGCGGCGATGAAATTTTTCGGCCACTCATCTGGTAAGTGTTTCACATCTGGGTTCATTCTCGTCTCGAACAAGTTTTTGTCTTGGGTTTTCGGGGTTATGTCGAAAACTGTTTTCGCCTTTAGTTGCGACGGTTGTGTTTGGGTTTCAACGGTGGTTTCGCGCTAACGGCGGAAACGGCGGAAGAGAAATCCATCTGTTCACATGATTTTACTCAGAAATCGTAACCCTTTTCTTATTTTTTTCAGGGAAGTATTATTATCGGCGGTTTCCGTCTTTCGAGAACGGTTTCCAGAGACCCTACACGATTTCCGGCGAGTAATTTCTGTTCGTAGTGGTTCGGTTCTAATTTTTTTGGTAGACTTTTCAATATTGTTTCATTTGGTCGATATGGTAAACGGTAGATTTGTTCGTGTTTAACGGAGTTGTTTTCTATGTGAGGTAGATTTGTTTTCGTTTCATTGTCTTGTTTGAATAATAAAAGTATTGTTGGTAGAGTTATTGTTGAGATTGTATTGGTAGATTTATGTATTGTTGGTTGATTTATACCATGTGTGGTAGATTTGTGGTCGTATTTGGTAGAGTTATATGTTATAGTTGCTCCCGGGTTTGGTAGATTTTATATTATAGTTGCTTTCGAGTTTGGTAGACATGTTCATGGTAGATTTGTTTTCATATGTGGTGCGTAATTTGTGTTTGTAATGGTTGGGTTAAAATTTGCGTTTGGTAGACTTATGTATTCTATATTTGCGTTCTCGCTTTGTATGTGGTAGATTTGTGTACGTTTTGGTAGATTTGTAAATGTTTTGTGCTAGGTATTCTATAGTTGCTGTCGAGTTTGGTAGATATGTGTTTGTTCACGGTAGATTTGTTTTGATGTGTGGTAGATTTGTAAGATTCTAATGTTTTTATTTGTTTGCAGACATGGCTTCAGGTAGCGGCTCAAAGGATTATCCCCAAAGATTGTACCCGGAAGGCAAATCTCCTTTGCTGAAGAAGAGTTGTCATCATAACTGCAAGCTTCATGAGTTCATCATGATGATCAGGGATCACCTTGGGGAAGAAATTTACAACGACATCATGAATAATTCTCAAGTTGGCGTGCTACTGAAGCTTGCATTGACTTTGTTCATATGGAGTGCTAAGACGGTTCAGTATTTCGTGAGCAACCAACTGAAGGTGGATAGGAATCATGAGTTCTGGACTCTTATTGGAGGTCGCCCGGTTAGATTTTCACTCTTCGAGTATGCTGAAATCACGGGGCTAAACTGTGACCCAATTGATCCCAATGACAAGTTGGAAATAGATCACACCAAATTTTGGGCTGAGATTGGAGTGAGAGGTGGGGAAGGCCCTAATTGGAATGAGTTAGAAGCTCGGATGAAAACTTGCCAAGCATGGACTTATGAGAAGAAGAAGATGTTGGCGTTGCTTTTCATTTTGCATGTTGGCGTATTGGGACTTCACCGCAACAGTCGAATCCCGTTGGCTTTAGCCAAAACAGTTATGGATGAAGCAGCTTTTGAGAGACAGACGTGGGGTCGTTATGGATTCCATGAACTAATTAATTCCATCAAGATTGCTAATTTGGGGGGAGCACGATACACTCTCCACGGATGTGTACAGGCAATGCTTGTTTGGGGTTATGAGTGCATCCATATATTGGCTGAGAGAGCAGGGAAAGTACGCCCCGATGTAGATGACTCGGTTGTTCCTCTTCTTAGGTGGACTTCATCACGGTGTCGTTATGTTTTCGAGACTCTTTTGGAGATGGATAAGAGTGAAACCGAGGACCACAAGGTACTTGTACCTTAGCAGCTAGTTGGTAGAGTTTAGTGATAATAGCTTAGTGTTTGGTAGAGTTTAGTGATAATAGCTTAGTGTTTGGTAGAGTTTAGTGATAATAGCTTAGTGTTTGGTAGAGTTATTTATTATACAACAATTTGTGGTAGAGTTATTAAATGTGTTAGAATTTTACATTTGGTAGAGTTTTTACATTTTGGTAGAGTTTTTACATTTTAGTAGAGTTTTTACATTTTGGTAGAGTTTTTACATTTTTGGTAGAGTTTTTACATTTTGGTAGAATTTTTACATTTTGGTAGAGTTTTTACATTTTGGTAGATTTTTTGTTCAGTTTGGTAGATTTATTAATATCATGGTAGATTTATTAATATCATTTTCTATGGCATGGCAGGTTCAGGTTAGAAATCTAATGGTGGTGAAGCCCTTGGAGGAAGTATATCCTGTCTGGGAAGGTGAACCCCGACGTGTAGACGTCGATATAAAGGTGCATAACATGATATGCGATATTCTGGATGGAAGCTTGGATGAGGGGTTCTGGGAATCTCCCAAAAACGTAGGTGGCGATGCAACAGTTCAGACGCCGAAACAGTCGAAGAGGAAGTTGGAAACTCCACGCGTGGAGAAGAAAAAGAAAGAGAAGGTGAAAGATGCTGAAGCAACGGATTCAACTCCGAGAAGCAAAAGGAGAAGGGAAAGAGAGGCAAGGAAAGAAGAGACGAACCACGAAAACAAGGAGAAAAAGAAACGTAAGAAGGAGGATGAGGAAGAAGATGATGATTTTAACTCGCCGGTGAAGCTACTGAAGGATGCAATTGAAGAAAAGAGAAAGGAGAAAAGGGAGAGAAAAGAAAGAAAGGAGAAGGAGAGAGAGAAGGAAAGAAAGGAGAAGGAGAGAGAGAAGCAAAGAGAGAACAAGAGCAAGGAAAAAGAGCCCGCTGTGGAGAAGGAGGATAGGACGAATGAGATCCTCATGGCAATTAATGGTTTATCAACGACGGTTGCATTGCTAAACAGCAATGTCAGCAGTGCTGTAATTCGTATAGACCACCTGGATAAGAGGATTGCCGTTATCGAGGATAAACATGAAGAGAAAGATGAGGCCATGGCGAATTCTGGGAACCAGGTTGACAACGACCATGTTGACAATGATGATAATGCCGGTGATGCAGAATCCAAAACCTCACCTAAAACCCCTAGAGCAAAGGCATCTCCTCCAGCAGCAGCGCCAGTAGCAGGAAAGTCAACAGGAGGTGGAGCAGGAACGGGAACAGGAGCTGTGGAAAAGGATCCGGTACGCAAGTCTCTATTCTAATATCAGTAACTTAGCAAAAGTTACTGGAGACAACATTCAACTATGTTAAAAAACAGATCGTTTTCCTTTATGGTAGATTTGTACGAAATACTTTTTTACTTTGGTAGACTTGTATTGATGGTTTTTTTTTTAAACTTTTTCTGCACAGTAGACTTTTAATGTTTTCTTGGAATACAAGATTAACTTATGTGGTAGATTTTTACATAGTTTGGCAGTGTTTTTTATATTAGGTAGATTTATAATTAATTCGGTAGATTTTTAGGTAGATTTAGTTATGTTAATATTTGGTTTGACTGATGTGAAATTACTATACATGCGAAGCAGTCGTGGATGATGGAGATGCAGGAAACATCAGAGCCAGGTTTTCCTGTTGCAAGAGTTGTTAGAACCCCAGCATCGAGAGGAAAGACTGTAACCAAAGTGAAAAAAGAACCTGCTGATCCTAAAGAGAAGAATCAATCAGGCACAAAGTCAAAACCTGATTTAAAAGACAAAAACGAAGAAACCCAGATAATCAATATAAGCGATGTTTCACGGCCAGTACAGTCTAGACGAGTACAGATCCCTTCCCTGCAAGACGAAGACGACTCAGCGATTGAAGCTATGAAGAAACGCTTAGATAAGCTGGTGGAACATGCAACAAATCCACCTGCTGAGAAGGAAAAAAGGGGACGCAGCCTTGCACCTACCCAAGTTTCACCCTACCTTGGTAACTCAGTGGTGAGACGCATCATGGACCCAGCAGGTCCCCCTCCTGGGAGGTATGATCCTTTTGAAGCGGTGGACAGTCGAATACTGGATAATCTAACCCGCTACGTAGCTTTTGAAGCGTAAGTCAGTTTTAAACTTCCATGGTAGACTTACTTGTTTGATTTGGTAGACCTATTTGTTTTATATAGTAGACTTATTAGGTATGTTGGTAGACTTACTTCGGAGTCTGGTATGTCTATGTCATTTTTCAGGGAAAAACAGTTGGCGAGTCCATATGCAGGAGGAGAATTTTACCTGACACTAGTGACCCCTAAAGAAAAATGGCCGAGAAAGGAGTATGGGTGGTTGCATGATCAGGTATGTGGTCGTATCAGGGACCCGATTTTAGTTTCTATTGGTTTGGTAGACTTTGGAAATTGTTTGGTAAACTTTGGAAACTTAATGATAGAATTACTTTGGTAGACTTGTTCAGATGAGTGGTGGACTTGTAGTAACTAATGGTAGATTTAGTCATTATGTTTGGTAAACTTGTATTCTATTATGTTTGGTAGACTTGTAAAGCTGGTTGGTAGACTTATATAAATTTGTTTCATTACCTAATGCAGCATATGTGCAAAGAATTAGACATGTTCCGCCAACGGTCTATGCGGTATCCATCTCCTTACAAAGGGGGAAGAGTTGCTTTCATTGATCCTATCTTTTGTCGAGTTTGGTGTGGAGACTATCGAACCAAATTTCTACCAAACGAGAAGAGTTGGATATTCAGTGATGATTATTTGGACGTTGCCAACTGTCACTACGACCATTACTTGCCTACACACAAGAAATGGGGGGCAGATGTAGATTTCGTGTATATCGCCCACAACGTGAACAACGAACATTGGGTAGCCGTTGAGGTCGACATTCCCAAAAAAAGATCCGAGTGTTTGATTACATTCCAGATTTATACAGAAAAGGCGAGGTGGAGGAGTCTGTGAAGCCCTACGCGAGGATGATTCCACTGTTGTTGAAACATATGGCACCACCGGAGCTCAAGAAGGGTATGAAGGAGGGCCAGTTTCATATCTACATGTATAAAACAGCGGCACTAAACAGACAGACAGGTGCAATGCATCTTAGTAGATTTTTTTTTTTTTTTTGGTAGACTTTTAACTAATTATCGGATACTTGTTATCAGGTGATTGTGGCGTCTTTACTTTGAAGACCATTGAGTGTTTGGCTTTGTGCCATAAATGGGACCAGCTGAAAGATAGCAACATGCCTCTCATTCGTATGAAATACGCAGCTGAGATTTTTGATGAGGTACATGAAGCAGATGAATCCCGGATGTCTGATCCTAACCCTCGAAGTTTATTTGATGACAAGTACGGTTTTCAGACAGACTCCGCTAACTGAGATATTGGTTTGGTAGACCTTTGGGATCTGAAATCGTTTTTTGGTAGATTTAATACTCAGATCCAAACTAATTGGTATATTTTTGGTATCGGATGTTGTATTTTGGCCGATTTATTACTCATAGCCAGCCTCTTTGGTGGTCTTTTGGAATTTAGACGTCGCTTGTGTTTTGGAATTTAAAGCGACTAGATGCTGATGTAAAAGGAACCTGCTTTGTAGTCTACATGCTGGTCCTATTGCTTTACATGAATGGTAGATTTATAACATCATTGGTAGATTTATTGCAATCTTGGTAGATTTATAACATGATTGGTAGATTTATTATTGTAAAATAGTAGAGTTTAGATAAAACAAGTTCCAGATATACAAGTATATAAAACAAGGTTTTCAAGCGGATTATTGCAGTCTATAATAATACAAATACAAGGTTTTCGATTTGTCAACTAAGCTCGACATGTTAGGCGATTATGTCCGCCTTGGCCAAAGTTACCACATTTGGGGATCTTCCGAGGACGTTTACTCGCCATGGCGGCCTCGAACGCACCCTTAATCCGAATTTTCTTTGCCCGGCCGGGTTGGTTGCGAACATCAGGCGGGCGACAAATTTTGGTAGCTACTTCATCTGGCACAGGGAGTGCTACGTCTCTTGGCATCACACTAACAGCATACGCTTGTTGCAAGTAACTAGTGTGGTAGTAATGATGGCAAAGAGAGATCGGCGACAACTTCCTCCTATCGGCGGCGGCTATGGCATGTACACAAGGAATTTTATCCAAATCAAATCGTCGACAAGTACATGTTTTCTCTGTCAAATTGACAACATGTGCAGATGTTGTGCCTAAAACCTCTGTACGATGCTGATCAATCTCTTGCACAGGTAAGAGTTTAGCATCTTCAACTCTAGCGACAGTTCTTCTGAAGAGCCAGAAATGGACATGTTACAGTGGTCGGGTTTTGGAGATTTTGGGATTCCAGAGAAGTGTTTTTGTGGTCGGGATATGATCCTTAAATCAATGACTGGTGATACGCCAGCAACACCTGGCCGTAGGTACTACACTTGTCCATTCTGGTTGAAGGAGGTAAGTAGCTTGAATATTTGTCTTAAGTTTTCTTAAAATATCCATTTGTTAATCTTTAGTTAACTGTTGTGATACTTAATGTATGAGATTGGCCTGATGTATGTTAGGGAGTCGAGAACATATCTGGAAATGGTGGGATGAGGCTGTTACAGAGGAATTGGAACGGTGGAAGATTGACCTTGAGAACCATAAGGAGAAATTGCAAGTGCTTGGCAGGGATCAAGCTTTTGATCCTCGTTTCATGCGTTTGGAGAATCGTTTCCAGTCATTGGAGAGGTCTATGGAATGCAATGACTTGGTCGGAGACATTCGGGAAATGAAAGATGAGATACTCCGGCTTCAAGGAGACTTTGTTTGGATGACGGAGCAAAACGCCAGAGGTGACCACTACTTGATGCTGGCGTTGCTGTTCGTGTTTGCAGCCATTGCGTATATGTTAAGTACAAGTCAGTTTCCTTATGTTTAGTACTAAGGAATCTTGGAGTACAACGTAATGTTCCCTTAAGTCGAATGGTAGACTTCTATTATATTGTTGGTAGATTTGTTATAATTAATAGCTTTCGAGTAGTAGACTTCTTTGTAAAAGACTTGTCATGTTCCCTTATTTCAATTACAATCGAACGAATGGTAGACACATAAATCTACTTAACACAACATAAATAGTAATCTATACTATTAAAATCGGGTTCAGAATAAGCAATGGAGGCCTCTCATTGAGTTTCAGCTGGTTAATTACCTCTTACCCCTTAATGAGAATAATTAATTTTGAATATATTAACCAAATTTTTTTAAACAAACTCGCGGAAATCAATATCGTAAGCCCATACAAATATTCACGGCCCATATTTTATGTGACCTAAACGAAATCTACCGACCTAAACCCTAATCTTAAACACCTATATAAATAAGTCTCATACGTTCATTCTTTCAAAACGTTTTAGATAAACCCTAGGTCAAATATTGCTTGATTTGATTTGCGTTTATATATTGCTTGCTTTTTTCTTTGGAATAATTTTGATGTTGTTGTTGCTTTCTATTGTAGGCAGATCTTTTGAGGACGATACTGGATCTAAGAGCACACGCTGATCTTTTTGAGAACGATCTTAAACACCTATGTTGTTGTTATTTGATTCTTCCTCTTCGATTATCTCGTGTAAGTTCTGTTAGCCGCATGTTTTATATTATTTCGTTTTGGTTTTTGATTTCAATTTTTTTTATGTTTGCTTTTCTTTTTTCTTTTGGTTTTGTTGGTTTCATATTGTAGGTTCATCCGCTTGAGAGGATATTGAATTTGTGTACCCAATCACATATTCATCCTTTTCATTCATCGTATTGGTTTCGTGTAAGTGTATTTATACGATCTTTTTATGTTGTTTCGTATAATCCTTATTGGTTTACAGTCTCTAGCTTAAAACTAACACTATGTTGCTTTTTGTCCGATCACTATTTTTTTTTGTTATTTTAGGACGGCCTGCTTATACACGTTCAGAACTCCTATAGGTATACTTACTTATCTCTTAACCTAATCGTTTCTATTATGATCTTTTAGGCTATAATTTAATGTATTTTTCTTTATATGTACTTCTTATAGTGTTTCTTGTATTTCTTTGTTGGTTGATTCTTATATTTAAATTTTTGTATGTTTTTTTTTTTAATTTGCCATATTGTACTTGCTGATCTCTTGACTCTGTGCTTTTCAGGATACTCTTAGCCAGTGTTTCATCGTATATAATTTTCTTGGAATATGTCTTCGGCTGGTATTTGTTATTTATCAGCACCTATCTTAAGCTTTCATATTTTATTGGTTAAAACGTTTAATCGTTTATATTTGATATGTATATTATTAACATTGATTAGGGCTTCCATTCCTACCTGTGCACCTCCCTCCACCGTCGCAATCGTTCTCCGATGATGGTGAAACGTCTGGTTTGGGCAAGAAGAGTAAACTGGAAGCTTGGATGGAATGTAATCGTCTTCATCCTGAAGCAAGGGAATTGACGTATCCTCAATTCCCTTTGGAATGGGTTTGGGATCGTAAACAATCAAAATGGAGGCGCCGTTTATCTCAAACTTCTCAAGTCTTTCTCTTGCAGTGTTGTCCATTGTCATCTGGTGAACTTTATTACTTAAGACTTTTGTTGAAGGTGAGAAGAGGAGCGTTTTGTTTTTCTGATCTTAGGACCGTCAACGGTGTTCAATATTCAACATTCAGGGATTGGTATCCGAAGACGATGATGAGTTTATTGCTGGATTTTATGAAGCGAGTAAATGGTCCTCTTCGCATGCTTTGCGTGTGTTGTTTAGGATTCTTCTCAGGGCAAAGGCATTAGCGAATCCTGCGCATGTTTGGAACTGCGTCAAACACTTGATCTTTCCCTCTGCCGATTCTTGAATATCTATTATATGTTCTGTTTCTGATAATGTTTTAGATACCTTTTTAATATATTCAACAGAACCTTTTATTTGGTGTTATGGATTCGTTAGTTTTTTATATGTTTTGATTTGCCTTTCATGTTATTCGTCACGACCTTATATTCGCTATTATTTTCTTGAGAATGTTCTTCTCGGTTTTGGCTATATAATATGAATTAGATTATTATCATATTTTGAGTTTTTTATATATGTGTTTTTGTGTATTATCGAATATTTTTAATGTAATGTGGATCCCGTGCTCATCATATTCGTTCTATATTCATGAATTGGTCTACATATTCACACCATTATCCATACAAGTATTGTTTACAATTATTTTTTAGAAAGATAAAAACGACTTGTCTCATTCACATAGCAATAGAACTGCAAAGATGATTTGTGTGCTTACAAAGTAATTGATATTTTTAATACAAAGTAATTGATATTCTAGATGATCCTTGAAATGCTAATAGACTGTTCATATTATTTTAAGGTAATTAAATAGATCAATCCGGAAATAATTTTTTAAAAATGTTTAATTTACGTATATAAATAAATGGAACTTTCACCAAAATAGGAAAACAATTATTCAGTCTAACCGAAACCCTAGCAGTGGAAACCCTTTTATTGAAAAACTATATAAATGCGTCCCCTAAATTCATTCTTTTATATTGCTTGAGGAAAAAAAACTAGGTTAAACTTTCGAATATGCAATTCCTTCATTCTTTGCATCGTTTTCATTATCTATTATTTTTGTGTGTTTTTATTTGTTGCTGTTTTTATATTGTAGTCTTTTGACTCTGTTCTTTTGAAGAGGATATTATAGTTGTAAACGCATTCTTCCTTATATCCAGATTCTAGGTTTCGTGTAATTGTTTTAAACGCATTCTATACGTTTTTTATTAACCCTGTTTGATTTACTATCGTTTGGTTTATAATAAATCCATGTTAAGTTAAGAAGATCATCATCTTGTCATTATCTTAATTTGTATCATAATTCTTACGCTTTGGGGTTTCAATATTTTTTTATATTCGTATTTCTTTGACTGTAAGATGTCTCTTTTAGAGTGCTTTCGTATTGTGTACTTTAGTATTATATGCTTTAGTTTTGTCTATTTTAGTATTAGATATATGTAGTTTTGTTTCTCATAATGTTTGCATACATATTTTAAAAATATTTTCAGGACTCCCTTTTTCGGTGTTACGTTATATACACTTACTGGAATATGTCTCTAAGAGGTAATGTGTTTTGATTATTATTCATTATAATGATGTGTTTGATAACACCAAAACCACATAGCAATAACTTAGCATAAGTTTATATGTTTTGATTTTTATCCAAAATATTGAAATATTTATGCTTAAACTCTATAGGTGTTGGATTCCTACCTGTTCACCTTCCATCTCCGCCGTGTGTATCATCGGAAGATGATGGAACGTCTAGCTCTGACAAAAAGAGCAAATTGGAAGCTTGGATGGAATGTAATCGTCTTCATCCTGAAGCACGGGAGTTGACGTATCCACAATTTGCTTCAGAGTGGGCTTGGGATATTGAGCGAACATGTTGGAGACGGCGTTTATCTCGAATTTCACGAGTGTTTCTGTTGGAGAGTTGTCCCTTAACATCTGGTGATCTTTACTATTTAAGACTTTTGTTGAAGGTGAGGAGAGGAGCATGTTGTTTTGAGGATCTAAGGACTGTGAACAATGTTCGATATTTAACATTTAAAGGTGCTTGCTATGCTATAGGAATTCTTTCCGAAGATGATGACCATTATATTGATGAGTTTCATGCAGCGGGTGAGTGGACCTCTTCCTATGTTTTGCGTGATTTGTATAGGTTTCTTCTCGATGAAAAGACCTTTGTGAATCCTGTGCATGTTTGGAACTGCACCAAGCACTTGATTTTTCCATATGCCAACTATTGAGCATCTATTATATGTTATCATGATAATTATTTTTTAGTTATCTTTTAGAATAATCATTCATCAAACTTTTATCTCGGTATTATGGTTTTATTAGTTATGTATGTTTCTAGAATTTTCTTCTTAATTTGTAATGCTTCATTTAGTTCAACTATCTATTCTATGGAATCGATTAAAGATGTTTTATGGACGTGATATCATAGTGTTCTATTTCTGTCTTACCTACACCTTGAACGATTGATTATTCTTTTACCAAAGCCAACTTAATCTAAACCTTTTAGCACATGGCTAAAGCCCAAAGTTATGGGCCAATGTATATAATTTTATGATTATAATATTTTCATATTTATTACGATATCTTAGTTTATTATGTTATTTTCGTTATTTCCTAAGTTTGTAAAAACACGACGATTTTACAAAAAAAAAAAAGAAAACAAACAGATCTGTCTATCTCGCAATTACTGGTATCTTGTGCTCAAGGTATGCGATTTTTTCTCCTCGGATTGTAAAATAGTTGATTTGTTTGCCTGTGTTGTAGAAATTTACCTTTTATTTCTATTTTAATTTAGATTTTATATGATTGTGACGATATTTTTAGGATTTCCTCCCGATTACGATATCCAGAATATCTCTACTTTAAGTTTTTTTTTGTTGTTTTTGTTATTCAAATGTATATACTGAAATCGGCTCTCACGATTGTAAAGATATAAAATATACGGGAATTTTAAAACATTAAATCGTGATTCTGAGGTTGGTGTTGTTTTCGTAGTAACTATCGAGCGAATTTAGTATTATGTCTTAACGTCTAACATTGGTATATTTATATATCTTGATCTTGATTTTTAGATAAGTTACTTCGAAGTATATAATTCTCATAGTCTGATTACAGGTAATGGATTCGTACAATCTCATTTCTGATCTACATGATGATAAAACCAATTGGCGTATTAGAGTTAAGGTATTAAAAAAATGGGTTGAGAAGTCTGGAACGGGAGTAGATTCTTTGCAATTTCTGTTGATGGATGAAGAGGTTGGTATTTCATATTTTAAAACTATAACATACTTTACATTAAGTTCAGTTTTATAGATAATATTTTCTACCGCTTTAACCATTTTCTATACAAAGGGTGAACGAATTCAAGCCTATGTATATAATGAAGATCTATGTAAACATTATGAGAAGGCAATCGAAGAAGGAGACCATAAAAGTATCTCAGAATTTATCGTATTCGATGATCCTCTCGAAGAACCAAACACTCTAATTGGCATTAGTATCAAGATATCTATGAACACTGTTATCGTCGATACAAATCCAATTTCAGAAGATGATTCCGTAGGGTCATACACTTTTGCTGACATACTTGGCCAGAAAACGGAACCTGATCAACCCATTGGTATATTTTATCTTTAATTACATTTTTATTATTTATGTCTTATATATTTAACTTTTTTATACTAATTCATTGTTTTTTTAAAAAAAAATTATAGACATTTTGGGAGTTGTCATTTCTATTCGCGAGCTGATAACTGTAAAAGATGATAACAAGTATATCAAGCGGACAGGAAAAAAAACAGCAAGCCTCACCTTTACAATTAAAGATAACAAGTATGTTTTTTTATCTTATAATCTGAATGTAGAAATATGCAAAAATAACGATGCTTTGTTTTTGTTGCATAGTGGTTTGTTCTTGGATTGTACCGCGTTAGGACAGATTGCTATCCAATTCAATGACAAGTTCTGGACTGATGAACAATTACCACTGACATGTTTTCTATCGGACTGGTCTGTTAAAAATGAAAAAGGTTTGTTTTTATTCTAACATAATGTTTAAGAGTAATTAATAATCGTAATTATATAAGTTCTTATCATACATGATTAAATTTATTTTGTAGGTCGTATCTGTCTAATGTCTAAGGGAGGGGTATCTAGGTTCGAGCTAAATCCTAGATTCCCACGAGCCATAACTTTTGCTCGAAGGTAATTATAGTAATGTAAAAACTTATTATTATTTAATATTTGTCATTATTTAAAAAAAGCTATTTTTGTTTACAGGTTTTGGAAAAAAGAAGAAAAATCAAAAGTGGGTATTAATCTAGGAACTGATGATGACGAAGCAGCTTTGTCATCAACAAGGAAGATGGATTTCGAGATGAGGGGAAAAAACTAATGTTCTTTTAGTGGTGTTTATTATATTATATTATTGTGAACATATTCGTATTTCTTTCGTCTTTTAATACTTCATTATGAACTTTATATTAAGTCTATGCTTATTTTGTTTATCGAATCATATTTATGAAATCGAAAATATACGTTTATCGTTAGTATATTTGCCAAAAATTAAAATTTGCAAAAAATTAAAATAGCCAATTACATAATTTCTATTATTAAGTAATTATTATAAATATTAAGATAAATAAATAGAATATGTACAAATCTCATATTGTGATATTACCTTCTATTATCTCATCTTAAAAAAATCTAAAATATTTTAGTTACTGTATATTGGTTCACAAAATTTGTTAAATTTACTTATATTAATCTCTTTAAAAAAAAATGTCATAGGCTAGCTATTTAAAGACTTAGGTCTGTATTCGTATTTGATAATCCCACATCCCAATCAATTGCTTATTGCTGTAAATATGTTATGTTTCTGCATAAAATTTCGAATTGATTCTTTGTTAGTTTGTTTTCATATTATTGAATTCGTTTTCATCTGTAGAACGAATCTTGATTGGTTGGTATCATCATGAACTACTTAACTTTCGACAAACTCACCACAAAGCGCTCCTGTCGTCGTACTATAGCACGTCTTATTAGATAGTGGGAATCCATATACGGTGATAAAAAAACGGTTTCTGGGGACACAATCTTCTTTTAGTAGATGCTCAGGTTAACATTATTAAAGTTATCATATTGCTATGTGTTGGTTTGTTTATCATAATATAAGAATAGATTTTTAATTATTCTATTATCAACAGGAAAATATAATTCAAGCTTCAGTTCATTCATCTATTCTACGTGTTTATGGTGATCACTTGTTCGAAGGCAGTCTCATTGAGATGTTTAATTTCAATGTACGTCATAATGATATGAGATATAAGATTACTAATAATCAGTTCATGATTGTGCTAACCAAGCGAACAAGGATATCGCCTTTATCATCTGGAGTACAAATAATACCTAGGGAGAAATTTCTCTTTGTGGATTATGGGTATTTATCAAGGTCAGACGATTTGGTGTGTAGACTATATGGTACGTAATGTTTTAAAATTATGTACCCATTACTTAATTTGATAGTTATAGAAATCTAATTAATTAATATTCGAATTGTAGATATCATTGCTTATGTGAAGCATGTGAACAAGACGGATGGTCGGATTGAGGGTCAAGTTGTTGTTAGGAGGCTTGTACTAACCCTTCTAATGGAACGGTATGTTTTTAGACTGATTGAGAATAAGATTTATTTGATATTGAGATATTTAAAATACTAAACAGTCTATTAATTATTTTTGTGATTTAGATTTGTAAACGGTCCTGGAATAGAGATCAACATGGTGTTGTGGGGAGAACAAGCTGAAAATTTTGAAGAAAAGTTTAGAATTTACAATAATACTAATATTGTCTTGATCAGTACAAGTGTATTGGGCATCATCAGAAATGGTTCTGTAACATTGTCAGTTACTCCTGCGTCTAAGTTTTATTTAAACCAGGAATTTCCCTCTGTTGCTGCTCTCAGAACGAGGTATAAAACTTATTTACTTCTTATATTATTAGCATTGTTTATCAATACATTATTTCTTATTTTATTAATAAATATTTACAATAGGCTCCTTTATGATGGGATATGCTCAATGGATTGTGGTGAATCTGTTCAAGAATACTCTGCTGCAAGCCTCCAAAATCACGAGTTTTTATGTTTATCAATGTCTAAGATAAAATATTCATGGTTGAATTAAAATATATCTATGGTTTAAAGTGTGTTTTTCTCAATTTTTATTATTAGCTAACATGTTATTCATATTAGTTGATTAAAACAATATCTTTTTGGGTATTTATCATTTAATATTAAAATAGAATTGGTTAACTCAGAATTGTTTCCTATTACCATAGCTTTTGCTATGACTATAAACAAAAGCCAGAGTCAGACTCTACAAAAGGTGGGATTATATTTGCCAAAGCCAGTGTTCTCGCATGGTCAACTTTATGTTGCCGTGTCTAGAGTTACATCACGCCAAGGGTTGAAGATTCTTATTACAGATATGAATGGCAAAGCACAAAAGAAGACAATGAATGTTGTTTACAAAGACGTGTTTGAAAACATTTATAGAAATTCGCGGTTGGTTTGAATAGATTGTTTTGTTTGCTACTAAAAGTATGTTTAGATTACATTGGATATTAGTTATATTATTTTGGTGGTCATTGGTATTTTTAAACTGTTTTATCTTTTAAATTTTGTTATATTTAACTGATTTATCTTTTGGATCTTCTTATATTATGAATTAGTGTTCACTATGATAACATTTTGAATAGCTCTGTTTGTTTGAATTAAAAAATTATTAAATGATCAGTTGTTATAATATGCTTTTTTAAGTATATATATTAAACATTATACAATCAATTTATAAGCTTCCAATTATGGTTTGAATATTACATTTTTTACTCAACAAGCTTTCGAAATATGGATCGAATATTATTTAAAACACAAAAAACTGTTTATGTATTACATTCAAAACTAATTACATTCAAAACTAAAAAAACTTTTGAAGAGCATCAGCCCGCGCTGGGCGCGGGCCAGCCACCTAGTAACTTTTATATAAGTCTACTTCACAATGAAAACAAATCTACTTAAGTAAACATAAGTCTTTCATCAAACATGAAAGTACAACTATTGATGCAATCAACGAGGCCATTCCATACAAAATGACGGTACTATCCACCAGAAAGTGGCACACTCCAATTTCCAGAAGCAGGATTCGCAAAGTTGATCCCCATAGGTATCGAGCAGGTATTCATCTCCCATCCAACGCAGGTCTGGTACTTTGAGACAACCACAAATCCTTGTACTTAAAGATTTTTTATAAGACTGGAAAACCATTTCCACCAGTTCCTCGGGCTTCTGGAAATTGAACGGAGGCATGAAGATATTTTCCATTGTCAATCTCATTTTCGTTGCATCTTCCCGGGAGAGAGCTTTAACGGAGTTGAATACCTCTGATGTGTCATCGATGGTTAGATGTAATATAGTGTGGCAGTACTTACCCATGAGAAATCCATTGTCTGATGCCATTTTAATGAAATCCAACCCAGCTTGGAGGCTATTTTCGAAAAAATTCAGCGATAAACTTCTTCGCAATTGTGCGGATGGATTTCCTGCCTCCAAGCACCGTGTGAAGAATGCACCCACCCTTCCATGTTGATCCCACTTCCACGGCGCGATAAAGTTGATTAAATCAACTTTCCTAAGAAAACCCGCTTCGTTAGAGATGTTGTTAAGTGTTTTCGACGAAACTTTTGCAAGACAAAGATCCGCATACGAGCTTGAAGATATTTTTAACAATATCTCGCACAAAAGATCAGAAGGGAGCGAGTTGAGATTCGCCATAGGAAAATCTGGATGGGAAATGAATCTTCTCGGTTGTGGTATTTATAGAGAACTTACACTTCTTTAAATCGATGCAACGGTTCTTTGGTAACGGTTTCACATAACCGTTACCAAAAGTCTACCAGAGGGACGAAAATAGAAAGACGTACAACACTGCAACCATAAGTCTACCAAACGGTAGGTTTTTTTCGTAGATAGAACAATTCTTTTAGAAAAAAAAAGTAATTTCATTCCATAAAGTCAAATGTCTGCCAAACATTAACTACTAAGTCTACCTCAAGCATGAAAAATAACTCTACCATATAAACAAGTCTACCATAAGCATGTCATATGCCTACCAGATCAAGGTTATCTTTGTAAATACCAAACTTAATTAATCTACCACATTATTATTTTAAGAAGTCTACCATACGTTCGATAACTCTACCAGATTACACAAACTCTACCAAACATACAAACAAATCTACCAAAATTTTGTAAGTCTACTTCATGTAATTATTAATCTACCACAAACCGGAAGGAAATTTTATTTTAAATTTAAGTCTACCACAAAACAAACATATCTACCACAAAACAAATAAATCTACCAACAGTTTTTAAGTCTACCTCATGTAACATATAATCTACCACTCACTGGAATGAATTTTAACTGAATTAAATCTACCACAAGCCAAACATATCTACCACAAAAGTGAAAACTCTACCAACTATATATAACTCTACCATAAAACAGATATATATACCGCACGTATTGACAACTTTTTTATCATAAATCTACCGCAAAAGGAAATAAGTCTACCAACTCAGAAAATAAATCTACTTCATTGTCAATAAATCTACCGAAAAAGTCAACTATGCTAGAAAGTTAACGCTTTTTTAACAAGTCTACCAAAACTTTTGACAAGTCTGCCATTCATAACAACAAATCTACCGAAACATAATAAATCTACCTATCATCGTCAAAACTCTACCAAGATAAGTCTACCAACATTTAAAAACTCTACCAACTCTCGAATAAATCTACTATCAACCTAATAACTCTACCGACAAAATTTCTGCGTTGACCAAAATTTCATAAGTCTACCGTCATAGCTTGATAGACTTATTAAATTTTGAGCGCCATAATCTGCCTACGTGGCATTAAAAAAGTAATGGTATTTTTGTAATTAGGTTTTTTCAACAAAGGCGAAAAACGTGTTTTGGGTATGTTAGGTTAGTTTTGTAAAAAAAATAAAAGTGCATCGAACGAGTAATATAGATACTTTCTAAGGTTAGTGTAGTAATCCTCCCCTTAATTTGTGTGACCTAGCTTGTTGTTTTCTCTTTATTTTTTACTTTTTTCTTGATGTGACAATAAGCTAACTATTTCTCTGCTCTTAATTACTCCCAGCTGACAAAGCGTTTTTCCTCCTTTTTTTTCAAACAAAATATTAGACATGGACCAGTTTTCCGGACCAGCTTATTTGGAACCAAAGTTATTATCTCAACTGATATAAGATTGAACATGAAGATAGCAAAGACTAATCATGTTCCTGGTGTGCCCACAAGCTTATCACGGCTTTTTGGGGAAAACAATTTGTTTACACAGAGTAAGGAGTCTCATAAATCGGGAGCTTGACAACACAGTTTTTAGGATCACAAGGTTTGAGATTAAGGATGATGCAAGACATCGATTTCTTGGCTCGCACACAAATGGAGGTAGGAGCTAAGAGCGGTGGTCTTGACGTCAAGGAAACAGCAAACAAGGTGATTAAAGAAAAAAAAAGCCATCCGTTTCTCATGAAGAAAATAAATCCCATCATATATATACATATCATCAAATCTTATAGATCTTAATTGAATGCCTTGCGACGAAAGTTATGGGTGATATGGAACCAGATGCCGCAAAAGAACTAACACTCTGTTGGAAATATTTTCCGAGGGGGTGGTTTCGATTCTCATGGAACATTCCTGGAACTGGTGTCTATCGGATGTTGAAGGTACATGGCTTTTAATTCATATATGCATATGATTTATGGGGTAAAAAAAAGAATCGAGGTGATTATGGATTTAATATATACATGACAGGCTAGAAAGCTGATGATGAGTTTACTAAAGGAGACAGTGATGAAGAAGAGAGCATCAGGAGAGGAGTTTGGGGAAGTTTTTAAAGATCATATTTGGAGAAATGGAAGGAAGACCGGAAACGATGAGTATAGAGAATACAATCTAGTACATATTTACATTCTTTGTGATTGCTAACGAAACAACTCCAGGGGTCCTTGCGGCTACAGTAAAGCTCATAAATGACAACCCTAAAGTCAAGCAGGAACTGCAAAGAGAACATGAGCAAATTTTCCGGGGTAAGACTGACAAGGGGAAGGAGGCCGAGCTTACATGGGAAGACTATAAATCAATGACTTTCACTCAGATGGTGAGTATTATAATAAGGATATAAATACCTATAAGATATAGCCTAGTGGTTTATACTAGTATCGTTCAAACCCATTTTGAATTGAAAGTCCACAAATCTTGACATATATATAGTAGTTCAGACAAACATGATGTTTTACATCAGGTGATAAATGAGTCGCTAAGGATCACAAGCACGGTGCCAACAATGCTTAGGAAAATTGAACATGAAGTTCAAGTTGGAGATTACACAATTCCAGCTGGTTGGATCTTCATGGGCTATCCTAGTATCCACTTCAATCCAGAAAAGTATGAAGACCCTCTAGCATTTAATCCATGGCGCTGGAAGGTGATTTTCATTTGTTCTTCATCCTTTACTTCTCACTTATTCAATTCATACAAGTTTAAACTAAATTTTCAGGGAAAAGACTTGAGTGTGATTCTCTCAAGGACCTATATGCCCTTTGGCGCTGGTTCTAGACTATGTTTAGGAGTTGAGTTCGCTAAGTTGCAAATGGCCATTTTTATCCATCATTTGTGTAGATACAGGTTAATTTTATCACTTAATGGCTCATGATTCACTTTTATTTTACTGTTTTCAAAGTTATTACTTACATTCATATGATCTATTATATGTGGTTTGAGGGTGGTCAATGAAGACAGAGACTACAGTACTTCGAAGGTTTATACTTATGTTTCCAGGTGGATCTGATGTTCAAATCTCTGAAGACACCGAAGTGGATAATTCTGCTGGTTATTGAAGTGGTCATATTCCAATGAAGTAACGGTCATGTTACTTACGTAAATGGCAGTGGTCATTAGCTTGTATTTTTATTTTTAACTTTATGTTTCTATTGAATAAATACAGCATTCTATGAACGGGAATGTTTTTGTTTCTTAATCAACAACATCAAAATACATAGGATGATTCAGCGATCTAATACTGATACAAAGTTTACATATATTATCTCAAACGAGATAGTTTGTTGGAAAATCTATTGTAGTCTTGTGCTGTGCAACCATAAAATATATGGTCCAGATGATAGCTTCTAATTCGGAGTGGAGAACGGAGAGACTTCTGTGTACATTCATACCTCTCTAATCTTAATTAATCCTTCCACACTTTCTTGAAAGCCGTCTCATTAGGAGATGTGCCCATATCCTTATCTTATTTGTTCCTTGATCTCATCCAAAAATCAAGGTCTTTTTTTTTAATTATTAATTGCGGTTATAAAAGATGACCGAAGTAAAGATTAGACCAAAACAAATGTGGTATTTAAACAAATTGAATCTTCCGCTTCGATTTAGTAAAGATGTTGAATCGTAGACTCCATTCAGCCACGACCACCTCTATTACCGTGACCGCGGTTTCCACTCCCAGCGGCTACGGTCTGCCAAACCATCTCCTTAGCTTTCGCTGAGGGTCTTACCAGTCTCTCTCTTAGGATTCTTTTACCCAAAATCAAGGTCTTACCTAGTGAATACTCTCATCGACTCTGTTAATTTTGGGAAGTTCATTTGAAATTCCCAAATATCATCGAAAGTTTCATGAAGTGTCGTGAGTTTATAAGTTTTTCGAAAGCTTCAAGAATATCGCGAGTTTCTAGAAGCGTTCGGAGTTTAAACAAACCGACGGAAGTTTTCTCAAAGATGATGGAAGTAGTTCTACTCCTTTTTTTTTTTTTTTTTCTAATCTTCATTCACGTGGCATTTGGCAATTCATTAATAAATATATATTTTTTAGGGAAATTTGGTGGCGTAACGTAACGACAAGAGGTAATTAAGTATCAAGAAGCTAATTTTTTTATGGGGTGGAAAGTACCCTAAACCCCCTCAGTTGCTTTCTACTTTAGCATATCTTTACAACGATAACGTATACGTTTTTTCGTTTTTCATTATTTCTGACATCTTTCTCTTTCATCAGCTTTAATTCAAAATCTTTTCGCTGGGTCTTTATAGTCAAGCTTCGGTCCTTGAAATTCAGTTTGAATTTTAAAACACTACTACCTCATCCAGATCCTCTCTTCTATAATTTCGGCGATTCTCCATCTTGCTTCGCCGTTCCCGACACGTTAAACCGGAGTTTGATACGGCGAGTCACTTACTTCTACTACACCCAGTCGTTATACCCAATTAGCTCCGAATACGATGGACCGATCTTGCGAACCACCGTCTTTTTTGTCTGCAGCGAAGATTGAAAGGTAAAATGTTAAGCTCTGTTTTTTTCGTCTGTTGAATGTTATATGACTTTCCTCACAGATACCCGTATACGTCGTCGTTAATTTCCAGGAGCTAGATTTCTTAATTTTCCAAAATGAGATCTCTCTTTATTCTTCCTATTTTTGGGCACATAAACGTTTGGCATTTATCGTGTTTCACAGTTTTTGTTTTTTTTTTCAAACGCTTTCCACTATCATTCTCATCCGTCATCCAGATCTGCGTTTTCAGATCTGAATAGTTAACCACCGAGTATAGCATTTACAATTTAAGTTAGTAAATACGTGTTTATTGGTGACCATTTACCGAGTAACTAACTATTCTTCCTAGTTATAGGTAACCATATGCTGGGTAGCTTACTATTCGTTGCTTTGTGTTTGAAGGTCTGCGTTGTCCCAAGTACATCCCGATCTGGTACCGCTGGCAAATGATATTCTTCCTCAGATTCGGGATGCAGTCGTTGATATTTTTGAAAGAGTTGGTAGGACTTCTGCTAAAGACGCTTGCTCATTTGTTTGTTCATGCAAATTCCTTAGCCAAACATTCAAGGAATCATCTGTCATGAGGTTTCTCAACATTACAGCTTTCGTGAGAAGGCCCAGTTTAGTTCAGAGCTACCCTTCATTCTTTGAGGCAGCGGTGACATCAGGTAATCCACTTGGTCTATATATCCGCGGCATGAGCAGAATCACTATGGTTAATGATATCGAAGGTTCTCTAAGGTTTTTCAACCAAGCGTCTAAAGCTGGAGTTCAACTGGCGACCTTAATGATGGTCATATGTGTTACCGCATTAGGTCACTACCCCATAGGCCTAGAAATTTTAGACCGTGTTTTTGGTTGGAGAGCAACAATTGAGCATATGATTCAGATTGGTGAGGAAGTTATGGCTTTGATCGACAAAATGGTGGTGCCTGATGCGCATACATCTTTACCCCATATTGCTGTTGATTTCCCCAGTTGCCGTATGAACCACCAGGGCGTGTACTGTGAACTTTGCTACCTCTACGTGCACTACCACCATGTGAAATTCTCTTTAGATCCATAGGTTCGATCTATTCCGTTTTGGACCATCCAAACATTTGTCTGTTATTGTCTCTTCCTAAATGTAGTCGACTATTTATAATTGCTTTAATTGTAGTTGAATACTCTTTCTATATTATATCAGTTGCTTTTATATTTAGTGTAATTGGCTATTCCATGTTGTAAAACGGTTTCCTCTCTGTTAACATAACCAACGAAATAATTTGCAGCATTTGTAAGTATTTAGGCAGTTTAATTACTTTATATTGAGATGTAAACTGCTTGGGATGGAAAGGTAACCGTTTTAAAAAAAAAAAAATTAACCGCAATAAAATCTCACATTTAAAGGCTCTTTTTCTCCTCTCACACCTACGAACTTATTCGCAACTGTCATTTCCCTCTTTCTCTTCCCTGTTCTCTTTCACATTCCCACTCCTTTTTCTTTAACCTAGAAAGACGCACACACAACTTCGTCTTTTTTGTTTGCGCCGGAAGCGCCGTCCGCCGCTCCGAGTAACGACAACGGTCGCCACTCTCCATCCGAACCCATCTGTTTCCTGGTTAGTTTTCTTTTCTCGCTTTTAGACCAATTTCCATTCTCGTAGATCCCGCGTCGTCGCCGCCTTCCGTCGCTCAACTCCCAATTGAATTGGGCTCTGTTATATTAAGGTTTACGATCTACAAGTATCCAATTACCATAGTAGTCGTTTATTCGCCAGGTTGCATGTGTAGGTTGAGCCTAATTACCCTATTTCATTTTGGGGATTTTTCGGAAGTACAGATCTATGTTTGGTGCCGCTTGGGTTACATGTTTTTCGAATTTTTATGGGGTTGAATCACTTTTCCAATTACATGTGAACATGAAATTAAAAAGTATTCGTTTAGCAGTAATTCGTTATGGAGTTCAGATACAAACATGGACAATAAGGTCATCCGAAATTTTGTATACTCTCTCGCAATAAACGATTATTTTTATATAGTAGACAAACACTAATAGACGTTTATGTAATACAATTTACTAATTTCAGTTGTTTCATTGTTTTTTTATTTTCAGCTGATAAGTTATGAGCAGGTTTCCGGATAGAATGTTTGCCTTAGGAAACGAACCGGAGAATAAGAAGGTGAACACCTACTTTCAGCTAACCTATCTTGACACAATCAGTTTTGCTTTGGAAGAAGACCATATGGAGAAGCTTTCATTGTCTCAGTTTGGAAAACCGATGGAAGTAGGTAACAAGATTGCTTCATCAGTTAGATTCCTTCACTTCATCTTGTCTCGGCAGCTAGTTACGAAGAAAAAAAAAGAGCTTTGGTGTCTATTCGCTGGCCAGCCAATCCGTTTTTCTATTAGGGATTTTGCTATTACGACAGGCCTAGATTGCTCCAAGTTGCCACCTGCGAAAAAGCTCAAAGAAGACCGGGTCAATGCCGAGACTATTGAGTTGTTTGGGTCAGAGAAGAATGCGACTCCTGGATGGATTGCAACAACACTTGCTGGCAGACCATACAAGGACAAAGAGACTAGATTTAAGCTAGCTTGCTTACTTCTTATCGATGGGATTGTATGCCCGACTTCTAGGAATGCAAAGATAAGTGCCGAGCACATTATGATGGTGCAGGATGTTGATAAATTCCTGGAATATCCATGGGGTCGGAAATCTTTTGATTTGACCATACACAGCATCAAAACAAGGACGGCAACACCATCGTACCTGTGCCAGCCGACGTGTGCATTTCAGGGGTTTATACATGCATTACAAATGGTGATTTTGGAATGTGCTCCCGCTATTCTCAAGAAGGATCTGAAAGGAAAATCAAGCGAACCTAATTTGGTGGATGAAGACGATACCCCCAGTATACGTCCTGGTTCTATGAAACCCGTAAACATCTCAATGCCGCATGTCAAGTATCTTGACAAGTCTCAGAAGGTATGATAATCACATCCACTATAATATTTATATATATATAGGCGACTACTAATAGTAGATAATCATTATAACCTAGTATATCAAACATATATTATAGCCCATTATTAGTAGTTAATTGCTAACAAACAGCACCAGTACTGTCTTTTTTGGCAAACCGATGAATGCTATAAACTGACAGATGTGATAGTCCTTACACTTTCCTAATACTACTCACACTTTTGATAGTTGACTACTACTTATACATAAGAAGTACTGTCAAGTTGGTCAAAAACGATACATGCTCTAACATGACCTATTTGATAGTCAATTATAAATAGACATATTACAAAGTAACTGACTACTCCAACTATTGGAAATGCTGATATTGATCGATGAAGTACTGTATAGTTTGGCAAAACGATACATGCTCTAACATGACCTATTTGATAGTCAATTATAAATAGACATATTTCAAAGTAACTGACTACCCCTACTATTTCAAGCTGATATTGATCTAAGAAGTACTGTCTAGTTTGTCAAAAACGATACATGCTCTAACATGACCTATTTGATAGTCGATTATAAATAGACATATTTCGAAGTAACTGACTACTCCTACTATTTCAAGCTGATTTTTTATGTAAGAAGTACTGTCTAGTTTGTCAAAAACGATACAAGCTCTAACATAACCTATTTGATAGTCAATTATAAATAGATATATTTCAAAGTAACTGACTACTCCTACTATTTCAATTTTCAGGTGGCTGTGAAATCAATTTTGCCGGACGACGAAAATATTTTGGATGATACCGACTTGGAGCTGGATGATGATGTCCCGGACGAAAGTGTTGACAAATTGTTCGCAGCAATCAACGAAGGGGTTAAGTTTTCAAGGAAAACATGGATTAGTGGTGAAAACGCAGGCGTTCATCTAAAGGGAAAAAGGCCAAAACCAACTCGAATTAAATTTGATGTGCTGAAAAAAATCCAAACTAAAATACAGTGCCAATAACTATCTGAATTCCAAAATAATTCAAATTTCCTATCCGAACTCTAATATAAGTGTTAAAATCTACCTTGACTAATTTTGATATTAGTCAACTGTTAAAAGACGCTGACGAGGCATGACGGAATATGACATGGCATGACACGTTGTCACTTTAGTAAAACGATGTCGTTTTAAAAAAAAAATTAAAATTTTTCCTCTTACCTGGATTCAAACCTAAGACCTTATAAACCATGACTAGCACGCAAACCGGTTGAACCACGAGACATTATTGCTATCCTTTACAAATACATGTATATATTTCGATGTTCCGTTTCTGGAATCGGTGAAAACAGTAGAGCTTTGACTGCTAAATATGAGCTTAATTCTCAGATTCCGGCAACTTTTATCAACTAGGTTAGCTCAAACCTCCAGATTATCACTCGTTCCTCGCATCGGAGATTGCCGGAGTTTCGGACAACCGGCGAGAAAAGAGGATGAAGAAGAAGAAAAAGAAATCGATCAAAGGAAGCTCCCAACCGATTACGATCCAGCGACTTTCGATCCAACAGAGCACCGTAGTCCTTCAACGGAGCGTGTGTTCAGACTCGTCGACGAGATCTCATCTCTCACGTTACCAGAAATCTTCGAACTTGGTGCGATTATCATGCCGAAGAAAGGAATCACGGAGTTACCAACCATCGCCGTCATGAAACCCGGAGCTGCTGGTGCTGGGATCGTCAGCGGAGTAGGTCAGAGACAGAGCGGCGGCGGTGGTGGAGCGAGTGAGGAAGCTAAAGCGGAGAAGATAGTGTTTGAGACGCTGTCGTTTTGTTTTGTTTTTTTTTTGAATTTAGACAGACACATATCAATAATATATACATGTACTTGTAAAAGATAACAATAATGTCTCGTGGTTCAACCGGTTTGCGTGCTTAGTTATGGTTTATAAGGTCTTAGGTTCGAATCCAGGTTAGAGGAAAAATTTTTTTTTTGTTTTTACAAAAACGACGTCGTTTTACTAAAGTGACAACGTGTCATGCCACGTCATATTCCGTCATGCTTCGTCAGCGTTTTTTAACAGTTGACTAACATCAAAATTAGTCAAGGCAGATTTTGACACTTATATTAGAGTTCGGATAGGAAATTTGAATTATTTTGGAATTCAGATAATTATTGGCACCGTATTTTAGTTCGGATTTTTTTCGGCACATCAAATTTAGTTCGGGTTGATTTTGGCCCTTTTCCCTTCATCTAAAGAATCCTAAGGCACCATCGTCATCCTCCCGGAATACACCTTCAGACGGGGAGTTCGATTCTGCTTCGGCTGCAATTATTGATAAGGTTCTAGGTGCCAATTCCGTCATCTTAGCCGAGATAAAAAGCCTTCGCGCAGATTTCGGTGATCTACGTACCGAAGTCTCTACCGCTCTGTCCACTTTTAAGCAACCTTCTCAAACAAAGACTAAGAAGAGGGTTAAATCAATTCCAATTCGCAAAAAGCATGTTAGGTTCCAACAGATTTCTTCTTCTGATGAGACTAAGTCATCAGATTCATCTGAAGGCGATGACAGTGATAAGGTAACCAAAAACAAGGAATCGGCCAGTTCTTTTACTGATGGCGACGTTGCCGCCGAAGAAGACAGTGTAGAGGACGATGTCGAGGGATCTCGAGATGCTGGAGACCATGAAAGCCAACCGCATGTTGACGCTGATGATGTCCAAGACGATGCAACACTCGCGCAAAACCAAATTGCTTCTGTGCTTTCTGATTTATCCGCAACTGCCCAAGTAAGTAGCCAACTAGTAGTAGTTATATACGCCGACATAGTCATACACTTATGATAGAAAAACCTTTTTTCCAGGTCAATGTAGATCCTTCCGAGAACCAGCCATTTGATCAAGTCAGTGAACCAAGCCGTGTGAACCCAGTTCATTCACCCGTTAACCATGCCAAGGAAGTCACGGATCAGGTATGTCTTTACTTTTCATATATTGTAAACATAGTCGACTTCTCGGTAATTGTCTACGTTTTCTCACAATATAGCAAATGGGAGACGATGGCCAAGCAAAAAATCAGGTTCGTCTAACTATTTGTCTACTATACCTAAATAGATAGTAGTAGTATACTATATGATGTTTCGATATATACTAGGATTTCTTGGAGGAGCCCCCAAACCCCAACGAAGTAAACTTTGTTCACACATCCGTCAGATCTCACTGTCAACAAGCACCTGTTGTGGCAACCGAGAAAACAGACGTCAACAAAGATGCCCCCCCTAAAGAGGTATTTACAGCTATGTTAAATAGTTACTATTTTCCTCACAAAGTCTCCTACTATTTTCCTCACAAAGTCTCCTACTTTTTATGTACATACTGTTTTGCAGGACACTCCGGAAGATGCCTTGGCCTCTGTCGAAGAGAACCAAGTTATTGCCCCGTTCGACCCTGGAGTCTCATCTCACGAGCAGGTTTGAATTAGTAGTCGTCTATATCTATAAATTAGTCAACTAAGAATATGCCGTGCATCACCAACTTCAAATAACAAATGTAGGTGTTGGGTGATATTGATCCTCCTGGTTGGTCTCTTGGTCTCACACAGGAAGAGAAGAATATGGCTCAAACCTCGAAGAAGGGTGAAGAAGCACAGCTACCTACTCGGAAGAGTAAACGACTACCCGTGCCTTCAACACAGATGTCCGACTTTGTAGTCCCTTGACCTAAGCGTGTTAAGAAGAATGTGAACCCATTACAGCTGTCTCACTTCTTTCCAACACTGATCTGCTCAAAGTTTAATCCCTAAGCTACTCTGCAAGAGTACAGATGTGCAGTTGTAGTATCTAGGGGTCGAACCACAGAGACAAGAGATCACTCAATAAACCTTATGTAGATGGAGTTACGCTAAGCCAAAATATGCGAAACAACTAGCAATGCGACAGAGATAAATAAAACAGCAAGGAAAACGGTTTGTAAGTTCGATGTGGTAAGGATTAGGTCTAGGGCATTTTCAGGAGATCAATGAATGCAGATCGACTTAACTAATCAGGGTTCAAGTTTAAGCACAGTTCTTGAACTCGAAACACAGAATTATAATTAACCAACTTCCGTTGTGAGAATTATCTAAGTTAAAATCCTAGAATTTCAAATTCCTTTGCAAATCCTACAGATTTAAACCAGCTTTAATGCACAAGTTCGGTAGGTTCACAAAGCATATAAACCAAATTCCTTTGCGAATAGCTACTTTGCTCAACCTAGGTTCTTTCCAGTTATTCAATTACAGTTCCGTGTCAATCAAGCAACCTAAGATCTAAGTTCTAGGTGATCAGTCTAGAATTAGCATTAAGAACAACCTAAAGTGAAAAAATAATAGATATGAACCCTAACTAGCAAGTTAATCAAACATTCAAAGAAAACCCTAATTAAACCCTAAACCTAACAGGTGATCTACTCAGACATGGTTATCGAAACAACAAACATGATGAATAGAAAGCAATAGATTAAGTCGAAATAGATAAAGGGGTTTGAAATCTTCTCTATAAACGAACAGAGTTCAGACTTGTCTCCCCAAGCTCAGAAATCGCAAAAGCCGAAAACTCAGAGTATCTCTCTCTCAAAAATCTAAGGTTCTCGTAAAAAAAGAATAAAAATCCTATATATATCTCTAAGACACGTCTTGGGCTTCCTTGGAAACGTTTAGGCCCAACTCCTTCTTCAAATAGGAAACAAAATTGCCTTTTCCTTATTTCTCTGACAAGTGTCGAGCGTCACTCTCCATGGTGTCGAACGTCACTAAAGCACAAAATCCATAGTTGACGAATTTGATCCTGATTAAGCTCCAAAGTGTTCCAAAGTCTCCAGTTAAGCTCCAAACGTACCTATGACCTGAAAAGACTCCAAAAGACTCGAAAGACACTAAAAAGACTCTATAAATAAGACATATACCATGGTTAAAAACCATAAAAACCATGATATATCAACTCCCCCAGACTTAGCATTTGCTTGCCCTCAAGCAAACAGAACACCAAATAAGAGAAAGAGGTTTGAAAATGCAGAGACTCAACCTTTCATTGGAACATCGCTTTTGACCGATTATCCTGCAACTCAACTACTGCTTCATCACTCCAAATCGAACCACCATGTACTTCTCCGCAGACATTCACAGCTTTCCAGATTAAGTCCAAAATTCCACAACATTGTCCATAAACCCTCATCGCTGGATCTCACTGATGATTCCAATGCCAAGAACCTTCTAGACTCTTTCCCATTCTATACTCAAACAAATCAGCCATACAAACTTTGGTACTTTTTCTCTCCCCCAGACTTATTCTTTTCGCACATTCATCATATTTTTTTTTTCTTTCTGGCATATACTCGATAAGAGTAAAGCTGCGAGTACTGATGGTGTTTGCCATCGAGTCCCCGAGTTGTCCCCTTATCTTGTATCAAATGTTTTCAGCGAATAGTGGGGTCATGGGAAACTTTCCTACCCCTCACTTCCTTCCTTTGTGTGATCATTCCAACTTAGAAGGGAAATAATGGGATCATTGGAAACATTCCTAGCCCTTCACTCCTAAGCGAAAATCATCTCAATCTTTTCGCCCTTTTTCTTTCTTTTTCTTCTTCTTAGCTCGTCACAGGGAGAGAAACACCAACATTAAATTTCACACAGGCTTTCATTTGTCAAGTATGAACGAGGAATCAAGCTTTATGAACATCAGTCACATCAATGAGGTAAAAGAAAGAGTTCAGAAATTAGCTCAGGTTAATGGATTCTGTTGGAAACATGGACGCCTCTAGTCAACTGGTCAGCCTTTGGATTTTTCATTAGTCGGATCTAGACGGAATCTGCAGCAGTGGTCACTTAGATGAAAGGTCAGCACAATAATTCCGAGAAAAGCATCATAATCTCCAACAGGTTTTGACTCAAAAACGTTTTGACACAACTGACTCTTAAGAAAAACAAACACAATGTCAGCGACTACCTCCCCCAGACTTAAACAACACTGTTCCCTCATATTCCGATCCTCTGGAGCGTTCCTCTGATTTTGAACGATCACATCATTCCCACGCGGTGCAAGTGGTGGATTCTGGTCAACAACATCCACTGGTAAAGGCGCTGGTGGAATGATGTTACCATCTCCATCAAGCCTTTGGCCTCTCGCATTGCACACATGACCCTCTCGGTCTCTCCAGATTCCATCATCATCACGAACAAGTCCATTGGCGTTTTCCATCATTGCCGGATCTCTTGCTTTCCTGTTCGTTTGCTCTAACTCGGCTAGCTCCTCGTTGCTCAAATTCACTAGCGGGATGTCTTTGTTGCTTCTGGTTCCACGAGTAGGCATAAACCTGAAACACCAAAAACAAAGAGAGAAAACAAAATAAGTAAATTAGGTTATAAAAAGAAAGGTGTTGCGCGACACCACTTGTGGTGTCGCTCGACACTAGGTCATTATAGTCAACTTTACATTACAATACAGCTAACGGCTTGGTGATCAATCGTAAAGTGTCAAATAGTAAAGAATAAACAACAACCCATAGTCGACTATCCATTATTGACTATTAGAAGCAATGTAAGTTTAACGTCTACGGTGAGTACCCTAGTAGTAATCAACTACAAGTAGACGACTTCTACCTACAGATAAACTAATAAAACACCCACATGAAACATATTTAAGAAAACTCAAACTCCAAATAACATCTTATATGATACCAAATCCAAGCATAACAAAACATGTACGGGAGACCCAAAAGTAATTGAGGCATTACAAACCAAAACGCAATATCCAGATAACATATTTCTAGGATGCATAGTAGCAAAAAAGCTTCAAATAAGGAGGAGCTAAGAATTTACATAAAATATAGTCCCTTAACTTCCAATTTGAAGTGCATCATACCCGATTCCCCCTGCCTCATCTCCCATTCATCCCTGCCATTTTTCTTACCTTTCATGCACCGGAAGCTTGCATGACGCTTTGTTGTGACCCTTTCCGAGACACCTGCTGCAAATCCTCGCCGCCTTCCTCGAACGCCTCTGTATAATGTGGAGAATGAATAATAGACAGTTATTTTACGGTAGTCGGTTACCAATAATCGTTTACAAGTAGTTGAATATTATGTTAATAACAAATACCTTCAGTTCTCCTCGTGATGGGATCCTCGTTTTCCTTGGACGACCTGGGGGTCGGCGCATTAACGGTGGAAGTAGTTCTGTGCCTCCAGAATTTACTGGAGCTGGTACTGGATGGAAAGCTCCCTCGTAAAGGGATCTCCGGTACCTTGTGCTGTACACCTCTCCAACGAGCTTCTCAAGCTCAAGTTTGCTGCATGAAGAAGCTGCCATTGCATGTCGGCACGGGATGAGAAGCATCTGAAACTCCCTGCAGCTGCATGACTTCAAAACAAGGTTCACTTCGAATCTGTCCCCATGTCTGTTGTAAACTTCGTACTCATCCTCTCCGACAACAACGACCTACAAATAAACATAGTTATTTATAAGTAGACGCTTATTGGTAGTTAAATATCTACGGACACTTGTATTGGATTATCTCGGTAATCGTTTTCTTTTTACCTCCAGCTCTGTGCAATCGTGAAAGTTTTCGTCCATCATGTCACACACTTTCGGATTTATAGGGTGTTGTTGTGCGGCAGCTGCAGCTTTCCTCCTTACAAACCAGCTAATAAGACTCATCCTAATGGCCTTAAGCATTGAGATTAGTGGAAACTCACGGAACTCTTTCAAGACTTTGTTAAGGGACTCGGCCACATTTGTTGTCATTACATTGTACCGCTCGCCGAAACAGTACGCCCGAGTCCAGTGTGGCAACCCCAGATCCACTAAGTATTTTGCACAGTTTGGACTCACGTTCTGCAAATCGGCAAAGAGCTGCTGAAACTCGTACACGGTATAAGCTTTAGCAGCTCGAACCATCAATCCTGGCAGCCGGCTTTCCTTAAAACGTGTGGTGATGTTTCTTGCGAGATGCACAAGGCAAGCACCATGGCCGGCATCTGGGTACACCTAAAACACCACAAACCAAGCCATACATAGTAACCAACTATATATACTTAACTATTATTAATAAGTAATAGAGTAGCAAATAGTTGACTAAGTTTTATACCTTTCTGAGTCCTGAGTATATGCTGCCGTGCCGGTCCGAAACAAACATAACATCTCGGTCATTGGGAATGATTGTTTTCAAGCAATTGAAAAACTATTCGTAAGAAGCATCATTCTCACTGTCCACAACCGCATATGCAATTGGGTAGATCTGAAAGTTCCCATCTTGGGCACTGGCACATATGAGACAGCCCCTATATCTGCCTACCAGATGTGTCCCTGCACTTATACATAGGTAATTACAGGTATACACAAGTAGTCTACTATGGAAGTAGTCGTACAGTTATAGTCAATTACTTACCATCAATTATCACCACTGGTCTTAAGTATGGGAGTCCAGCAATTGATGCAGCAAACGAGATGAATAGGTACTTGAACCTTTGACAACCATTTCTATCCACCCCAAATTCTGTTTTGCAAACTGTCCCTGGGTTAGAGCTTTGCAGATTCTTTAAATAAGAAGGGAGCAATGCGAAACTTCCAGACACTGATCCAAACGCTCTTTCCAATGCCAATTCCCTGCATCTCCAGGCCTTCCAATATGAAATGTTGACCTACATTCAAACCGTATACACATACTTACACAACCATTTACTTTCACTAGATAGTGTACTACGCATAGCTATTTACTGTTCACCAAATACCTGGAACTCTTGAAGCATTATTCGCTGGATTTCGATAGGACCGAGCCCTTTCTGTCCTGCCACAAATCTTGTTTGAATCAGCTCACCAATCACTTGTGTTGTGGCCTGTTTGTGATATTTCCGGCGGTCTTCAATAGGACATGTGTGTTTCAGCTTGGCCTTCTTAATTTGGAAGTTCCTTGTCGCATCCATGATGGAAGCGTATACCCGCCATGGACATGTTGGATTGATGCAAAGAAACTCCATGTAATTGGGTGTTGATCGTGGTGTCCTAAAGTAGAATTTTCTGTTAATGGCGTGAATAGCCAACTTAATCTTACACTCCACTTTGTTTCTGAAGATTCTTCCAACAAAAATACCATCACCTTTATAGCGCATGTCTCTCAATGCATTGTCTATCCCTGCACACCATATTTAGGTGAAATACGTTACTACTATCCTACTATCCTGGTAAATAGCTACTATAATAAACATTTACCAATAGTCAACTACATACCATCATCAGAAACTTCATCGACAACGGGGGGAGCATCTCTTCCAAACATCGCCAGAAACTCTTCTGTCTCAGTGAAAACACCATTAATCGTCTCGTCCGCGAAACTGTACCTGTTTGAATGGCGGCTACACTCTCCCTTTTTGTAAACCGGCATTTTAGCCTTGCCTTTCCCACGATCCTTTCTCGACGGATTGATTTCCTCCACTGGGTCCTCCATCCCATCATATTCCATGTTGTCACTGTTACCCAGATCGGATTCTTCAAAACACTTCTCAAACTCCGGCTCCTCGCCAGCCAAAGAGATGACAGCCAACTCGTCCAGCTTCTTACATCCCTCTCCCTCGGACGACTCTGCAAAAATTAACGAACTACCCAGTCAACATTCTCAACTAATATAGTTACCGACCTAATAGCGAACTATTTTATTGCATATATGTCTAACATTTGGGACTAGTTGACTACTAAATGACTGACTACTATATACTTCATACCGTCATTGTTTGCGACATTTTCCTCCGTTTGGTTGTTAACCAACAAAGGTGAGTCATTTCTTCCAGGAATCGCCATACCTTCATCTGAATCGCCTTCTGTTGTGACGCACAGGTTCAGCTGGTCGATATCTGCCCTCATCTCCACAAAAAGAGCCACTTCATCATCGGAAGACATCAAAACCGGTGGCGCATCGCGACCGTCGTCCATTAGCATGTATGACGGCCACTGGAAGGTCAGAGTTACGCCCACATCTTCCTTGATATCCATCTTCTCTTTCACGAGCTTCACTACCTCACGAAATGTCATCCTCGCGCTAAGGAATAACGCTTTGGTATTCCCAGTCCGGTCCCTTAAGAAAGTCCACATGCTGTTGCTCTGTTCGAACCATTTTCCTTTCACCAACAACACCATTTGTCTTCCTGCCATCTACACCAACAAGACCGATGTTCAATAAGTATGTAACTACAATTAAAAAGTAGTCATATTAGTTCTGCACAAGTAGTCATACCTTTCGAACACAAACAAGTAGACAAACCCTAGGTAAATTGTTTACTAGCGGCTGTTTATGGGAGTTGTTATCTTCTTCTCTATTTATTTGATGGTCCTGAGGGTCCCCTCCCTAAACCTATCCGTACAACTCTTACTACACAAGTTATTATGGGTATAAAGTTAACGTTGTTAGTGTTAAAAAGGGAAGGTAGCGTCTGCGAATTAGTAAGCTCGTGTGGTCCTTGTCCTGCTCAGAAAAAGCGTTGTCTACTTTTAGGGAGCAAGGGGTATACTGTAATTTCCCTCCTCCTTTTTTGGTTGACTTCTGTTATCTACTTAATTGACTGTTTCTCGCTGGTATTCGCCTAGTTAGCGCTCGCAGAAGTAATATTGGTGCAAATCACCCTATTTTTTATCTTATAGAAAATATTTAATTTATTAAAACAGAAATACTTTTTACATCCAAAATTTTATTTTTTTAATTTCAATCTATTCTATGTACGGACAGATAATATTCATGTTACCAAACAAATTAATCTAATCAAATATTAATAAAAAATTATTTATATAAATTTAATTTCGAAATTCAAATATTAATTGAGATTATTTTAGATTTCTTTAAATATAGATTACAATATCTATCAAAAATAAAAAACCACTTATTATCTTTACAGAAATAATAAATCAAATATTAATTTAGATTAATTTAAATATTCTAATTTAAATAATATCTATACTATTAAAAATTTGATCAAAAATACCATTAATTTTCTGAAAAAATTAATTTACATATAGAAAATAGTAGTTATATTTGATATATAAAATACTTATAATGATGTAAAAATAATACGATATAAATGATATGATATTTATGTTGATTATATATATTTATGATTATATTTTATTTGAAAATTAATAATAAAATAATGGGTAAGAGTCAAATGTATAATTTAAATATTAAAAACATATTTTTAATAAAATATAAAATTAAAAATATATAAAAAAAACTAGGTTAAACACATTTTAATAGCTAAAATCACTAATTTTGAAACATATATGTATGCAAAATACGACATTCTATGTTAAATAAAATAGAAAATAGAAAAAAGTAAATAAATTATCGCCTGTTATCATCTTATAATATTAAAGGAGAAGTACATTTAAGAAAATGACATCGATGTTACGTGGTATATTACAATGAATGCTTTTGTATAAAATATATCCCACGGACAAAAAAAAAAACTCAAACCAAAGAGGATCCGCATCTTTTTAAAATGACCCATTTAAAAGGACACGGATCCTTTAAGTTGACCCATTTTTTTTATTTCAAGCAATTAATTATTTATTTCAAATTTTCAATAAAAACGTAATTTAAACAAAATATCCTATTATTATGGATAAACTAAAATTCATAATAACTTTCGAACTCATTTGAATAGATTTGCAAGATTACGTATGCGAATTAAATCTACTTCAAATCATGTTATGATATCTATTATTAATTATACCAATAATTATTGATACCAATTACAACAATACACACTATAATAGTATTGACAATTCTAACCACTATCACATATCTCATTTGGGTTTAGTTACCATATTTATTGAACACAATATATTCTCATAAATATATGTTACTTATCGTATTCTTTTAGTTTCGAAATAATATAATAGGTGCTCATCTTTGAACTCATACCATAGGATATTTCGAATTTATCCTGTTTATATCGCTTATATGTGTATATAGACAATTACAACTACTTTACAAAAACAATGTTATTAGATATTTGGCATATCTATTTCAAAAATTTAAATTTCACGAATATTCTTGGCCGCCAATTTATGAACATCTAACGGCTTATCAATAAACCCTATATTTTTTATTATAAATATACAACCCCTTCTTCCAAAACACTCCTCATCAAGTTTCGTTTTCCTCTCTGTTTTTTTGTTTGTTTTTCATTGTTCTTATGGCTTCCACAACGAAGCTAACCCCTTTAGCTGACGTTAAGCCTTATAGGACTGGGTGGAAGGTTCAAGTGAAGGTGCTTCATACATGGAAACAATACCAAACCAAGAGTGGCGAGTCTTTGGAATAGGTAATTTGTCTACGTATATTATATATATGTCTTATCATTACGATTACGAATACAACTAATACTATTACCTATTATTAGTTTGCCTGAGAATTGCGGACGTATTACCTTCTTGAGTAGCAAACCTCAACAAAGGGTTTCTTATGGTGATGAGATTCATTTCGATCAGTTTCCAATAGTTACTATTTCAGAATTGCAAGATTCTCTTGAGGTATATGTCATTTTAAAACTTTTCTAGGGAAAACGTCATAGATTATATAATTTTGACATTTGTATTTTTGTTTCTTCAGGTTGGGAAATGTAAGATCATGTGCACCATCAACGCGGTTGACACAGACTGGTCGTGGTTTTATTTGGTTTGCACTAGGTGTAGTAAAAAAGTGTACAAAATTCCAAAGAAGGAAGATCAAAAAATGACCAAGAAGAATAAGATCCTTTATTCATGTGAAACATGTGATGCAAAATTGTCCTTTGTGAGTGCGAGGTAAAATATTTTTACTTTTTTAGTATTTGTCTTAATTATTTATCTAACCATGCATTCGAGTATTTTAATACAATCTTTATATATTGCTAGGTACAAACTTCATCTTTGCATTTATGGACGATACCAGCAAGATCAAGTGTTTTCTTTTTGATAGAAATGCGCAGGATATTTTAAATCAGAAAGCTGATGAAATTCTCAAGGGGAACTTCGATGAGGTATTAATTGTAAATCTTAATCTATGATACAATTTTAACCCTATATGAATAAAAAATTTGTTTGTTTAAAATGTCATGTACGTTATATACTTAGATACAAGATCTGGATGTCCTTCCTGATTATCTGCAAAACTTGATTGGGAAGAGTTTGCAGTTTCTGATTTGTGTTGAGAAAGAAAATCTATATGGTGGTAGTAATACATACAAAATCGGGAAGATTTGAAAAGGAAATGATGTTTTATCCGCTGATGAGGTTAATGAATCCGAAGATATGGGTGATCAGAGTTTTCTATTGTCTGGTAATAAGGTATAATTTCGAAATTTATTAGTTTAGGTTGCATATAATAAATTGTATATATTAATACACGTTATTAATTTGACCTTTTATGTTTATATTTATATGTAAACTTTGTAGGTGTCGCTGATAAACACGCTGAGGCAAGAGCCTTCTTATGAGATGGAAATTTGACAAGGGACTCGCTCGTGCACATGGATCTGGAAAAGTGATGGGCGTGATATAGCGAAAAAATATGGTTATTTGAACTCGTATCTTTTCATGTTATTTGCTATTGTTGTTCAACTTTTTGTTGAAATTTGTTCGGATGATATTCATGCATATGTTCTTGAACTTTAATAATTTATTCTTTTAGTTTAACCATTACTATGTTTACGTATAAATTACGTGTGTATCGTGCTAATTTTATTGGGCCAAAATTAATATTGCTTAACGTTTTGCAGTGTCATATTTGAGTAATTACTATAGTATATATATGATGAAGAAATTGTAGATGAATCATACACTTAATTCGGAGTACATACCTTATTTTTATATTTTTCAAGATATTTTCCAATGTTTATAGAAGATATATTCTTTTATTTGTAAATGCTATTCTCTGAGAATTTGTGATAATTAAGTCAACTGTATCTTAATATGTTTTAATTAGAGCATACTTTTGGGAAATATGAAACACACGGATGAAACGTGAGTAGTCACCTTACTTTTACGACTATAAATAAAAGTAGAAGGGAACTCTCTTCACTCAAATACAATTCTCTCTACAATTATTCCTCTCATGTGCTCCTCAGACAGACGTACAAAAACTATATTTGCATCCAAGAAAAAAAATGTTTCTCTACTAAATATGTTTTGTACATCTGTCAAGGATCACATCAGAAAGAAGTAGTTTATTTACATTTCCTAATTTTTACCTAATTAAATTAATAATTTAAATCTCAATTCATTTTTTTATGTAGATGTTCGTGGAATAAATTTTAACCAAAAAAAAATATTTTATATAATGGGAAATTCGATTGCATATATAATATATAATCATATTGAGTGAATGTGTGAATTACCTAATTATATATTGTCTTAACGATTTACAGTATGCAATTAATAAATTATAATATTTTGCAGATATACAGCGTGAAATTGTAATGACAATGTTTTTAAGATGATTCATATCTATGGCAAGTAACAATAATTGTTATGTACATTATTCGATTTATGGTAAATTATTCATATATGTGAATGATAACTTCATATAAATATATTTAAATTGGTTATGTTCGTTTATCAATTTGTAGTTTGAAATAAAAAAGAAATCTTTACATATCATAATTGATTAATAGATATTGTTAAGATTCACTTGTAGCATTTGCGGCCATAAATTTAACCTAAACTCTTTCGTTTTATTCTTAGTCTATCTTCCCTCCCTAATCCCATCATTTTTTGCTATATTTTGATCTTCACGAAGAGGTTTTACGAGAGGTTAAATTATGCCTAGGATTAAACATGTTGATCGGAAGAATAAATAGAAGACTTTGTTGTCTGGTTGAAGCAGCCAATTTAATAATTCAGGGTCATCATCTACTAATTCGTTTACTCAGAAATCAGATATAGTGGATAATCATTTTGAAAACGAGATCAAAGTTCATTCGCTGTTTCCACAAATTTTGGTAGACAGAACTAATACTGAATCCCTAACTAGAACGCATAATCAATTTTCTCCTATCGTATGTGATGGACTGGAAAACTGTAAGTCTTCTTAAAGTGATGTTTAGAAAATATTTTTTTTTTAAATCTTATCTTATTATCGTTAACACAATGGTTATAAATCATTAAACTTTAGTATGCGACATTATTATTTCAATAATTCAGCTTTACATACTCAAACAAATTATACTGGGAAAGAGAATTCTTTCACATTAGAAAAGAGAAAGCGGAAGCAACCAAAATCATTATCTTCATGTGAGTTATATATGTTTGGCGTATTATGATCCCTATATATATAATGTACCTTGATAAGTATTGGTTTTCGTAATCTTTTTTATTTATATAGCTAACCTATCCCAGTTGACATCGACGAAGTTAACTAATTGTGGGTCAAGTAACAATTCAACCAAGTTTGTTTTCTTAGAAAATGGAGATTCATATTGTATACGGAATACAGATGCTATATCTTCGTATGAAGATTATAAATGTAAACAGGAGAATGGTCAGAACTACAACGAGAATATTTTTGACCATCAACATCGTGAAGGTAAGTATTTATATTGCAACTAATTTTGTGCCCAGAAAATATCGTTCACTTGCATTTCGTATTGTTTTACATTCGTCTGTCAGGACATGTTGATTATAGTAGTTTTGGTGTTGATGATACCAAAGATATGTATGATGATGTCGTCTTCCCAAACAAATACTGGGATTCAGAAGGTAATATTTTGTTTGCTGTATTGACTTAATGTGCAATTATATACACTTATACATTTTTAACTAATAACAATTATATATTTTATAGATGAGTATGATTATGAACAGCGGTTTGACTGTAGCCGTCTTGATGGTTCTTCCGATGAGGAAAACTATATTATGGATGAGGCTGGCGAAGAAATTTCATCTGACAATGGGGAAATTGAAGACTATGTTTATGATGTCAAGAGTTTAGCTACTATTTTGCAGAAAGCGCTTTCTGTAGGAGTCTCTAATAATAATAATCCTTTTAGCGAATATAAAGGTATTTATTTCCAACGCTCAATCTTATGTTATGTGATTCATATATTAATTTATTATAATGTCGGACTACTTTTATATTCAGAATATAAAGATGATGGCTATCCTTCATATGAGTGTAATTATTGTGGTGCAATTTTCTGGTATGGTGAACGTTTAAACAAAAGAAGAAGAGCAAAGAATCCTATATTTTCTTTGTGCTGTTCGCAAGGTCAAGTAAAGCTACAATACCTTCGAGATTCTCCAGAGGAATTAATGCATCTTTTTACATCTGCCGATGATCTAAGCAAACATTTTCGCGATAATGTTAGACCCTACAATATGCTATTTCCAATGACTTCTATTGGAGGTAAAGTAGTTAGGTCTATCAAAAAGGGGCGTGGACCATCAATGTTCCAGCTTAACGGAGAGAATCATCATCTGATGGGAAGTATGCTCCCTAAACCTGGTGATGTTGCAAAGTTTTATCAGTTATTTATTGTTGATACCGATGAAGAAGTACAAAATCGTTTGATCATTATGAGGTAAAAGTAATGATTGAATTCATATTTATTATTACTTTATTTTAATAATAATATATTTTTCTTGCAGCAAAAGTAAAAATCCAATGAAGGTGTCTAAACGTAAACAATTCAGGAATGAATTCATTGATAGGCTGATTAAGATGTTAGATAAGGTGAACCCTTACGTGAAGAATTTTCGAGCTGCTAGAAACAGATTGAAAATGGATCCCAACGAGGAGCTTCATATGAGACTTATAAATAATCGCCAGAAAGACTCAAGGATATATAATATGCCTACTGCATCTGAAGTGGCTGTGTTGATCCCTGGTGATCTAAATGAGGATATGTGTAAGCGTGATATAATATTGCAGAAATAATGCGGCAAGCTGATAAGGATTAGTGAAATTTATCCTTCATGCATTGCTCTACGGTATCCTTTGATTTTTCCGTATGGTGAAGACGGTTTCCATATTCGCATTGAAAAATGCTTTGCAAAGACTGGGAAGAAGAAACGGAAACGAGAATATATTAGCATGAGACAGTTTTTGCATTTCGTATACAGTAGCAAAAGAGTGAATGTCACACTTTGCTGCGGGCTAAGAGGTTATTCCAGCAGTTTCCGGTTGATGTTTTTACTATGATAGAGGCAAATCGTGTCGGATATCTTGACAAAAATCACATCACTCAGATCTGAAAATCTTGATTCAATAGAAGATGCATCAAATAAAGGTAAAAAGAATTTGCGTGATCAAGGTAGAAAAACGTATTCGCTTCCTTTAATTACTGGTGGACCTCGATATATGACTCAATGCTACTTGGATGCAATGTCTATATGTAAACATTTTGGGTACCCTGATCTTTTCATCACCTTTACATGTAATCCAAAGTGGCCAGAAATCACAAGGTATGTGAACGAGCGGAAACTCAGTTTTGATGATAGACCAGATATAATTTATCGGGTGTTCAAAATGAAGCTAGATTCTATGATGATGGATTTTGCTGATAACAGACTCGGTATAGGAAAAGTTTTTTCTGGTTAGTAACTTTGACATTCTTTGATATTAACATTTGTAATATCAATATTCTACAGTGTATTCATTGATATATATTTTTGTAATTTCAGCCATGTACACCATAGAGTTTCAGAAGAGAGGTCTACCGCATGCACATATTCTATTGTTTTTAGATCCAACTTCAAAAATTCATCCTGAAAAAATCGACAATGTTATATCAGCTGAGATACCCGACCGATATAAAGAGTCAGAGCTTTATGGAATTGTTTCAGAAATGATGATTCATGGTCCATGCGGTGATATTAATCCAAGATCACCATGCATGTCTCAAGAGATTTGTACAAAAATGTATCCTAAAAAACATGTTGAGACGACAGCTATTAATAAAGAAGGTTTTCCTTTGTATAGGAGGAGGTCACAGCTCAAGGATTACGTTGACAAAAATGGATACAGATGTGATAATAGATTTGTGATACCCTATAACAAGAAGTTGTCTCTTCGTATCAAGCTCATATCAATGTTGAGTGGTGCAACCAAGCTTCTTCCATTAAATACTTATTTAAGTATATAAATAAAGGGTTTGATCGTGTTACGTTTGTGATTGAGCCTTCGCAAGCACAGAATGTGAAAGCTGATGGAGGAGATAACAGTCATTGTGATTCCACACATGAATGTCAAGCAAAGAAGAAAAATGAGATTAAAGACTTCTTCGACTGCAGGTTCGTTGTAAACATTTATATTTGAACTACTATCAGAATAAAAACTATATATTTAATTGAACATCGTTAGTTTTTTACTTCTAACATACTATTTTATTATACAGATATGTATCTGCGTGTGAATCTGCATGGCGAATCTTAAAAAATTCAATCCACAATCGTACAACCCCCGTTGAACACCTTTCATTTCACTTACCAGACAGTTGGTATATTTCAAGGGCGATGAGATGATAGAAATGGTTATCCATAGTGAAGTTGTAAAGAACACAAAGATGACGGCTTGGTTTGAGTTGAACAAAAAATGCGGTAAATGTAAAACACTCACGTATGGAGAAATCCCTGTTTACTATACGTGGGATAAATCACTTCGGATGTTTAAACTAAGGGAAAGAGGTTTTGCTATTGGAAGGATTACTTATGTTCCACGTAAACTAGAAGAAGTTTATTATTTGAGGATTCTTCTTAATGTTGTCAGGGGTCCAAAATCTTTTGATGACATCAAATCCTACATTGATGGTATACGCTTCTTTCAAGGAAGCATGTTATGCTAGAGGGTTGTTAGAAGATGACCAGGACTATATTTGATATTATTAGAATGAGTTTTACTGCTACCGGATCATTTTTAAGACGATTATTTGTTATAATGCTTGCATCTGGTAGTTTGTCTCGGCCTGAATATGTTTGGGAACAAACCTGGGAAGTATTGTCAGAAGATATTGAATACATGCGGCGACAGCATTGTAATCGGCCATGTTTGATAAATTCCCTACCGTTTTCTTATTTATTTTATTGCATCTTTAACGGTATTGTGTTAAACCGTAATGCATTGTTTAATTTGTTACTGATTAATAAACTCATTATACATATAATATACATGTTTTGCAGGTCTTATATTGGATGATGCTGATAAAAAAAAGTTCGCTCTTTTGGAGATTGAGTAGATCTTGAAATTTCACAATAGTTCTTTGCAATTCTATACAACAATGCCTAAGCCTCTAAAAGATGGGCTTAACAACGATAATTTCTTAATAATTGATGAAAAAATTTATGATAGACAGGCATTAAAAGAAATATATGATAGACACATTGTGAAGCTTACCACTGAGCAAAGGAAGATTTATGATGGGATTATTGAAGCAGTTGAGAACAAAAAAGGAGGCTTTTTTTTGTATATGGATTTGGAGGTACTGGCAAAAATTTCCTTTGGTCTCTTTTGTCTGCTGAAATAAGATGTAAGGGTGATATTGTGCTAAACGTTGCATCAAGTAGAATCGCATCTTTGTTGTTACAAGGAGGTCGGACAGCTCATTCACGGTTTGGTATACCTATTAACCCAGATAAATATACTACATGTTCGATGATACGTGGTTCAGAAGTTGCGAATTTGATAGAAGAAGCATCTCTTATTATTTGGGATGAAGCACCTATGATGAGTAAATACTGCTTTGAATCGTTAGATAAAAGTTTATCTGACATCATGCAGAATGAAGAACGAGGTGTTTTCGGTGGGAAATTTGTTGTATTTGGTGGAGATTTCAGGTAGATTATACCTGTCATGCATGGTGCTTCAAGGGGAGATGTTGCTAATAATGCATTGAATGCATCTTATATCTGGGATTATTGCAAAATTATGAAGCTAACGAAAAACATGAGGTTACTGGCAAGTGACTTGAGTGTTGAGCAAACAAATGAATTTAAGGAATTTTCTGAATGGATTTTAGATGTTGGCGAAGGTAAAATTGCTGAGCTAAATGACGGTGAAGCAATGATTAATATTCCTGAGGAGTTCCTTATAACGGACGTACATGATCCAATCGAAGCAATATGTACACAAATTTACAGAGAACAAACATCGGTTCAGGAGGAAAAAGAGGCCAAATTTTGGCAAGAAAGAGCAATACTTTGTCCAACCAATGAAGATGTGAACAATAGAAATGAACATATGTTGTCGAAGATAACTGGTAACTACAATATGTTCATCATATATGATTGTGTTTTTTGGTTTGTTTTTGAAATTTTATTCTTACTTATATCAATATTTTGAACTAATTAACACAGGTGAGTCAAAAGTATATCTGAGTTCTGATACTATAGATCCTGCTGACTCCGGAGCATTGCAAAATCTCGCTTTTACTCCTGAGTTTTTAAACAGTATAAAAGTTGGTGGACTTCGCAATCATTGTATTACATTGAAAATAGGGTGTCCTGTGATACTGCTTAGGAATATTGATCGTAAAGCGGGATTGATGAATGAAACGAGACTTCAGATTACACAAATGGCGGATTTCATGATAGAAGCAAGAATTATTACCAGAGATAAAGCTGGAGACAAATTTATTATTCTACGATTGCTGATCACTCCATCTGATGCAAGATTTCCTGACGTAAACAGTTACCGTTGGCAGTTGCATTCGCTATAACCATCAACAAAAGTCAGGGACAGTCGTTATTAGAAGTAGGTTTGTATTTATCTCATCCTGTGTTTTTTCATGGGCAGCTATATGTTGCAATCTGAGAAACATGATACAATTTGCTAGGAATTCTGTAAGGTGTACTTGTATCCTATAAAATAGACGTCCGAGAAACTATGTAGGGATGAAATTCTGTCTTAGGAGATTGCCCGTCTTTATCATTCTGCAAGTTGTTAATACTTGGATTAAAGAAGAAACATCAAGTTTTTGTTTATTACACATTTGTATTTGTATCATATTTATTTAATAAAGCAACATCTTTCATATTGTAAGATTGATCTTCGAATTACCATAACAAGGACAATCTAACCATCTGTATTGCTTACTTTATTTATTCAATAGAAACATACAACCTGATGACCAACTACTTCAAATGGAATATAACCACTCTAATAAGCAGCCAACTTAGTTATCCACTTTGGTATCTTCTGAGATTTGAACATCACATCCATGCGGAAACATAAGCACATAGCTTCGAGTTACTGTGATCTCTGCCTTCATTGACCACCTGCAGACAATAGGTATATATGCAAGTTACTTTGACTGTTTAATTAGAAGAAAATCAAATTGAATCATGAGTCATTTATTAGGTGATAAAAATTAACCTGTATCTACACAAATAGTGAATAAAAATGGCCATCATCAGCTTAGCGAAGTAAGCCCCTACACAGAGTCTAGGGCCAGCGCCAAATGGAATGTAATTCTTGGAGACCAACGCGCTCAAATCTTTTCCCTGTTAATTTAGTTTAAAATATGTTAAAAGCTTCTGAAATTGATTAGTGGAATATGGGAGTAGATAAGTAAAGAATGATAAATGAGATTTAAATCACCTTCCAGCGCCATGGATTAAATACTAAAGGATCCTCATACTTTTCGGGATTGAAGTGGACACTAGAATAGCCCATGAAGATCCAACCAGCTGGAATTGTGTTATCACCTACTTGGATGTCATGATCAGGTGTTCTAAGCACTACAGGCACCGTGCTTGTGATTCTAAGAGACTCATTGATCACCTGAAACATACACCGTATTTGTGTGAACTAATTGAAAAAAATTCTTCGGATTTTAAGTAAAACCAATTGACAGTGAGCAGAATGTTAAATATTCTATATCATATATATATATATATAATCAAACCTCTATAAATTAATAATGTGGTGATTATTGATGTGTAAGTGTATATACATCATTTTTGTCATCGAATGGTATATATAATTTTTGGCTCAAACTAACCATATGGGTGAAAGTCATGGATTTGTAGTCTTCCCAAGTTAGGCTGGCCTCTTTATCTTTCTTACCCCGGAAAATTTCCGCATGCTCTCTCTGCAGCTCTTCCATGACTTTAGGGTTCTTGCTTATGAGCTTTACTGTAGCCGCAAGAATTCGGGGAGTTGTTTCGTTAGCAATCAGAAAGAAGGTATATATGTACTCGATCGCTTTATCTACACTCATCGTATCTTTTTCTCCATATATGATCTTAAAGAACTCTCCGAGCTCCTCTCCTGATGTTATCTTCTTCAACACTGCCTCCTTAAGTAATTTCATCATCCTCTTTCTCGCCTGCCACGAAACAATACCATCACGACCTCCATCATTAAGCTTATGCATATATATATTGCTAATAAGGTTACTGAAAATACTTACCTTCATCATATTATAGACACCCATTCCAGGAAAGTTGAAAGGTAACCGAAACCAGCCACTGGGAAAATTTCTCCAACAGAGTGCGAGTTCTTTCGCTGATCCTGGTTCTATATCGCCCATAACTTTCTTTGCAAGGCATTCAATTAAGATCTGTATTGCTAAATACTTTTAATGATACGAATACTTTTGATATACCCTATCTAGTTGATTATAATATTGCCAAAAGATAAAGACAACACGAAATGATTGACTTTTTTTTTTTTTACCGTGCTTAATGTTTCTTTGACGTCAAGGAAGCCTTTCCTAGCTCCTTCCTCCATGTGTTTGTGAGACAATAGATCGATGTCTTTCATAGTTCTTATTCTTAAACCGTCTGAACCCAACATCTGGAATGTCAAGCTTCGGACATGTTTATGGGATTCTATGCTCTGCACAAACAAGTTGTTTTCGCCAAATAGTCGTGTTATGCTCTTCGGGACACCAGGAATATGAGTTGTCTTTGCTATCTCCATGTTCAATTCATTATCCATCGACATTATAGCATTGCCTCCAAATAAGCTTGTCCGGAAAACTGGTCCATATCTATATTTTCACAAAAAAGGGACAAAGCAAAGTCTTAACGTAACTTAAATAAGTTAAAAATCAATAAGAAAAATAAATCTAAACATGCAAATGAGAAGTTAATCCATGCAAGTAAATTAGGAGATATGTTAAAAAAAAAAAAGTAAATTAGGAGAAGAACCTGAGGATTCTCTCCTTGACGAATGCTGAAAACTGAAGAGCGTCATGAGGCTTCATGAACTGAAAAGTCTCTCCCATGATCGGAAAACCCATTGACCCTGGAGGAAGTTTTCCATTACACCTTGGGTTCCTCCATTGATAGATCCAATGAGATAGCTTGACCACTATGAGTGAAACTATCACAATCCATAACTCATAAACTTCTACCATTTTAACTTATCTTTTTCTTTTAACTATTTTGGATATGTTTATTTGAGACTTTAGGCTTGCCTGAGAGAGGAACTCTCTCTTTATACTATTAGAAAATGCCAGGAGATCCCACATCTCTAAAATTATATTAAATAAATTAATTGAGAACCTTTATGTTAAAGAAATACTTTATTTATTTCTTTACAGAGAGATTTTGATAAATATCCCAAATCTTATTAGATATTTGAAAAATAACTTAATTTTATAGTACTTTGACAAGTATTTTTGTAAAATTAAAAATTAAATAAATACATTATTTATTATTAAAAGTTATTATCTTAATTAATCAGTATTTAAAATAAAATTAAATTCATAATATAGTCTAAAATATGTAATTTGAGATTCTATAATTTAAATTCTTCATTAATTTTTTTTAAATAAAATAATTATTATAATTGGAATAATTATCAAATTCTTATTTTTATAAAATAGTTTGATCTTATAACTTAAATTCAAATAAAATTTTAAAATAATTATTTTAATTTTTTTAAAATAATTATTTTAATTAACTATTATCTATTAATATTGATTTGAGGACATTGAACTGCCGCTTGATTTTATTTTTAGTAAATTTACATTATTTTTGTTGATTTAGTAATAAGATTAATTTTTGAAAATGTCGACTTAAAATTTCACTTATGTCCATTGATTTTCTTCTCCATCGACTTATTCTACAGCTATCAATTGATATTTTTATTAGTTGATTTTTACATAGTTGACTTATTCAAACTGTTGGTTTCCTTTTTTTGTTTATCAATTTATATTCTTATTATTCTTCAATTCATATAATTTGTGATGGATAAATAAGTTCTCCTGAGAAATAGAAATCAGGTGATCGATACCACCTGTAGTAGATTAGTTACTGATCACTTGACAGTCTAGACCTGAGGGCGTGCCACTAAAAGAAAATGTGAGACTATAAGGCTAAGTAGCCGAAATATAAGATATAATAGGGACAAGTTATAAATATGGTTACTTTTTCCTAAAACAATTGGTTCATAGCGAGCTAGTAGGAAGTAAGGAGATGAAGTATAGCAACCTGGCCCAACAGCAAAAGATCCATCGGGAAGTGTAAAAGTATTGCATCATCAACAGAGCCGTTTGACAGCTGGACAAAGTCACAAGAAAGACTCTCTAGTACCCCGTACAAAGGGCTGAGCCAACAATACAACATTCAACACCACACGTGAATATATGACCTGGATCTTACTGTCCGGAACAAGCATTCTTTGATAATAAACCCTTCTTTCCATGGAGAAAGGGGGACGCCTTTTACTAAGAACACAATAGTTTATACTTCTGAAAAAGCTCTCGAGCAAAAGACTTTAGATGTTTGACTGCATCCGGGGAAGTTCAGAAGATCATTCTGATCACTTCTGATCACTTCTTTGATCATTGTTTGCCGACCATACATTCGTCTACACTTTCTTTGCCTAAAATATCTCACTAAATTACCAGATATTTTGTGGATCCTACATTTACTTTCGTTCTCTGACTCTTTTCTGGATTTGATAGTTTCTACTTATTTAATTTCATTATTTTCTACTTCGTTTTTTTTCATTCTTTTCATCTCATTTTTTTTTTTGGTCAACAACCTAAGTACCTACGAGGACATAGAAGTCCAGTTTGGAGGTACTGAATTTACATAGATCATGTCTTGAGGGTAGACTCGAACACTGCGTGCTAGGAGATCTGCTTTCATATTATTCGCTCGTGGAATAAGGGAGATAGAGAAGAAAGTGAAAACCCCTTTACTCCTCTCAAATACTTCTAGGTGTAATCCAAACGCTGGCCACTCCTCTGGTATAGACACCATCTTCACCAACTCGGAGCAGTCTGTGACGAACGCTACCTCCATCTTGTTGTTTGTTATCATACAATGCATCGCCTAAATGAGGGCTTCCAGCTCTGCATGTAGCGGAGATAAGCTTCGCCTGACATTTCTTGCACCCATAACAACCTTTGCATCGCCTTTTTTGCACAAATACCAACCTAAACCGGAAGCTTTATCCGCTTCTGTCCAGGATCCATCAGTAAAACATCTCCATCCTGCATACTGCGAGATAACTCGATCCATAATTCTGATATTATTTTCAACCTGTTCCTCCTCCTTTTGTGTTTCGTCCCAGATTCTTGCTTCTGTTTCCGCGATCTTCAAAGTTATTTGTGCATCTATGTCAATATTTGAATATACTTTATCGTTTCTTGCTTTCCAAATGTACCACAAGATCCATGCAAAATCTGTTGTTTTATATTCCTGGGGGATTCTCCAAAATAGATGATCAAAGTTTGCATAAACCGATGAGATTGGAAAGACATCCAAGGGTGTTGGGATCTTTGAGAGAGCCCAGATCTACCTTGCCGGAGGGCATTCAAATAGAACATGATTTATGGTTTCTTATTCCGTTCCACAACGAGCGCACAATGTGTCACAGTTTATTCCTCGCTTCTTTATGTTTGCCAGTACTGGTAAACAGCCCGATAGTGCTTGCCAAATGAAATGTTTCAATTTTGGTGAGCACCTTAGTTTCCAGATGTGTGCCTGCAGTGGCTTTAGTTCTGGACCATAGTAAATTTCCATACTATCCTCTGATTTTTGTTGTTCTACCTGGTATCCAGATTTAACCGTATATCTACCTGATTTCGTGAAGTGCCATCCTAGTGTATCGGGTCGATAGACACGACTTGTGGGTATTCCGCGAATGATTTCCACATCTACTGGATCAATGATGGCACTAATCAATCCTAGGTTCCAAGTTTGAGTGACCGGGTGAACCAGATGATTGACCATTAGATTTGGGTAGTAGTTAAACCCTTTACATGTGGCTGGCCTCGGGCGAGAAGCTGGTATCCAAGGGTCATTCCATACTGAGATCGAACACCCTGAGCCAACTCTTTTGATTAGTCCTGTTTGAACCAGAGGTCTAGCCGATATCATGCTCCGCCACCCATAAGAAGGGGTGTAAGAGCGAATATTATCCAGTGGATTTTCGTTTCGATAATATCTTCCTTTGAAGACCCTTGCAAATAATGAGTCCGGTTTATCCAATAATCGCCAGAGTTGCTTTGCGAGTAGTGCCGTATTAAAGTCCTCTATTGATCGAAAACCCATACCCCCAGCGGTCTTATGTCGACACATTTTCTTCCAGGCTAACCAATGTATTCCTTTTTGTTGGCCGTTCGAGCTCCACCAATATCGGGCTGCTGCACTTGTAACTTTCGTTGTTATGGATTTCGGTAATCGAAAACATGACATGACAAATGTAGACATTGCAGATGCCACTGACTTTATCAATACCTCCTTACCCCCTTTAGATAAGAGTTTTGCGGTCCAACCATTTATTCTGTCTTGTTGTTTTTCCGCAACAAAATTGAAAGTTTTTGTTTTGGCTCCACCCAAGCTTTCAGGGAGGCCTAAATATTTTCCCATTCCTCCAATATTATCAATTCCTGTAAGCCGTCTTAGCTCATCTTGAATTGCTACTGGGACTGTATGGCCAAATTGAATTGAAGATTTTTTAAAGTTTATCTGTTTTCCAGAAACCGATTCATACTGTTTAAGTATTTGTAGAATTTTTTGGCATTCTTCCGTATTTGCTTTGCAGAAAAATAAACTATCATCCACAAACAGTAGATGTGTAATAGCTGGGCTTGCTCTTGCTATTTTTAATCTGGTTAGAGTTTTGTCCATTTCTGCTTTTTTTATATTTGAGATTAAAACTTCCGTGCAAAGGATGAAAACATAAGGAGATAGCGGATCACCCTGGCGTAATCCCCTTTGTGGTTGTATCTGACGTCTAGGTTGACCATTCAGAAGGACCTTATATTGTACCGAAGTAGTACACCACATCATCCAAGTAATCCATTTCTCCCCGAAGCCCATTTTCCTCAGCACATTCTCAACGAATGACCACTCAACCCTATCATACGCCTTACTCATATCTGTTTTTATTGCCATATATTTTCCTTTACATGAGCTATTGGTTCGTAAACCATGGAACATCTCCTGCGCTATCAAGATATTATCTGAGATCAAACGCCCCGCCACAAAAGCCGATTGTGTTTCCGAGATAACCTTAGGCAACAATCTCTTAAGTCTTTGGCATAAAACCTTTGAGATAATTTTGTAGCTGACATTGCACAAGCTTATGGGTCGCAATTCTGTCATCCGCGTAGGTCGCTCCTTTTTTGGGATTAGACATATGTTTGTCACATTCAACCTCTTGTCAAAACTCCCCGTCTCTAGAAATTCATTAACCAAATGTACTATATCCGCCTTTACTATGTGCCAGGCCTTTTGAAAAAAAAGTGCTGTCATTCCATTTGGACCTGGCGCTTTCTCTGGATTCATCATAAAAACTGCTGCTTTTACTTCCTCCTCTGTAGCCTTTGCTGTTAGCATTTCATTGTTTTGTTCCGTGATCATTGGTGTAATTTCCTGGAGAGCCTGATCAAAATCCGTCGGATTAGTCGTAGTAAATAATCGTTCAAAATATTCAACCGCAATTTGCTCAACCCCTTTTTCTGTTAAAACCCAATCTCCTCCATCATTGTAGAGACCAATTATCCTGTTTGCTGCCCGTCGCTGTTTAACCTGCGCGTGATAAAATTTTGTGTTTCTATCCCCTACTTTTGCCCATTGGTTTCTACTTTTTTGCTGCCAATATATGTTTTCTTCTCGATATGCCTCCTTTATTTTTTTTATTACTTCAGTTAATTCCTCCTCTGTTCGGCTATCATCATTTTGTAGTTTCTCTAGGTCCTTTTGGAGATTATTTTTTTTTTCTTTACCAAATGGTAAAGTACTTTTCCTCCATTTGGAGATTTCTCGGCGACAATTAATGAGTTTTTTCACCACTGCCCCATTGCGTCCTGACAGGGGTATGTCCCATCCCTTTGAAATTGAGTCCATAAAGCCATCGCAACCAATCCATCGTTTATCAAACCCAAATTGTGTCCGTCTCTTCGGTATTTTGTCTTCGATTGTAGCAACTACTGGTCTATGATCTGAGCCAATCATTGCTAGATATTCCACATACGATTGTGTAAAAAGATCATGCCAATGTTCATTTGCTAGTGCCCGGTCTAGTCTGCACCGGATAATCTTGGAATTCCGTCTTCCCCTCCATGACATTTGGTTTCCTAAGCATGGGAATTCTATAAATCCGCAGTCCCTTATCATTTGGTTAAAAGACACAAAAGTAGAGGCACTTCGAAGATTTCCTCCTTGTTTTTCATGATTTCCACAAATTTTATTTAGATCTCCAATAATAAACCATGGTTCTGTCCTAGTTAGGCTTATCTGAGTCAGGCGTTCCCAAACTTGATCCCTTGATTTTGGTACCGGATCTCCATAAATAAAAGTCAAAAACACTTTTTTTCCTTGCACCATTGCCTCAATATCAATTATCCTATTATTTGAGAATAAAATGTTGACATTAAAAGAATTATCATAGTATAAAGCAAGACCACCACTTGTACCATACGGTTCCACCGTGTACAATTTATTATAACCAAAATGAAATTGAAAGTTTTGCATAAAAGAAAAATCCTGTTTGGTTTCTGAAAGAAATAAGAATTCAGGTCGGTGTTTCTTCCAAATCTCCCTAAGGTAGCTTATTGTCCAATGACTTCCGACCCCTTGGCAGATCCAGCTAAGTACTCTCATCTACTACCTCCGATGTTGGCTTCTGCTCCATACTCGGGAGTGATGGTCCCTTAAAAGCAGATGTTGTTGCTCCTTCCCCTTTCCGGTTAATGTTTTTACCCACATGTTTCTTCCGAGGAGATACCAGTGCCTGCACCAGGCGCTTCTTAGAGCCGCCAACTAATTGGTGGGTGTTTTTTTGAGTATCTTCTTCTTCCCCTCTGGCTTATTTGCTTCCGCCATAATTTCCTTATCACCCTCAACCGCTTTTTCTGTTTCACATGCCTGTATCTCCGTACTCTCCTTTCCTACCTCCCCTCTCTCTTCCTTTTCCACCAAGAAATGTTCATCACTTAGCATCTGTTGCGATGCCTCCAATTCCATATCCAAAAACAGTTCCTGCATTTGTGTTCCTTCCATCTCCAAAATATTATCCGTAAGACCAAGATTTGTAACCTCAATATCAGCATCCGTCATTAGCTCATTTATCATATCGGCTGCACCAGTCATATCGGCTGTAATTCCTTCCCGCTGGTCTCTAAGAGTATTGACCATCGCTTCATGCTCCACTAAGGTTTCATCCTCAAACGTTAAACTTTTCGTCACCATCTTGTTTGGTTTTCCACCACCGTCAGTCATCTCTTTCTCTATCTGCTTAACCACCTCTCCATCCTCCAGAGAATCCTCGATCGCATCTGCGTGGGATGACTTCTTGGTATCAGCAATCTCCTGTACCACTTCCGCTGGTTTCTCTGTACCCGGCATTGATGATGACGCCACTTGTGTCGCATTCATTTCTCCTGTGGGAACATATCCCGACGCCTTGTACGATCGGTTATGTCCCTCATTATACCTCCACTTCATTCTCTTTTTCCTTTGTTTATTGCCCTCTTCCGCATGATTTGATTTTTCCTCTTCTTTGGCCTCATAGTTCTTCCCTTTTCCTTTTTACTGATTGTAGCTAGAAACCCCGTAACTTCCATCTTTGCCTGCATCCTTAGTTCCTTTACTTCCATAGGTCACCGCCGTTTTGTAAGATGCTCCACCATTCCCTTGTCGTGGGTCATCAGATCGATCCTCTCCTGGTTTTTGTTCGCCAAAATCCGCATTTGTAGGACACTTTTTCTGGTCATGACATAAACTGAGGCATGTCCGACAGAATCCAAATAGCCTTTCATACCTCAAGTAGACTGTTGTCTCTTCACCGCTATGGAATTCCACCAGTGTCTCAAAGCACAATGGCTTTAAGCCATCTATGACAACCTAAATTTTCCCTTCATCTAGGTTCACCGCTTTGACATCCCCAATCCCTTTCCCAATGGTGCGAAAAGTTAGATCCGCCCAGAAATGAAGTGGAACTCCGATGACCCTGACCCAGAACTTGATCTGTGATGGGTAACTTGGATCCACAATGGGTGACCACCTCACTAATGACAGCATCCAATAGTCAAAATGAAATGGCTCCATCTTCATAACCTCTTTGATGTCCTCCTCTCTGTCGAAATCAAATTGAAATCGACCAAGACCCAGGTCAGCACCCGCAACTCTATCCTCCATCTTCCATATCCTTGGTAGCATGTACAAGAGTGCTTTCAAATCTTGCATTTGGGGATTCATGCATCGACCAAACAGTGTTTTTGCATAGGCTTCGATCAACTTGGTTTTGTCGAAGTGTGGCACCGTGATTCTCATTCTCTTCTGAGAGACCGAACTTTGTGATCCCGACCTTTGGTGTTTAAGCAAATTGCTTTGAGACATTGCCTTAACCGCTATTGAAAAACCTTGAGTTGGAGAGAAAAGAGAAAAGTGTTTGAAGGAGTTTGTGTGATGTAAAGCATTACGATCTCCCCTTGTTCTTATATCCCTTCGCTTGCACAAAGCAAATCTCATAGTTGGAGCCAAATCCTCGATCTGATAGAGTGTATTCCAAACATAAATCCCAGATTGTTCCCAAATATTCTGCTTAGTATTCCGATTGCGATACCCCGTCTGTATCCGATCGAGATTCCGGCTTCTATACATAGTCAAAATAATCGATTTAGTTCGAGTGCAGATCCGGCAATCATATACCGAGAAATCATGTGTTACCCGAATCTCTTCCTGCGCTGATCCTTTGTGATTTGGGATGCTGACTTTTAATTGTGGATCTCTCCACATCTTCTGAAGAGATTCCTCTTTCCTCTCCGATCTGGGAATCACAGATCCCATTTCCAAAAAAACTTTTCTCCATCGGATCCTTACATTACAGAGATTATGACATATCCATATGGTCCGTATAAGTGCCGAAATTACCGAAATCAACTGTGAGTAAACTTTCTTGCTGAATCTCATGCTAAATCTCCAGAATCGCCCTCATTCATTGTAGTATAAATTTATGTCATTTTTCATATTAATATTTCATGGTGTATATATTGCATTTTGGTCAATTTTAGGATTTCTTTGGAGGAAAAAGGAAAAGAGGTCTAGAGGAGGGGAGGATGGAGGTGAAGAGGAGCCAAGGAGATTAAAGAATCAAGAGGAAAGAGGCCTACATCATTGTTGGACCGATGCAGAAAGGCAGTATTATGAGTCCAGAACAGCCAAGACGAACAAGGCCTTGAACACTTCTGCATTGGTTGCTGGACCGATGCTGGGAATCGGCATAGAGAACTGAAGAACAGAGAAAACTCCTTGGTGCAAATGGCGACCGTCTAAATGGCTATGTTGCCGACCGATGAAAATTGAAATAAATTGATTCATTGTTGTAATTATCTTGTAATGATGAAAGGGATATTCATACAAAATGATCGAGAAGATGATCCAACTATCTTTCTTGCTTACCTTATTTATTCAATAGAGATATACTCATATACATGCAACTTGATGACCAACTACCTCAAATGGAAAAATATCACTTCTAATAATTAGCCACTTTGGTTATCCCCTTAGGTATTTTCTGAGATTTGAACATCACATCCATGCGGAAACATAAGCACATAGCTTCGAGTTAATATGATCTCTGCCTTCATTGACCATCTGCAGACCACAGGTATATATGTAATTTACTTTTGGCGGTTTATTTAGTAGAAAATTAAATTGAATCATGAGTCGATAAAAATACACCTGTATTTACACAAATGGTGGATAAAAATGGCCATCAGCATCTTAGCAAAATAAGCCCCTACGCAGAGTCTAGGACCAGCGCCAAATGGAATGTAATTCTTGGAGACCAACGCGCTCAAGTCTTTTTCCTGTTAATTTAGTTTAATAAATGTCAAACATTTCTGAAATTGATTAGTGGAGTTGGGAGATTAATAAGTAAAGAATGATTATCAAATTTAAATCACCACCTTCCAGCGCCATGGATTAAATACTAAAGGATCCTCATACTTTTCTGGATTGAAGTGGACACTAGGACAGCCCATGAAGGTCCAACCCGCTGGAATGATATAATCACCGACTTGGATGTCATGTTCAGGTGTTCTAAGCACTACAGGCACCGTGGTTATGATCCTAAGAGATTCATTGATCACCTGAAACGAAAACACCGTATTTGTGTGAACTAACGTTATTCAGATCTACTTAAGTAAAACTAATTGACAGTGAGCAGAATGCTAAACATTATTTTCACCAATACAGTCAAACCTCTATATATTAATAATATGATAACTATAATATTTTATTAATTTACTGGGATATTTATTGACTGAGGTGTTATTTGCTAGATAAACTAGTTTTGGGACCCAAAAATCAATGGATTTATCATTTATCTATCAAAAATGAAGTTATAAGTGTATATACATCATTTTTGTATTCTAATGATATATATGATTTTTGGCTCAAACTGACCATATGGGTGAAAGTCATGGATTTGTATTCTTCCCATATTAGGCCGCCTCCATATCAGTCTTACCGCAGACAATTTCTGCGTGCTCTCTCTGCAGCTCTTGCATTACTTCATCGCTTTTGCTTATGAGCTTTATTGTAGCCGCAATAATCCGTGGAGTTGTTTCGTTAGCAATCAGAAAGAAAGTATAAATGTACTGGATCGCGTTCTCCACGCTCATCATGTCCTTTTCTCCAAATATGATTTTAAAAAATTCTCCGGGCTCCTCTCCTGCTGCTCTCTTCCTCAACACTGCCTCTTTTAGTAATTTCATCATCCTTTTTCTCGCCTGCCACTGAAACATCATCACCATGGCCAATCTTGAAAGGGAAACGAAACCAGCCACTCGGATATTTTCTCCAACAAAGTGCGAGTTCTTTAGCCGATCTTGGTTCTATGTCGCCCATAACTTTCTTAGCAAGGCATTCAATTAAGATCTGTAACATTTGATGATACGAATAGTAAGTAATATATATAACTTATCAAGATTATTGTAATATTGCCAAAGGATAAAGACAACCCCAAATGATTGAGTTTTACCGTGCTTAATGTTTCCTTGACGTCAAGGAAGCCGTTCCTAGCTCCTTCCTCCATGTGTTTGTGAGACAAGAGATTGATGTCTTTCATAGTTCTCAATATTAAACCGTCTGAACCTAACATCTGAAATGTCAATTTTCGGACATGCTTATGGGATTCTATGCTCTGCAAAAACAAGTTGTTATCGCCAAATAGCCGTGTAATGTTCTTTGGGATACCAGGACTACGAGTTGTCTTTGCTATCTCCATATTTAATTCATTATCCATCGAGATTATAACTTTTCCTCCAAAGAAGTTTGTCCGAAAACGGGCCCATGTCTAGGACAAAGCAAAGACAACGTAACTTAGATAAGTTAGGAGTAATCAGAAAATATTTATAAATATGCAGATGAAAAAATTATTGCAGAAGAACCTGAGGATTTTCTTCTTCACGAAAACTGGAAACTAAAAATTATTTCGAACAACAAAAAACGTCGTATAAAACTCTAAATTAATATGGAAACAAGAAATAATTATTTTAATGGCTCATAAAGTTTTTCTAATGTATATATACATAAATTAGGAATATTGATATATATATATATAGTGTAATTACGCTACATACATCTTGTTTCTAGCTCTCTTTCTATGAGGGAAGGATTGGTTATCATTGCTTCCTCGTAGACACGTAGAGTGATTATATCCATGAAAGGAAGGATTGGTTATCATGAGGGAAGGATTGGTTATCATTTGATCACCTTTATGATCTGAAACACCAAAAGCCACAATCACTAAAACAAAAGTAACACAAGAAATCTATATTTTGGATATGTTATTTCAAGACCTTAATTCTTTTCTAATGTTGATTATGAACGTGACTGCAGTGGCACCATATCTGATTTCTGGAGCTCTTTGAGCGTGTAAGAGAAAGATGAAAAATAGGCGGAATACCGCTCTATTTTATAATAATATATGATTATGGCTCTTGATTCTTCGAATTTATTTTAGCGTCGTTCAATTTTTTTCAGGTGTCCTTTACGAAGTGGTAACACTACAAGTTCAATGCATTTCATTTTTATTGTAAGAGAATGACTTTTCGAGATGGAAACTACATTTGTACTTGTGTCATGGCTAATGAATTAGATTTTTTTTTTGGGATTGAGAAAATTAATTTTTTCAAAAGCTGATGTGTCAAAAAAGGGAGTGCTTATGTGTCAAATTGTGAGACTCAACTGAGTCTTTATATAATAGATACTAATGTGGTGCCAATAATTACTCAACTAAGATATGATGTAATGGGGTTGGCGAATCCCTCTTAAAATACTCATACTATGATCCAATGGAGTGTTAGTGAATCACTAAAATCCATATTAATCGTTTAGGAATATGTAAGTTAGTTTCAAGTTTTATGACATACATTTTTTTGTAGGTTAACCGTTTGTTCCCTTTTTTTCTGTGGAAAACTCTTTTTCTGTTTTTTCTTAATGCAATATATAGAGAATATATAGAAGACACATAGAAAATTCGTTTAGAGTATGAATTTCTTAAGAAGAGCGAGAAGAATATTTTATGTGTAGAGTGTAATCTTAGCATTTGCACTGACATCTCTCAACAGCTTTTTTTTTGTTTGTATGATATCTCTCAACATCTCTTTAGTTGTCTTTTGAAAAAGGATCAATTTACTCTATACCAAAAGTTGACCAGGAAATTAATCATATACCAAAAGATAATCGAAAATTAGTTAGCAACTGACACATTTAATTTTTATCACCACTTTACCCCTATCTTCTATTACGTCATACCAACTTGCAGCTGACAAAAAAATATTAGTAGGGGATAGGAGCATTAAATGCTTGTCAGAAAGATGCAGAGATAGCATAAATAACAACCTGGTCGCCTGTAAAAAGATTTGGTGTATCATATTATTGTGTGGTGAAAAATAGATAACAAACATTGATAAACGAAATTACAACTTAAAAAATTTAACACCTCCAATTTTTTTTTTACATCTCCAAATTTTTACAGGGAACAAACAATATCTCATTATCGTAACTATCTGTTAACTACATTATCTAATTTTTTACAAATGTCGATAAACCTAACATATCAAAGGTATTCTCTAACTTAATAAAAATGGACGATAACTGTGTACTGTTATACTAGTTATTTGTAAGACTAAATATCATTAACATATAAACAAAACAGTAAACAATAAACTCTAAAACCAGACACTAAACACTAAACAAGAGTTAAAACAAGACCATATGGCGTAAAAAGGTTGTAAATAACCAAGCGAACATATTTAATAGTGTTGGCAATTGCTAATCATATATATAATATTGTTAACACGATAAAAGTTATCGATATAACAATGTTTTTTATTGTTAACTTTGTTAACAATATGGAATTACACATTTATGTGATTTGCAAATGCAATGTCTTCGACCGTTAACTTTGTTATCATGTGCACTGAATGTCTTCGGACGTTAACGTTGATAACGTTGTTATCACGTATTTATTTAGACATATGTTATAATGTTGACATTATCCTAACTTAGTGCTAATATAACAATATTTTTTACCGTTAACGTTGTTAACAACATAGAATTACACCCTTATGTGATTTGCAAATGCAATATCTTCGATCGTTAACTTTGTTATCATGTGCACTGAATGTCTTCCGACGTTAACGTTGATAATGTTGTTATCACGTATTTATTTAGACAAATGTTATAATATCATAACTTAGTGATAATATAACATAGAATTACACCCTTATGTGATTTGCAAATGCAATGTCTTCGATCGTTAACTTTGTTATCATGTGCACTGAATGTCTTCGGACTTTAACGTTGATAATGTTGTTATCATGTATTTATCTAGACAATGTTATAATGTTTACCTTATCCTAACTTAGTGATAATATAATTAACGATTCTTGGCTCCAACTAGTGTAATTATCCTAATCCAGATTACAAAACAATGTTAGCGACAAAATAAGTAACGATATAACACAGTTAGTTATTATCTACACATGGAACTACACCACTGTATTCCGGAATGATATGACTCTTTTTTCCTCTAAATGGCTTATAACTTCCGTTCCTCGTCGTCAAGTGCATGTTCGATATCTGAAAGCACAGAGAGTTTTTGATATATATTCACTCTCTCGCCGGTGGGGACATAATCGGCGGCAAGCTGAGGAATCTCCAGATCCGCCATTAAACCTGCAACAATAACTCTATTAGCAACTTCAGATGTAACCTGAAAAGCGACTTTGACCAAATATTGTAGTCCGCGAAAACCCCATTTAGCCCCTAATCAGCGGTGGGGACATAATCGGCGGCAAGAATTCGCTGAGGAATCTCCAGATCCGCCATTAAACCTGCAACAATAACTCTATTAGCAACTTCAGATGTAACCCTAAATCCAGAATTTCTCTTTTTTTATATAAAAACTTTGAGAATGATGAAAGAGAAAACTATATACCAATTATTCGAGTAAGTAGGCTCACACCGATATGGAATCCGGCTGACACCGATTGGAAAAAAAAAAAACAGATTTGAAAAGAAGTTTAGAGGAGACAAAACGATGGAAGATGATATCGGTTTTGAAGTGTGTATGTAAATTCAGTTAGATGTGAGTTATAGAGAATATCAGTTTCAAGAGTTTCTCTTTCTCCTAAAACATATCGACAAAAGCAAATGGTTGCGTATGTCCAGACATAAAACTTTTTACTGACACCTTTTTCAGATACCAGGGCCCATGCCATGAAAGAGAAACACATCTACGTAATATATGTTTTAGGGGCTAAATAGAGTTTTCGCGGACTACAGTATTTGGTCAAAGTCGCTTTTCAGGGGCGATCAATTTCCAAATTATCTGTTGGTATCTAGTGATATTTCTCTTTAAAAAACACAAAAAGTAATTATTTTCTATTTAAAAACCCTATTATCATTCTTTTATCGAAGAACTCTTAACTTTCTATGACAAACAAGAAAAAGAGATAAGAAGTTGAAGGTGTTAAAAAATGTGAAAGTATTTTAGTAAACGTATGAATATTAAAATAATATATGTTAACAATATATATAATTATAATATTAGTCAATTTTTTTTACAATGATATAAAAATATTATGACAAAAAAGATTTATTATTTATAGTCAATATATTTTAAGAGCGGTTAGATAGATGGCCTGTACGCATGTGCGGGCCAACCACGTAGACGATCTTAAAGCAAATTAAGGTTAAAAAAAGCTTTTTTGCTGATAGTAAGTGTATAATGAAGAGACATATGACAATAGGTCTATAATCAAAATACAGGTAAAAGTCTAAAAGATTATTTTGGGTTAAATTTGCTCTCTTTTTTTTGCTAGAAGTTATTTGATATAATAGATAGGTGATATGTAAGAACTCTAACTTTAACTTTAAGTTGTTAATGTACTTAAAAGAAACATTATAGATCATTTGACTTTAAGAATTTAAAATACTGGGTAGTGATTTAAAAATAAATAGCCTAACAAATATAAAATCTGATGTTATAAAAAAAGATGATTGGATTCATAACAAACTTCTTTGAGTTACCAACAATGATCTTTACTCTGGCTTGATCAATTTTTTTTTATTTTCAAATATTCTGAAATTGTAAAAATGGTGGAATGTGTAATCAATTATTTTTTTTTCTTCACTTTTTTACTTATGCATTATAAAACATATTTAATATTTTAGTAAAAGTATAAAATATGAATGATATAATACTAACATATATAGTTACAATATTAATTAAGTTTTTAATAATATAGTCAATTTGTCTTAAGAGCGGATATGTGGTTGGCCTGCACGAATATGAACGCTCTTAAGGCATATTGAAGATATGTTAAATAACATTTTCATTAAAAATAGGTGTATAAGCAAGTAACATAAGAATATAGGTTATTAATCACAATACCAGTAAAGTTTAAACTATTAGTTTGAGCTAGAATTTTTGTTTGTTCACATATCACTCACACAATTATTGTCAGCTGCAATTATTTGATTTAATCGAGAGGTGATACGTAGTAACTCTAAATTTAAAGACTATAGGTTGTTAACGTACTTCAAATAATATTGTGGAAAACATGATTTTAAGAAAATGGGTAGCAATTAAAAATAAATACAGTTTTATTTTGTTGGCTTTCTAAAAATAAACCATAATAGAAACAAAAAGACAATATTAGATCATGTTAATTAGTAGAATTTTAAAGGCTTTAAATGTACTAAACCTTAATTAGATAAATTAGAACTTTAAGATTTTGAAATGAAATAAAATTTTGTAAAGTCTAATAGTTAAAATAAACTAAAGTCTGTCAAATTTTTATAAGAAAAATAGTAAAAATGGCGAGATATAAATCGCAAACCATCAACAATCTTTCAAACATATCGTCACCATAATAAACTTTTCTATTATCTATATAATATACATTTCATTCACAAACTATTATATTGTCTAACATATATAAATTTAAAGTTCAATCTCTATTCACAAGCACACAAAAAAAATCTTGACTATCATTACCGCATCCAACAGAAGTTTTAAAATATATTATTATCAATGTTTATTTTCATATATAAAATCCCTCAAAACACAATAAAATTTTTAAATCTCCGACTTCATAAAGTTCTCATCCATATATAACTATACTTTTCATTAACAAATCGAAAAACAAACATTTCAAAAAAAAACTCAACCCGTGCATAGCACGGGTAAAAATCTAGTCAATATTAATTAGATAACAGGACAGTTAATTTAAAATATATTAATTACAACTTCAAATTATAAGTTCATTTTTTTGTTTATTTACTCGATATTTAGATGATAATTAGTCCAAACATAATAAATAATTTTCTTTAAATAAATTAAAATTAATTCAGAATTTAAATTATATAATTTCATATTACTTATTTTAGGCTATACTATAGATTAAAGTTTTATTTTTAAAATTGATTAATTTATATAATGATTAGGTAAATAATAAATTATGTTGGTGATTAATATTTGTCAAATTACTATAAAAGTAAGTCTACTTTTCAAATTTCTGATAAGATTTGGATATTTATCAAAATCTCTCTAAAGAAACAAAAAAGAAAAATTATTTATTTAACATACAAAGGTTCTCAGTTAATTTATTTCATATAATTTTAGAGATGTGGGATCTCAACTTTGAAAAAAAAAGAACCTTTGACAATAACTAAATAAAGAGCTTCTCTACCTCTTTATACCTTTTTCTAATAGTATAAAGAGAGAGTTCCTCCCTAAGCTAACTATACAAGCTGAAACTCTCAAACAAACATATATATCCAAAATAATTGAAAGAAACAGATAAATGAAAATGGTAGAAGTTTATGAGTTATGGATTGTAATAGTTTCAATCATAGTGCTCAAGCTATGTCATTGCATCTATCAATGGAGCAACCCAAAGTGTAATGGAAAACTTCCTCCAGGGTCAATGGGGTTTCCGATCATTGGAGAGACTTTTCAGTTCATGAAACTTCATGACGCTCTTCAGTTTTCAGCTTTCGTCAAGGAGAGAATCCCCAGGTTCTTCTCCTTATTTACTAGCATGCATTACAATTTCATTTGCATGTTTAGATATATTTTTCTTAATCCTCCTAACTTATGAAAGTTACGTTGTCTTTGCTTTGTCCTCTTTTTTTCTTTCTTTTTTTCTTTCTTTTTTTTTTAACTTTTTTTTGGAAAAATATAGACATGGACCAGTTTTTCGGACAAGTTTATTGGGAGGCAAAGTTATAATCTCGATGGATAATGAACTGAATATGGAGATAGCAAAGACAACTCGTATTCCTGGTGTCCCGAAGAGCATAACACGGCTATTTGGCGATAACAACTTGTTTGTGCAGAGCATAGAATCCCATAAACATGTCCGGAGCTTGACATTCCAGTTATTGGGTTCACAAGGTTTAAAATTGAGAATTATGAGAGACATCGATCTCTTGACTCGCCAATACATGGAGGAAGGAGCTAGGAAAGGCTTCCTTGACGTCAAGGAAACATTAAGCAAGGTAAACAAAAAAACAATTCATTTGGCGTTGTTTTTTGTCGCTTGGCAATATTATTATCAACTAGATAAGGTATACCAAAATTATTCGTATCATCAAATGTTATAGATATTAATTGAATGCCTTGCAAAGAAAGTTATGGGTGACTTGGAACCAGAAGCGGCTAAAGAACTCGCACTTTGTTGGAGAAATTTTCTGAGTGGCTGGTTTCGTTTCCCTTTCAACTTTCCTGGGATGGGTGTATATAATATGATGAAGGTAAGTTTTTTCAGTAACTTTACTAGCACTATATACACATAAGGCTTTAGTACAAAAAAAATGGAGGCTGTGATGGTGACTGTTTCGTGGCAGGTGAGAAAGAGGATGATGAAATTACTAAAGGATCTAGTGTTGAAGAAGAGAGCATCAGGAGAGGAGTTCGGAGAGTTTTTTAAGATCATATTTGGAGAAAAGGATGGAGGAAAGGAAACAATGAGCGTGGAGAACGCGATTGAGTACATATATACTTTCTTTCTGATTGCTAACGAAACAACTCCGCGGATTCTTGCGGCTACAGTAAAGCTCATTAGCGAAAACCCTCAAGTCATGCAAGAGCTGCAAAGAGAGCATGCAGAAATTGTCCGGGGTATGACTGATAAGGAGGCTGGCCTAAGATGGGAAGACTACAAAGCGATGACTTTTACTCATATGGTATGTATATATAACATCAGGATACAGAAATCATGTATATGTGATATAGAATATCTAACATTCTGCTCACTGCCAATTGGTTTTAATTAGTTCACACATAAACGGTGTTTTGTTTCAGGTGATCAATGAGTCACTTAGGATCACAACCACAGTGCCTGTAGTGCTTAGAATACCTGATCATGACATCAAAGTCGGTGATTATACAATTCCAGCTGGTTGGACCTTCATGGGCTATGCTAGTGTCCATTTCAATCCAGAAAAGTATGAGGATCCTTTAGTATTTAATCCATGGCGCTGGAAGGTGATTTAAATTTGATCTTTATCATATTATTTACTCTCGAATTCCGCTAATCAACTCCAGAAACTTAAAACATATATTAAACTAAATTAACAGGGGAAAGACTTAAGTGCGCTAGTCTCCAAAAATTACATCCCCTTTGGCGCTGGCCCTAGACTTTGTGTGGGGGCTTACTTTGCTAAGCTGTTGATGGCAATTTTCATTCATCATTTGTGTAGACACAGGTTTATCTTTATCACCTAATGACTCATCACTCATGACTCAGTTTTTCTACTATACAGTCAAAGTATTAACTTAACGTATATACTTATGGTTTGCAGGTGGTCAATGAAGGCAGACACCATAGTAACTCGAAGCTATATGCTTATGTTTCCGCATAGATGTGATGTTTAAATCTCAGAAGACACCAAAGTGGATAATTCCGCTGGTTACTAGAGAAGTTAATATTCTATTTGAGATAGTTGGTCATCAACTCATCATGTTTTATGTTTCTATTGAAAAAATAAAGTAATCAAGACAGATGGTTAGATCGTCTTCTCGATCACTTTGTATGAATATTATTTCCGTCATTTACAAAGATTATTACAAGATGAAATCAGTTTATGGAAAATGGTACTGCTTTAGCTGAATTTCAAAAAAAATATTTATATTGGTGAAAAATTATCAATCACATATCAAAAAAAAAAAATTAGTTATTAAACGAGTATCTTACTTTGAGTGTGCAAATCCCGGCCCAGTAAATCAGACTTAGTCAGCTAGAAGTAAAAGGGCCGAATAAGTGAAAGACGATAAGAGCATCATTATCCCAGAGACGGTCCAAGTCTCTGAGCCCAAAAAAATAATAAAAATAATCAAGTTCAGTCCAAAACTTGTAAAAACGTTTCTTATTTTGCGACAACAACAGACGTTTCTTTGTGAGTGGGTCGAAACAAATGGAGATTTTCTCTGCAGAAATTTTTTTCCCACCGACAAAAACTTCTTTCTCCGACAAGTCTTTAGTCTCTCCGTCGAAGGCGATTTGGGAGGTGATTTCGACGTTTCAGTTTCTCTCACAGGTTCTCTCTGACAGCTGTGGTTTCTCCAGCGGCTTCTGGATCTCTGCGACGGTCTATCCACGTAGTTGGTGTTAACCTAATCTCAGTCTCTATCCTAGATCTTCTGTTTCTCTGAGAGTTGTGAGTTAATGATCGATGGGGTATTTGATTTGTTGATTTGGTTCAGTTTTAATCAAATTTTCTGGTAGTATTTGAGTAGGAAATCGATTGAAAGTGCTTTAGGGTTTTGAAAAATTCGGGGTTTAGAGTTGATTTTTTTGCGAGAAACTTTGTACGTCTGTTTTCTAATCGAATCTGCTAAGGTATTTTGTTGTTCTTGATGTTTACTTTTTAAACTCAAATTCCTCTTTTTGTTCGTTTTGTTCTCTGGTTTTAAATCGAATATGTTTAACTTGTTTTGTTGTCTTTGTTCAGCACCATACCGATCAGCTACAACAATAATTCATCTTCCGTAGCAAGCTTCAACAGTAGTTGTGCTCGAACTGATGGGAATTTTGGGATTCCTTTTTTTATTGTGGCCGAACCCCAATCATTGAAGAATTCACAGCTGCAGCGACATTCGGAAGGAAGTTCTACACATGTCCTGGAATATTGGGAGAGGTGAGATGAAATATTTATAAATATGTGTCATAAACCCTAAACTCTAAATATGTTTAAATTATATAATTAACTTTCTTTATAATAAAACATTATTATTAATTTTTTTTTAAGAAACCCATTTGGCTTTCTACCAATGCACAGCAAAAATTATTAGGTTTCTTATATAAGTTTCACTACACGAAATAATATTGACTATGCCTTAAAAGACCCATATGGGTGTTACTGATAATAATGCTCTAATGAAGTGAAGATGCGAGCTAAGAGACTTGCTGGAGTAGTCTTCTGTCAAAGGTGAATACATGTTGAAGTAAGGCAACCCCAAAGTGGGATAAAGCTCGTGACTGATTTTATCGAATTTAATATTTACCCATGGATCTTATCTTAAAAGCTCGCATTCCGTGATGGGATCCTTCAGCTCTGATCTGATCGAATTGGAGACATAATTCAGTAATGGGATGAGACTAAACCTTTGGTCTATGACAAATTTAGGAATTCGTGAGCTTACTCTCCTTACTGTTTCTTTAAAAGTTATTTTCTTAAATGCATTTTTCACATAGTTTAATGTAATATTCTGTGTATGAGCGATGGGAATAAGATGGGATTAAGCTCTTTCTGGGTCAACTGAAAAGCAAAATTTTTCCAAATACATGGGTTGGGATTTGAAGTAATCACATAAACGATGCAGAAATTTCAGAAAGGATTCATATGTTGTAGGAGACTTGCTTTCGTTTTATTATATGTAGTTATCCTAAATGGAATTGGGTGACCCAATATGATTAACTGTTTTCTGCAGTTCTGATGCTAGACTTGCTTAAAAACATCTCTCAAAAGCCCAAGCAGTGGCAAAAACTGCTAAAAAAGTGTGATGAGGAATGGGATGTGCAAATAAATTACAAGAACAATACAGAACTGTAGGTGCTGTTTGCCAGGAAGCATTTGCTCATCTACAAGATTTGAAGAAACAACAACGAGAAAAAGTACCAAATAGCTTTTGGAACCGGACATGTACTTAGGAATACTTACATCTATGTTTTAGATTAATCCTCCACTTTTGATATTTCTTTCATATTGCAGAACAAATATTTCTTCAAGTACAAAGATGATTCAAGGACAACAAATGTAATGTGAGACACCCTAATCTCGCAAATATAACTTAACTTGTATTACACTCGTTTAACAGCTTTTTAAAAAGAATAACTAACACATTAAATAATCATTTATTATCAAAAATATTTTATTAAAAATATATAAATCGAGAACTCGAAAAATCTTAAATATTTAAACAAACTAAAAATAATTTAATTAAAATTCTTCTTAAAAATAATTACAAAATGCGTCCCTGACTTCTGGACATAACACCGCAACAACTGTCACAAGTACTATTTTTCGGTCTCACCTGAAAAAGAAGAGAGGGGTGAGTATTCGGGGAAAAATACTCAGTGAGGGTGTGCTCTTGGAACACACAAGATTCTTTGACATATTATTTGAAATAACAATAATGAGTATACATAATATAGGCATCAAACTCAAGCAACAATCAACATAAAATAACTATTATTATTATATAATAAATATGATTCTAATATTAATAAATAAATATAATCATTCAATCATTCAAATCAATCAACTTAGAGATCCTCTAACACATTCACAAAGAACTTCTGTCAATAGTACTCATTCTCTGCCACCACCCGTTCTGGGCTTGACAAGTTACCGGTGCCACCACCCTCAACAGGGTTTGACTATGGCTCGTCAGCCCTTTCTCGATCACTACAGCTTCACAATATTCAGTCTTTCACTGTAGGCTGTCAAACAATTTATCGATCACTACAACTTCACAATCTCAGTTCTTTGTTGTAAGCCGTTAAACAATATTGTAATCAAATAAATATTATTTCAATTAACTACTAAATAACTTAAAAGTTTATTATCATATTTATGTATTTCTCATTATTAATTATCATCAATAAACAATCAATAACACATATCAATCAGCATTATCAATATTAATCATCAATCATGTTTAATACCTACACTAAGCATACACACATTACTAAATCAATTAATATATTTTAGAAATTCACAAAATTGTCCTCACTTTAATTTGAAAGAACCTAGAATAGCATTTGGAGAATATGGTGGTCAAAAAATGGTTGCAGCTGGAAAACACCCATCTTAAAAACACTTCAAAGCTGCCTCAGAAACACGCTGATAACTCGACAACCAACCGTTGAAATCTAAATCCCACCGTTGAAACTGGAGAAAGATGTACCGTGAAGCCCTCCACAAAATTTCTGCTCGATCTAATTTCAGACGAGCTGTGTACATTCTTTTAAAGTTGCTGCGTCGGAGCAGATTTCTGGGTTGCAGGATGACGCAGATGATTCTTGCACAGGAAGAAAACTTCGTTGTAGCCTCACCGTAACTCTGATGACGATGCGGTTTTCTTCTATGGCTTCGTTGCATCGAGCTCTTTCCAGAGACACCTTGATCACGTTTTAACTCTCTCTGAAGCGACGGGAATCTTCCTCAAAAAACCTCATCTCGGATCTCTATCTTCTCCTTCCTTTCTTCTTCTCCAGGCCTCTCCTCTTCTCTGTGCAACCAACAGCTGCGGCGGTGGCAGATTAGAAGATCTGGTGGCAGTGGATCCTTCTCTGGACGTGAAGCTTGTGATGGTGGAGGTGGTGACCAGAGGAGACGAAGACGGTGCGGTGGTGGTGGTGAACGGTGAGCCCCTCTCTCCCTTCCTCTCTTCTCTCTTTCTTCTCTTCTCTCTCTTTTCTTCTTTTTCTTTTCTTCTTCTCTTGCTTTCTTTTACGGCTGCTCTCTCCCTTTTTTTTTTCCTCCTCTTTTCTTTTTGGTTTCACTAGGGTTTGGTATGAAAGTTTTGGTTTAGAGGCAAATTAAAATATGGATTTGGGCTTAGTTAGGTTTTATGAAAGAAATTGGGTTAGAGTTTAGGTTTTTAAAAGAATTAAAAAAAAATTGGGTCAAAAGCTAAAGTTTAGGATGTCAGAATGGCTTTGAACAAAGACAGAGCAGCCCTCCAAAACCTTTGTTCTGACCAAAAAGCCAAATTCTGACAATGGTTTTAAATCCCTGTATGTCAGTTTTGCATTGATTATAGAATTTCAACAAAGAGTTCCGTAACTACCATGTAAGATACAAGTCGGGTTTTAAAACCAGATGACTTAATGACAGTGTGATACAGCTCCACCAGTTTCAGCTGAACAAGATAAGGTCGTTAAATATGAAGGTTCAAAAGTTGAAAACAAAGCGTATACAAGAGCTTAAACCCCACGGGCTCAAGATATGACCTAACATAAATGAAAAGACCTTAAGACTTTACCAGTTTCTGCAAAGGATCATCTCTCTCTCATAAGGGTAACATTTTAGCATCACATCAACTCTCGACAAGAAGAGTGTTCTACACTAGATGTTACACTATGTCTGAACTAATTGAAGGTCTATAGCAAAGTCACCTTTCTCCACAACACAGCAAATGATACATGATCTTGCTTAAGCTCTCTTATATATGAATAAAAGCTAATCTGAGATCCAATTTTGTTCAGCTTCTCAACTGAGAAGAAAAGCAACCATAAAGATTGAAGACACTACCAAATCAAACTAACCAAAGCTGTTCACTTCATCCACTCATAGAATCAAAACAAGTAAACCCTCTAAATCAGATCAACGCTTTTGCTATTGCTTCCCAATTCCCACAACTAGAAGTTTAAAACTTTCAAATTCTCCACAACTATATAGTTCTATTACCATTCCCTCCCAAAAAAAAAAATCATTTGAAGGAGCAGAAAAAGAAAAGACTGATCCATTATGATAAATATCAGACAGATATAACACCTTCAAGCTGAATTAATCAAATAATCAGCCCAAACAAAAGGGGTTTCAGAGAAAAGTATTACCTCTAAGAAGCCAGCTTCTTGTTCAAGCCTTTTGGGTTCGGCTTGAATCCTGTGTTTGCCTCTTGTGTTAACGACCCGCCCGGAAAGCTGACCCGACGAATTGGAGCTACCCACTTCCATCAATTTTTTTTTTTTCACCACCAAATCTCAATCAGCCCCAAACCAAAAACTTAAACGACAGAGAAGAAAGACAAGTTTTTCTCATATGATTGTTGCCATACTGTTTAAGAGAGTTTAAGCTGCACATATGTGAATCCAAAGTTAATAGTAGTTTTGAATTCAAGAGAGAGGGTTTAAATTTGAAGTCTTGCAATTGCCAAGAAAGAAAAATAAATTAACAAGGGAAAAATAAATCTAATCCCGACAATGGCGATTTCTCTCGTAATCGATCCTTCCAGAGCTCCTTGCTTCTCCTTCTCTTCTTCTCCCTCTCCATCTTCATCTTCATCTCTCACCGGAAAATCGAGAACCTTACCCTTACGAAACCTCCTCTTCCATTGCAGACCTTCTTCATCTCCATTCAATTCGAAACCCAACCAAGGATTCCCACTCTTTTATCTATCTCCAGTAGCCGTGAACAGTCGCACCAGCTACGTAGCATTTCTCTCTGCTCACCAAGCTTCATCTGTAAGTTCTATTTCCCTTCTTTCTCCTGGAAATCGCCTACGGATTCGAATAGGATTGAGCTTCTACAAATTCGGATGTTTATGGTGTTGGTGTTATTCTTTGATTTACAGACTGATAGTGGAGAACCGAATTCGAAGCTCCCAACAGATGTAAAAGCCCTAATTAGAGCTTACAAACAAGCTATCTCTAATGGAGACGAAACCACCGTTTCTGAAATCGAAACGATATTTTGCGGAATCGAGAAGGAAAAGAACAGATTCGACAATAAGGTTTTATCTTTATCAATGAAGATAGCTTCGGAGAAGGAGACGAAGATCCGATTGCAGGCTGATTTTGATAACACAAGGAAAAAGCTTGACAAGGATCGGCTTAGTACAGAGTCTAACGCAAAAGTGCAGATCATGACGAGCCTCTTACCACTCATTGATAGTTTTGAGAAAGCGAGGCAACAGATTAAACCCGATACCGAAAAGGAGAAGAAGATCGATACGAGTTATCAAGGAATTTACAGACAATTCGTTGAGGTGTTGAGACATCTTCGTGTTAAAGCCATTGCAACTGTTGGGAAGCCCTTTGATCCTTTGGTAAGTAAAAGCTCTTCAAAATGTTCACTTTCTGCAGGTCTTTGTTGCATCACTAAGAAAGCTCTTACCTTGTCTGAGTAAACAGTCACACTAGTTGTCTATGTAGTGATTATAATGAACAAGATAGCTTCAGGAAGAGACTTGTTTGATTATAGCTCGTTAGTCGTTGTGGAGATCGACTGAAACTCCAGAAACATCCTCTTGTTCTTGTGATTTGATCAATAAAAGGAGATTTCCACCATTGATCTTATTATAAACATAAATACAGAGCTAATGATTGTCTTTGCGTAAATGTAATAGAAAGCTTTATATATCAACACAACTATGTTGTTAGGTTCTTGTTTGCTAGTAAGCGATGTTAAGAGTAGTAATGTTTGTTCTTGTGATTTGACTAATGAAAAGAGATTTCCGCACTTTGATTTATCATTATCATAGATACTACGTTGAAAATGGTAACAAAGTCGATCATTGTCTTTGCTATAAGTAGTAGAAAGCTTTCATTATATTTACACAACTTGGTTGTATTATTCTTGTACGCTCTTGAGTGATGATGAGTAATGTTTGTTGTTTTGATTGACTTAGCAATATAGATTATTGTTGTAGTTGCATGAGGCTATATCGCGAGAAGAATCTGAGGTGGTTAAAGCAGGGATAATAACCGAGGAGCTTAACCGGGGATTTCTTCTAGGAGATCGTGTTCTGAGACCAGCAAAGGTTAAAGTCTCTCTAGGAACCATCAAGAAGAAAACTCCGTCAGCTGCTGAGGAGATTACTCCTTCCCCTTGAGTCGATGTTCAGTTATTTATCAACATCTTGTGTCAGCTGCTGAGGAGATTACTCCGTCATTTTTTTTACCTATCAAAGTTGAAAAAGAAACGCAGATGATGTCTGAACGAGGAATTCTTTAGCAGCTGAGACTTGGTTAGTCATTGATTTGATCCAAATCTTCGGGTTCATGTAGTATGTTCAGACTTAGCAAAAGATTTGGAAAACATATATATATTTTTTGTTGACCTGATTCATATTTTCACATTGCATACATCCCACCATAACAGAGAACTACATAATAGAACTCTTAATGTATAAAGCATCAACTTGAATCTTCTTGAATTTCTGATATCGAATATCTACTTGCTTGTTCTGTTTCGGTTCATGGAATCTTCCATCCAAAATCCTTGGAATTCATAGTTTCTGAGAGAAATAAGTTTCAAAAGACCAAGTAAATAACATAAATTTCACATCTCGTGGGTTTGAGAATTAATTTTATAATGCTAATTGATTTAGGAATTGTCCCCTTAATGTTTTTTATTTTTTGGTGACTTTTTGACATAATTACCCTTTTAAATCAGTTATGATAATTATAATTAAAATAAAATTTTAATTTTTTTAATAATATATCGAACATTCCAAAATAAGAAGAGAAAATATTTTTGGATTTCATTAAAGGAAAGAAAATATTTTAAAAATATTTTTAAATTTTGTTCTACGCATAGTAGAATGCGTCTTCTATGTTCTACGTCTACGTATAATCTCATTTCTATAGTTTTTTGTAATTTTTACTAGCTTGTAGAAATCGTTTTCTACATTCCTTTTTATATTCTACTTTATCGTAGATTACAAGTTCTATCGGGTAGACTATATTCTACGTGTTGGTAGAATAAAACTTCTACCAAATAGACAAAGTTCTATGTTATTGTAGAACATTAATTCTACGTATTTAACCAAGTTCTGCGTTAATGTAGAACAATTTTTCTACTTATTATACCAAATTCTACATGGTAGTAGAATAGTTCTTCTACTTATTAGACCATGTTCTACATATTGGTAGAATACAACTTCTACCAAAATCTTAAAAAAATCTAGGAAAATTAGCTAACTTCCAGATTTTTATTTTTTCGAAAATCTTTTACTTTTTATTTATATTTTTCACGTTTTTCTCTTTGTTTTTGACGAAGTTGCTTCTTTTTGTTTGACTTCATAGTTTTCTTCTTCTTCCCATTGATTCAGGAGAATTTCTCTAAATTTACGTATCTTCTGTTTCAAACATGCTACATATCTATGTAACTTGTGGTTCATGGAAATCAGGGAGAAATAAGAAGTAGAATTTTGTGGCTGATGAACAAAAACGAGCTAGGTTAGTTGCTGTTGAATCAAACACCACTCTCGCGGAGTTAGAAATGATGGTTCTCGAAGACTATGGAGTAACCGATCACAAAGCTGATTTTAGTTATCTTCCGAGTGATTTGATTGATACCATAGGTTCTCCACCAGTGAGTATCGCCAATGATCGTCAGCTCAAAAATTTTGTTGCCTACTCTAAAATTAAAACTTCGGTACATCTGTGTGTGACATTCACCGCGTTTGCTGAGAATGCTGAGAATCAAATGCACATCAAATTGATGAAGATGCCCTCTGATTCAAGCTGTAGAGAAGAAAATGACGCAATAGCTGCAAAGTCAGGCGATGATGATATTAGAGACAGTGGCCATAAAGTGGAGGAACAGTTTAATGAACCCGTTAAGGTCGATTACGAAGTTGACGGTGAGCAGAATGTTCGGCTTAACTTGGTTGATGTTGTAAAAAAGGATCAAAATTTTAGAAGCAAAACAGAGTTGAAGGATTTTTTGGAAATTTCTGCGATGAAGCATAATTTTGACTACAACGTACTGGAATCAACCAAACGAGTCTGGTTTATCCGCTGCAAAGAGAAGTCATGCAACTGGTGTGTTCGTGCAAAGTGTCTTGAGGGGTCTCAGTATTTCAGAATCAACAAGTATGTCACTCAACATACATGCGCTCCTTCTAATAAAGACGCAGTCGGTAGGACAGTTTCAGCAAAAACTATTGGTAATCTGATTAAGAATAAGTTTGAGGGTGCTAATGAAGGGCCTAGTCCAAGAAAAATAATTTAGTTTATTCGTACAGAGTATGTATGTGACATCTCTTACAACCATGCTTGGGAAGCACATGAGTATGCAATTAGTGTTGTCAGAGGCATTCCCGGGAAAAACTATGCAAAAATTCCTAAGTATTTGCACATTCTGAAAGAAGCGAATCCAGGGACCCATACGCAGTACGAAACTGACATTACTGGACGTTTCAAGTTTCTGTTTCTCTCTTTTGGTCAATCGGTACGAGGGTTTTACAAAGCTGCTCAAGATAATTGTTGTGGATGGGACATTTTTGAAAAACAAATATAAAGGAGTTTTGCTCGTTGCTATGGCATTAGATGGCAACTCAAACTTATATCTGATCGCATTTGGGGTTGTCGATTCAGAGAACAACCTGTCTTGGGACTGGTTTATGATGCAACTAAAAGTTGTCATTGCGGATGAGGTGCGTTTGGTTTTTGGGTCAGATAAAAATGCTTCCGTAATTAAAGCACTTGAGAAAGTGTACCCACAATCTAGCAATGGTATCTGTATCCACCACTTGCTGAATAATGTGGTAACATATTTCAAGACACAGGGTTTGACTGGTTTGATTGCAAAGGCTTCTAAAGAGTACAGAGTTTCTGCTTTTGATACCAAATTTGCTGCCATTTGTTCTATTAGTCCAGCTGTTGGAAAGTACACTGAGGACGCTGGTGTTGAGAAATGGGCATGATGCAAATTCTCCGGATTTAGGTACGATGTTAGAATTCGATAAATAAAAAAGTACTAACTCCTAGAGAGTACACAGTTATTCCTCTACTCGGTAGCATTAGAGAAATATTAACCAATTAGTTTTATGAGCATAAAAAACTTAGCTCAAAGCATCAGGCTCCTCTAACAGTTGAGGTTGAGACGAAGATCGAGAGAAAGATTGATAAGGGTAAAACATTCATTGTTTACCCAGTTAGCCGGGGTCGATTTTTGGTCAGAGGTGACAAATACGACTATCTTGTTGATTTGGGCAGAGGAACTTGTTCATGTGGCAAGTACGACTTGCTTAAAATTCCGTGTCGGCATGCAACTAAAGTAGCGTTTTCTGTGAACCAGCAGATACACACTCAACAACTTACAATGTGAGCCTCTATGAATTTGAGCGCATAAACTCCACAATAAAAGACAGGTGTAGTCCAAGCATGTGAGCCTCTATGAAGTTGAGCGCATAAACTCCACAATCACATGAGCTCCTATTAATCTCAGGCCTCATCGGAACATACTGCACTGTGTATGGTTTAATAACTAGTTGCTTCTTCTCTTTGTAACTCTGAACTTCCTTCACAACTCTAGGGATGATGTTTGCAAATGCATCCACGTACCGGCTGTGCTTGCCCCCGTCACAATCAAAAACTTCTACTGTTCTCATCTCGAAATTGATGCACAAAGATATCCAATTGTTTGTTCTGGATATTGACCGGAGCATATATACGATCGACGTCGACACCCCATATTTTGTTTGTTCTTCCATGAGCCGGAAGCGCTCATAATCCATATTGTATGAGCACCTGGTCCATCTGGTTTTTTTTTATTTGTCACCAATTGTTTGTATGCAGCACCAACTGAGAGGCTAAAATTACAGCTCATTAAGCCAACACGGGCATGTTGGAAGCGGCCCAAAGAAAATTACTCCCCAAATAAGTACATAACTCCATCCATTTCCTGAAACATTAACATCGGTTAACCACATTGTAAAAATTGAATGCCTTATGATTTTTTAAAAAAATATTTATTTTTTTAGGTACTTACCGGTATGTGCAACCAATGTCGTTTATTCATGAGGCGATCTGCTACTTCTGTAGTATACTTGAGGGGACCAACTAATAAGTCTCTGAAAAAAAAAAATAATAATAAATAATTAAATACGTTTACGTTCAATATTTTTCTCTAATTTAAAAGAATTTATGTGCTTACTCGCGTGTCTGTGCCCACTCGTCTACACCTTCCCAATCGGTATCTGACACATGAATCAATGGATAATTTGCATTATCTGACTGCGTCGGATCGTAACCAGCTACAAATGATGATTGAGAAATTTTGTTCAGTGCTTTTGCGAATAAAGCGTCTTTAAGATCCATTTCCAGGTCCATATCCATTTCCTGATTGAGAAACACGTCATACATCTCTTTGTTTCTATCTTCCTGATAATGTACAAAATAGTTCTTGTATGATACGAAGAGAAAAAAAGGAAACTTACAAATTAACAACATATGTGAGACAAACGTATTACATTATAACATGACATATTTCAAGTTTACCAAAATTACAAGTTCAATATAACCAAAAAAGTACATTTTTCAATCGTACATTCTAGTGCATTAGGTCTTAGAATTTCTGCGCTTGCTTACCTTTTTGGAAGGGTGAGAAGTCTCCCTTTTGCTTAGAGTAGAACCTGCAGATCTTGTTATGGATTTGGAGGCGGCAATTGTTGACGCCGTAGCAGTTTTTTGACCGACGTTAACATCACTGGTAGATGTTTTTGCCGGTAAAGGAACAACAACTGTACCTGCGAGTATGGAAAATAAATACAATGATATTTTTTCATATAAAGCAATGACATAATTTGCAAATGTGTGAAACGTACCAGGTTGTGATTTTGATGCGGTGGGACTAGCAGTAGTGAATCCACCTGTTTGTATGGGTTCTATAATCTTTTTCTCAAGCATCTCCTTTAGGTTTTCTATTTTTTTATCCAACAGCTCGACTTGACTATCAATCTTGGTCTCAAGTCTCTCCTCCAAAGCTTTGAATGAGGTCTGCAAAAGTCCTTGAATATAAGACTTAAATTCCTCATCGATGGCTTTCGCAGCTGATCGATCGCACATCAACTTCTGCTTCCGTGATTCTGCACCAGGTTCAGCGACCCTTTTCTTTCCTTGACTCGAACCTGCAACTGAGCTACCTACAGCAGGTGGTGTCCTAAATTTGCTTTCTTCTGCGACATTCTCATTCTCTTCATCTGTTGCTTCCTCATTCTCGTCAAGAGTTGCAGGTAATGCTTCTTCTACCTCCCATTTATGGTGACTCCAATCCATTCCATCATTGATCATTGTTTTAAGAAGATCCAATCTTGCGTCAGCCATTTCATCAGGCCCTACAAACTCCAAAGGATCAACGACATCATCATTCCTAGTGGAAGAGATATAGTGATAGAGCTTCTCCTGCAAAAAATAATGGGACAATTAGCAAAGAAATACAACAAAGCAATATATATATATATATATATATATATATATATAAATCGAAAAAGAATCAGAAATCACCTTCGTGCAAAACTTATTTTCGATATGCTTAATATCTGAAATTTTCCCATAGCTAATGCCTTCCCACTTAGAGCATCTAGGAACACCGGCGATCACAGCATCCAATCTAGAAGACAGCATATATCCGAGAGCGGGAATTGCCTCCATGATCCAGATTTGAAAAGCTATTGTGAAGCCATTCAGTGCATACCCTGTAGATTGCGTCAACTTCACACGAACTTTCTTGATATTCTGCACTAGAAATCAAACGCTACACGTACTCATGGGTACTTCCGTAGCTTCTCCAGATTGATGAGGGCATAGAAGCACAAGCTCCACCTATACCAGCCGTGAGACAAGGGCCAAGAACAAGATCCGGAACTAGAGTCTTGAGAGAGGAGTTTAATCAAGCTATTGAAGCCTTACTTAGCATCCACGAGCAAGAAGACTCTTTGTACCCAAGCTTTAAGGCCACAGTCCAAGAAAGAAGCCTGGAGGAGCCTAATAAAGAAGAAGCTTACCTGATACAAGACGGCCCAACAACTGAATTGCCACTTCTCCGACCCAACAAAGAAGTGTCCTTGTTCAGCATCAGCATCATACCAACTTAAGATCATCTCAGCCGTCCAACCCACCAAGGTAAGAGAATGAATACGTTTATTTACTTGCCTAATATGGATTTTCTGTCTTTGGTTTGTTTTACAGGTTCTATTCATAGTTTTAAGCTTTAAAAGTATTTCTTAATATCTTTTAGTTATTGCACGAGTCTGTATTGTTTTCTTAGAGTCCCAGAAGTTGTGTCCTTATTATGTAATTTGCTTCAAGTCCCCAAGAAGGGCAAAGCTGCATTGGACTCTCTTATAAAGTCCCTTATAAGCAGCCGTGTATCTTTTACCCTACTATCAATAAAATAACGCAGTTCTTTCAAGCTTTTGTCTTGTCTTTGAATTCTCTGAATTCGCTTAAGAGTTGGTGTTTGATCCTCCTCTTGAGAGTTGGTGTTTGATCCATCTCTCGCCGGTCTTATCAAGGTTCAGTCCATAGAGCTTTGTGGCGACCCTCATTCCACCGTTTGCATCACCATCGTTTCATCCCTTGACTCAATCAGAGAGAGTTACACAACCAACTGATCGAGTTCCATCCTCTTATCACATCAACTTCCATTCCTTCTTCTTGTTGAGAGAGTTACACAACCAGCAACAAGGATCCATCCCCATCTATAGGATCGTGCCTATATCATCTGGTATCAGAGCCGAAAGGTTCCAAAACCAGGTTTTATCTTTTCATACCTTTCGGTTAAATCTCCTTTGCATCTTTGATTTCTTGTCGCACACTTATTCAAAAAAAAAAAAAGAGTTCTATTCGGTTGCATACATCGCATATCATCTTGAGCATTCATCTATATATCTAAAATCATTCTCCTTAGCATCATTCATAGCATCGATTAGTTGCGGCTCATTGTTAGAACGAAAATCTTGTCAAAAGCCCTAGCTAGCCAGAAAAGGGAAGTTTTCATAATCACGTACAAAAGAAAAGAAGAGTTTACATTTCTTTAACATTGCACCGTCGTTTTATTGCATTAAAAGAAAAGGAAAGAACTAAAAACAACACTTAGTCGTATTTCAATTTCTCTTTGCACTTGATCTTTGTTTGCTCTTGAACGTAGACACCAATCATGGGAGACAATACCGCGCCTATACCAGAAGTCATGCAGCAACTACTTGACGGTATGAGGACTCTGAGCGACCGTCTTAACTTGATGGAACAACGGTTGCCACCACCAGCCCAACCCAACAACGATGAGAACTAACCAAGGCAACAACATGACCACGATGGAGAAGAGACTGATGATGACATGCCTAATCTCGAAGATGAACTCCCACCTGACCCAAATCACCGGCGTGGCAGACGGGATAACCATGGCCAAGGCCAGCATCAGCACCGTGAAAGAGGGAGGAGCCGAGAGAGAGATAGAGAAGACGAGAGACATGGGAGCAAAGATCTTAAACTTACACCACCTACCTTTGCTGGAAAAGTCAACCCCGAGGCTTACCTGGATTGGGAAAGAAGAATGGATCATATCTTTGATTACTACCAATATTCCGAAGCCAAGAAGGTGTCTCTAGCCGTCGCACAACTGACCGACAATGCTCTCACATGGTGGGACCGAGAAGTCTCTGAAAGACGGAGGCTAAGACGTGGCCAGATCACCACCTGGGAGGACATGACATTCCACCTAAGGAAGAGGTATGTGCCCGCTTATTACTTTAGAGACTTACAGAAACGTTTTCGGAAGTTGTCTCAGGGAAACAGGCCTGTAGAAGAGTACTACGAGGAGTTTGAGACCATCAGAAATCAATTGGAGCTTCAAGACTCGGAGGAGACATTGATGGCCCAATTCGTTGATGGCCTCCAAGATAGAATAGCGAGAAAAGTAGAGTGGCAGAGCTATGAGCACATGGAGGATCTACTGCACTTTGCTATACAAGCCGAGCAGCATTTCAAGAAGAAAGCAGCCACTAACCGAGGAAAGTCTACTTGGACCCAACCCTTCTCTAAACCGATGGACAAAGGCAAATCTATAGAAGTGGAAAATCGGTTCAAGAAACCAACTTCCGGGCCATCAAAGCCGGCTCCACATGAGCAAGGTAAGTTTCCTAATCAAAGGTCTCGAGATATAACATGCTTTAAGTGTCAGGGAAAAAGGCCACTTTGCAAAAGAATGCCCAAATCAAAGGGTAATGATATTGAGAGACAATGGAGAGTATGAGTCACAAGATGAGGCCGAGCTAGAAGCCACTGACTCAGAAGAAGAGGTCACCGATTTCCCTGAGTTTGGAGAGATGTTGGTAATCAGGAGATCTCTTGGTGCTCTAAGTGACCCCGAGACACTCCAAAGAGAAAACATCTTTCATACAAGATGTAGCATTGGAAACAAGGTATGTAGTCTCATTATAGATGGTGGCTCTTGTACTAACGTGGCTAGCAAGTATCTTGTAGACAAGTTAGGTCTTGAAAAGACAAAGCACCCAAGCCCATACCGATTAAGATGGCTCAATGATACCACGGAGGTGAGGATTGCGGAGCAAGTTGTTGTGCCATTCAGCATTGGAAAGTATAGTGATCAAGTCACGTGTGATGTTGTACCCATGCAAGCCGGTCATCTGCTCCTTGGGAGGCCATGGCAATTTGACAAAGAAACCATGCACAACGGTCGCACCAACTACTATTCTTTCACTCACCACAACAAGAAGCACAACTTAGCCCCTCTCACGCCATCAGAAGTTCATGAGATGCAACAGGCCATGAGCAAAGGAAGACAGCTAAGTAAAACTAATCTATTTGTCTCACCGAATACAATTCTTAAAACTCTTGATCATAAACAACCGGTACTACTTATGATCTTTAGAGAAAGTCTGTTTTCAGGTAATGAAGAAGGTCAAGAGCTCCCACACGAGGTAAATCAGCTATTGGATAAGTTCCAAGATGTCTTTCCGGAGGAGATACCAGCCGGCCTTCCCCCCATAAGAGGCATTGAGCACCAGATCGATCTAGTACCCGGAGCACCCTTGCCTAACCGAGCCGCATATAGAGTTAACCCAACAGAGGCCAAAGAGCTAGAGGCTCAAGTCCAGGATTTAATGTCTAAAGGATACATAAGAGAGAGCCTCAGCCCGTGTGGAGTACCCGTCTTGCTAGTACCCAAGAAGGACGGCTCTTGGAGGATGTGTGTGGACTGTAGGGCCATTAACAACATCACCATCAAATACAGGCACCCAATTCCAAGACTAGACGACATGTTGGACGAATTAAGTGGAGCTACTATCTTTTCAAAGGTGGACCTAAAGAGTGGCTATCATCAGGTGAGAATGAAGGAAGGAGATGAGTGGAAAACTGCCTTCAAGACCAAACAAGGTCTATACGAGTGGCTTGTGATGCCTTTTGGCCTCACAAACGCCCCAAGTACCTTCATGAGACTCATGAACCACGTCTTGAGAGCATACATCTGTAAGTTTGTAGTGGTTTACTTTGATGATATTCTGATTTACAGCCACTGCTTAGAAGATCATATTAAGCATCTTGAACAGGTTCTAGAGACGCTTAGATTAGAGGGATTATATGCAAATCTTAAGAAGTGTATTTTCTGCACTGATCAATTGGTATTTTTAGGATTTGTTGTAAGTTATCAGGGTCTTAAAGTGGATGAGGAGAAGATTAAAGCCATCCAAGAATGGCCCACACCATCCACGGTCGGACATGTTAGAAGCTTTCATGGTTTGGCAAGCTTTTACAGGCGCTTTGTCAAGGATTTCAGTACTATAGCAGCCCCATTGACATCGGTGATCAAGAAGAACACTACTTTCACTTGGGGGCCGAATCAAGAAGCCGCATTCAACAATCTGAAGGAGAGCCTCACACAGGCACCGGTTTTAGTCCTTCCTAACTTTGATAAAATGTTTGAGGTTGAGTGTGATGCATCAGGTACTGGCATAGGAGCTGTTCTAACTCAGGGAGGGAGGCCAGTAGCTTACTTCAGTGAGAAGCTAAGTGGAGCAACACTCAACTACCCAACTTATGATAAAGAACTCTATGCTTTGGTGAGATCACTAGAAACGTGGCAACACTATCTGCTTCCAAAGGAGTTTATCATTCACACAGACCACGAGACCCTCAAGCACTTAAGAGGACAGACCACACTTAATAAAAGGCATGCTCGATGGTTAGAGTTCGTAGAAACCTTCCCATATGTGATTAAGTACAAGAAGGGGCAAGAGAACGTTGTAGCTGATGCACTTTCAAGGCGTTACACTCTCATCTCTACAATGGAAGCCAAGATCATGGGTTTTGAGCACATCAAGGGTGGATATGAATCTGATCCCGAATTCTCAGAGGTCTACAAAGAAACTACAAGGGCCGCATTTGGAGTATTTTACCAACAAGATGGATTTCTATTTAAAGAAAAGCGGTTATGCATCCCACAAGGGTCCATGAGGGAGTTGATCACTAGGGAGGCTCATGGAGGCGGGCTAATGGGACACTTTGGCCGAGACAAGACACTGAGCGTGCTGATGGAGCACTTTTACTGGCCACACATGCGAAGAGATGTGGAGAAGCTATGCACCAAATGCATCATTTGTCTTCGAGCTAAGTCCAGGTTACACACTAATGGTTTACATATGCCTTTACCTATTCCTAATGCACCCTGGGTGGACATTTCTATGGACTTTGTTCTAGGCTTGCCTAAGATACACAACAAAGACTCCATTTTTGTAGTAGTAGACAGGTTCTCAAAGATGGCGCACTTTATACCATGTAACAAGACCAACGATGCAACTCAAACAGCTGATCTCTTCTTTAAAGAGGTCATGCGTCTTCATGGAGTGCCCATGACCATTGTTTCAGACCGAGACACAAAATTCCTCAGCCATTTTTGGAAGACATTGTGGAAAAAGCTTGGCACCAAACTTTTATTCTCCACCACTTGTCATCCCCAAACGGATGGACAAACAGAGGTAGTAAACCGTACACTCTCAACCTTATTGAGAGCCACGGTTGGTAAGAATCTCAGGAATTGGTTATCGTGTCTACCTTTCATTGAATTCGCTTTTGAAGGTAGACACGACAACCAATCTCCTTTTGAAGTTGTCTATGGGTTCAACCCTCACACGCCTTTAGACCTTACTACTTTGCCACCAGCTATTTACTCAAGCGCAGAAGGAGAAGCTAAGGCTGACTTTGTGAAGAAACTGCACCAAAAGGTTAAAGAGAGATTGGAGAAAAAGAACGAAAAGGACAAAGCAAGAATTGATAAAGGGCGCAAGGAGGTTACCTTTGAACCAGGAGAGTGGGTGTGGTTGCACATGAGGCAAGAAAGGTTCCCACAACAAAGAAAATCCAAGCTTGCACCAAGGGGAGATGGGCCATTCCGAGTCTTGGAGAAAATCAACGACAATGCATACAAACTGGAGCTGCCAGGTGAGTTTCATATCTCTCCTACTTTCAATGTTACTGACTTGTCCCCTTATGATGCAGGTGAATCTGTTCTGAGATCAGAACCTTTGCAAGAGGGAGGGGATGATGAGGGCATAGAAGCACAAGCTCCACCTATACCAGCCGTGAGACAAGGGCCAAGAACAAGATCCGGAACTAGAGTCTTGAGAGAGGAGTTTAATCAAGCTATTGAAGCCTTACTTAGCATCCACGAGCAAGAAGACTCTTTGTACCCAAGCTTTAAGGCCACAGTCCAAGAAAGAAGCCTGGAGGAGCCTAATAAAGAAGAAGCTTACCTGATACAAGATCGCCCAACAACTGAATTGCCACTTCTCCGACCCAACAAAGAAGTGTCCTTGTTCAGCATCAGCATCATACCAACTTAAGATCATCTCAGCCGTCCAACCCACCAAGGTAAGAGAATGAATACGTTTATTTACTTGCCTAATATGGATTTTCTGTCTTTGGTTTGTTTTACAGGTTCTATTCATAGTTTTAAGCTTTAAAAGTATTTCTTAATATCTTTTAGTTATTGCACGAGTCTGTATTGTTTTCTTAGAGTCCCAGAAGTTGTGTCCTTATTATGTAATTTGCTTCAAGTCCCCAAGAAGGGCAAAGCTGCATTGGACTCTCTTATAAAGTCCCTTATAAGCAGCCGTGTATCTTTTACCCTACTATCAATAAAATAACGCAGTTCTTTCAAGCTTTTGTCTTGTCCTTGAATTCTCTGAATTCGCTTAAGAGTTGGTGTTTGATCCTCCTCTTGAGAGTTGGTGTTTGATCCATCTCTCGCCGGTCTTATCAAGGTTCAGTCCATAGAGCTTTGTGGCGACCCTCATTCCACCGTTTGCATCACCATCGTTTCATCCCTTGACTCAATCAGAGAGAGTTACACAACCAACTGATCGAGTTCCATCCTCTTATCACATCAACTTCCATTCCTTCTTCTTGTTGAGAGAGTTACACAACCAGCAACAAGGATCCATCCCCATCTATAGGCCCGTGCCTATATCACAGATCTATAGCAAGAATGATATATTCTTTTGGGATCTTAATGGTCTTGCTCTTCGCCATTACCAGAGAAGCAATAACATACAAATACACTAACCGCAACCTGTCTTCACGCCTCCATTTGTTTACACGCCCAAGATACTCATTTTCTATTTTAGATAAAGTAATTCCACATTTGCTTCTCAACAACTTACTCCAGAACCCGCCATTATCAATCCAATCACTGAAATCACAAGTCTCATCGTCTTTCGTGTTCAGGCCAGTAATCGCATGAAATTCTTGCAGAGAAAATCGAAGATGTCTCCCCACAAACACGAACCATAGCTCGTGTTTCTTGTCGGTGATGAGCTCCTTACACAGAAAGCTATGGACTAGTCGCCCTGAATATCCTATGTTGTTCTCGATAATTGACAAAACAGGTCCAAAGACAGGGTCTAGCAGAACTCTACAGTATTCGTCTGGAAGTGCTTTCTTAACGAGGGCCATTGTGTTAAGAATGCATCGATTGTTGATCTTGTCAATATCATTCACAAAACCAGACTCGAAAAGCAGTTTCGGAAGTTCCTCGTCCATACCTACAAATATATGCGACAATAATCGAAATTAGAATCAATCGCTTGCTTTACATGGTGAAATCAATAAGCTATTGTGATCAATTGCTAAAAAAACATACATCTCATCGTTCCATTATAATAAAAAAGCTATTGTGATCAAATGCTAAAAAATCAATAAGCTATTGTGATCATACCCATCATTGTTCACTTTCAAAATTTTCTTAATCACTCCTACGTACCATTTCTATTGAAGACCTGGAACAATATGATCGACAAGAACGGAAGTTTTTACAAAAAATAACAAAACTAAAATAAACTACACTTGATTTGTATAAGTTAATGACAAATCCTTAATTGTTTCACTTCTCACGATATTTTTATTTGTGTGCAGATTTCATCAAGTTACAGAATTCAAACATATATCATCAAATATGAATTTTAATATAATCGCTTATGCTAAAATTACAGAAAAGCATGAATTTCACCTAAACACAGAGAAACAAATGTCAAAACCTTTTCCTCAAAAGGATTGAATTCAACTAAGGTGGAAAATTAAAAAAAAAAATTAAAACAAGAGACAAAGGGTAATCTTACCTCAATTGACCAGCAGTATCCCAAATCTTGGTAGCGAACTCAACAACCAAAAGTGAACCTTAATACAACTCCATTACCAACACATGTCGATGACTATTGTTTTTAAATTCTGTTCATTCAGTTGTAAAAAACCATATGAAAATCTTTGACTAAACAACAACAGCATAATCGTTTAAAAACATCACACAACTTGTAAATCTTTGAAGACTAGCTCATTTAGTTATGCCCAGAATCAAAATTACCAAACCCAGAATCACCAAATTACTATAAACAATAGGTCAATAGCCCAAAGCAATTAGGAAGGTGCAGAACTCAGAAATATGCGACCAAAATACATTATCATCAATACATCGTCCAATCATAACGACACCAGCTGGTCAAAGTTGGTATAATATATTTTTCTTTTTCTTTGGGCGAAAAGGTAAAGAAGATAAACAGACTATAGTATCTTATAATTTGACTAATTAATTGTAACTTTTGTTACTTGATTTAACATGTCTGTTTGATTTTTTTGTTTCTTATTTTTAAATATGCATCAAACTTACGTTATGCTATCCTTGTAATGAACTCTCTTTGCTAAAAAAAAAAGCTCAATATCTAGTTTAGCATAATCCCTCTAACAACCCCTGTCGATGACTATTGTTTTTAAAATCTGTTCATTCAGTTGTAAAAAACCATATGAAAATCTTTGACCAAACAACAACAGCATAATCGTTTAAAAACATCACACAACTTGTAAATTTTTGAAGACTAGCTCATTCAATCATGCACAAAATCAAAATTAGCAAACCCAGAATCAACCAATTACTATAAACAATAGCCCAAAGCAATTAGGAAGGTGCAGAACTTAGATTCGAAATTAGCAAACCCAGAATCGAAATTAGCAAACCCAGAATCAAAATTATAAAACCCAGAATCATTCATGCGGCTATGAACGAAATTATAATCATGCATGCAGCTAGAAACAAAATATGAATCATGCAAGGTAGTAAAAAACTGTAAATCAACAAAACCCCCAAATCAATTGAGAATTTGTAAACCCTAGAATCGAAATTGAATGAGAATACTGAAAGAAAAAGTGAGGAATACGACAAGGCAGAGGAGAAAGAAGAAAACATTAAGGGGATAATTCCAATTTAAATAAAATTAAGTTCAAATCTAATACAATTTTATTAATTCGTAATTAAAGGGTATAATTGGATTAAATTTAAATTAAACATTAAGGGGACAAATTTTATTTAGAAAACATTAAGAGGACAATTCCTAAATCAATTAGCATTATAAAACTAATTATCCCTAAAAAAACTTTTAATTACTCTAGTGAATCAATCAATGTAGACTTATCTTCTATTGATTCTCAAACTCAGTTTCAACTGGATTTTTAAAAAACATGTTTCCAATCTGTTTTCCCGCGCTTCAGTTTCTGAAACGTTCCAAAATGGGAAACGGAACTTGGATGAAGTTTGATGTTTGGAACGTACGGGTGTAGAGAGCAAGGCCGCCGGTATTAATAATAATAGACGCAGCTACAAAATTAGGACGCTGGAAATTTCAGCGGCAGCTGCGACTCCTCTCGGTGGTTAATTTTAACAGTCCGGCGTAAACCCATCGAGATATTTAGCTACGTCAGCGTCTTTTTTTTTTTGACGCACAACGTAGACGCAGCGTTTGTGCAACGAACAGGCCCGACATAGCTCCTAATCCCCGACACCATTTGGCTTTTGCTAATTAATTACGTTATTCTACGCGGAGAATTATATTCGGATATAATGAAAGCTTACATGATTTTCTTACAAGTCACATTTGTTTATTTGATATATAGTACACCGATTCGATATACCCAAATATTGATCAAGGAAACAACGGTTTGATATAAATTATTGCAGAATTTAAACCAAGACATTAGGATTCATGACAGCAAAGGCGAGCAGCTCTGGGTCTTGCTCGAAGGACGACATGTTTTCTTCGGGCAGTGTGACCAACGCTTCAATTCCTTGTCCGTCTTTGGAATCGATCAACACGGCTAAGTTGTCGAAAGCGGGAGATACATTTCCCGCAACCCAAACCGGAGATCCCCATCCAAAATTGGCTTCGTAAAGTGGTAATTTGCACCAGCTACTCACGGTGTAGGGTTCATGAGTCTCATAGCTCATCCTCGAATAATTACTAAGCATCAAATTTGCTAGTTTAGAACCGATCATCGAACATGACTCATCCTCGTCTTGGATCACAATTTGTAAGTCCTCCCCCTTTTTTCTCAAGTCTCTAACTGCCTCTTCAATTTTCACTTCCCGTTCTCCATCACTACTCAAGACCACTGAACAGAAGATGACATTTCCCATTAGGCTTTCTGGCAGAAGGGAAGGTATCTTGCGGCGCAAGTTAAAGGGTTGGATCAACAGTTTTAAATCACAATTATCTGTCTTTGAGGATGCAGCAGCGACGAAACACTTCCAGAGAAGGGCAGTGACGCTCACCACCCGCGTAGGTGGGGATACAGAGTCTACACTAGCGGCTTTGGTCCTGAGCTCATCCAACTTAGACGCAGCGAACACGAATCTCTTCGTGATGCTGCGTCTCTTGTTGGCTTTCTCGTCAACTGGAACCTTAAAGGCCTCATTGGCTGGTGGGTAGAAATTTGTAGAGACAAACTCGGGACACGCCACGGCTGCATCGGCCTCTCTTCGAGCTGTGGCAGACCAAGTTTTTATGAAAGTGGAGATGGAGGCTGCGTCGGCTATTTTGTGAGAGATGCAGACTCCGATGGCCATGCCACCGCATTGAAAGTAAGTGGCCTTTACAAGCAGGAGAGGCCATGTAGCAGCAGCCTCGCACGGGTTGCCTACAACATCTAGAGGAAGCAACTGTTGGAGGGCTTTGAAATCTGGGGGTGTGAGAAAATCAGAGAGAGTGTAGTTATTGACATAAGCATCAACGAAGATAGCTCCTTCGTCGTTACACTCTACGGTGACTCCGTTAATTCTTCCGGCGAGAGGGTAGAGTTTGGTCAAGGTTTGGGACATCGAAGTCTTGAGTTTTTGGGAAGTGTGTTCTCGTGAGATCGAATCATCTTTGGTGTAAAAGAGAAAGGCGACTGTGTAAATGGGAGGGAGGATGTGATCATAAATAGATAGTTGGAGAGTTTTGAGATCAAGAGGAGTTGTGGAAGATGGTTTTACGATTTCTTTAGTGATTGTTTCAACCTTCATCATTTCCATCGATTCTTCTTCTTCTTATTCCTTGTTTTTGCTAATATGTTGTCTCTTCTTTAAAGGATAGATAAGTACTCCTTTATATAGCTAGTCTACTCCTCTTATAATTAATAACTGTCTTATAATGACTATTCTAATTTAGATTATTCTAATTAAAAGAAGATCAATAATTTTATGTGATTTGATGAATCATTATAATTTTATTAATAAATCACCAAGAACTAATTTACAACATAAATAACATAGACAAATATATGATTCTTTTTCTTGAATGCTATTTATTAGAATTAGATTACACTATATAGAAAAGGAGATTTTTCGCAAAAAAAAAAACAGATAAAAGTGGGCAAATGGCAAATAAAGACTTAAATTATAAGACTATGACATTGTGTGTGTAATACTGTTGAAATGCTGTGATTTTTTTTCTGGCCATTTATTTGCCATTTGTCCACTTTATCTATTTTTGCACTAATATGTTCATTTTATGTTCATTTTTATGGCAAATTTACTCTAATAAAAGTAGAAGTTTGAGGCTCGTAAAGGTATCCACATCAGCAGGTTTTAATTTAGTTTCAAGTAGACATGTGGCATTCTTAAAAATTGTGAAATCGTAGCTTAATCGACAGTTATTTGCAAATTGCCACGTCAGCAAGTTCACACCCACGTAAAAGAAAAGAACTCATTCCTAATTAGCCGTTTTAATACTTTCGTTTCTTCTTCCAAATTCAACGTCTACCATTTACCAAGACTAAATGATACCTCTTCGTATTCTACATCCACAAATATTGATTCCAACAAACCATACATATGTTATTGTTCTTGGAATGTCTTCTAGGATCGAAGAACTGTGAGGTTTGTACTTTTTGCTTCATATATACCCAAAAGATTTTCATTCGTGGATTTCTAATTTTGTGACCAAATCATGTAGACAAGTGAAAGGTATTGAGAAGAACGGCGAGAGGTTGTGGAGGAAGAAAAGAAGGGATCATGCGGCATGCCAGTAGAAATTTTAATACCATGGTTAGAGACACTCAACTACATGATATAAGTGGTGAAGATGAAGAAAAGAAAGAAGGTTCCGACTTTGAACCCTAATTATCTAATTTTCAGATATTCAAAATTGTTATGTAACTTCATAATTTGTAAATAATTAAGGATTCCAAACCTTGCTTATGACAGAGAAGGGGGTGCCGATGACTAAATGAGAAGGTCAACTCTTCGCTGATTTCAAAATTAAAACCTTCATCTTTTGCGTCCTTCGACTTCTCCCTTATTTCAATTTCATCTTTCAGTTTAGGGTTTCAGTCAATTTTGGTATGTTCACATAGCATTTTTTTTTTCGAATATTTTAAGAGAAATTAGATACCCTAATCTCTTGGAAAAATAATTCAGCTGGCGCACACATAAAAACGATTGAATATTTTAACTTCTATATGTTATTGTAGTTTAACTTCACGGTGGTATTCTATGTATTGTAGTGCTTAGCATCTTGAAAAATAATCTATAATTAACACGTATTATCTTTTTGTTTGTTTGCAGCGTGTATTATAAACGTGACGGTAAAGAAGCATGATTTAAACCACTCTCCATCCTCTCCCCAGCCTGGTTAGGACCCAATCAAGGGATTTTTTTTTTTTTTTTTAAAAAAATCTTACAAAAAGAAAGAGGATATTTTAAGTTAATAAGTATGTCACAAATATTCTAGTTTTGGCTAATATATGAAGTCATGGCTGAAGGTCTGAACATCTAACTCTCCAACTTCTGAATTTTAGTTCATAAAAAGTGATCGTAATGTACATATTTAATGGAATATCATATCCACAGATTTAGTGTTTTGATGGTCAATCAAGATTTGAATTCGTATTCTCACTTAGATGCTTATATGGTTTTAACTAATGTCTATGTACATAGAGGTGAATACAAAAAGCTATTAACAGCAATCCAATCAGCTCTAGCAACGTACAATATCAAAGTAGGCTTGTTACCTCTGTTAGCTAACAAGCCTACAAAACATATTAAATTTGGTAGCTTTCCTTTCTTATATTTGATGTTGTAAAGTTTCTGAGGGAGCTTTCCTTAAGTTCCTTTTGGTTCATCCTGGTCTCCATCCTGAGCTTGAGTTACCATGTCTGAAAGTACGAACAATAACAATAAATTTTGAGTGCATGGTGATGATAGACGATATCATACCTTTGGGTAGTTTAATTAGAGAACATGAAATTGTAGTTGTCCGAGGTGTGTATATTCATCCTACCAGTTTGTGCATCTCTTTATCTTTCATTACTTACACATCACAGAAATGTTAAATCACTATGCATGAGAGTAACAAGCCGCAGATTGTGGTTTAAGGGGTATAAAAGAAAAACAGTATCTTCTGGATAAAATAAAAAAAAGTTATTGTTCCTCTCAGCCAGATTTATAACTTATCATTTTCATGTATTTCTGTTCTTCAATCAAGTGCTTACCTCACGCCCCGACTATAGAAAATTGAAGTAAGAGTCTTTTCCAAAACTATGTGTTTTTTTTTCAAATGGGAAAAGCAAACTATGCTTCATCTTTTTCTGTCTAGACAACCCTTTTGCTGATCTTGGAATATATTCAATTAATAATGTATGTAACTATTATTTTTAAAGAGTTTGGCATGGTTCGTGCTCCATTAGAAATTTAGTGTAATAAAAAAACTACTTCTTGATTGTGAAAGGATAATCGTGGTTTAAATAATATAGTGGGATGTGATTGCCCATAAGTAAAACAAATAATGAGCCAAAAAGTCTAGCGTAACTTTATTAAGTACGAGCTGCTGAGTTATTATGTGATGTGTGAATCTGATTTACTTTGACTTAAAAAAAGTATGGTATCTCATTTGTGTAAATTATACTATGATATAACAGAAACAAACTATCTCCTTTTATTAGTGTAGATTAAGGGTTAAAACACAAACTTTACAAAACGTTAAAATAAACTGTGTAAGAGAAAATTGTTAGTACACAGATTCGTAGGACAGTGTGTGATAAGACTACAAATGTAAATTCAATTTCATAAATTACAATATATTGATTATTGACGTTTGTCGTTGTATATATAGAGATATCGGCTTATAGAGCTCAAAACCTTACTCCCGTACGGGTAACTAAATGAGTCAGCGGCTCCATAACCAAATGGGTCAACGGCAAAGAAAACCAAAATTAAGTTTTTCTTACATATGTTCGGTAGAGATTATGTTTTTAAAATACAAATAGACATTTAATAAATTTAAAAAATCTTATTCGAATACATATTATCATCCAAAATAAGCAATTATTATTAAATTTAAAGTTATTTTCTTTTATCAAAATAATCTGCGCGTAGCGCGAACCAATTACTAGTAAAGAAGAACGACAATCAGTATTATTATGTTGCATAATATAGAATACCTTCTATTGTTTCCTTTAGACAAAAAAAAATTGTTCATAAACTGCCATTGAAAACCTGTTGAAAATATTTAATACTATGTAAATAAATTATTATAATATGTTGTTTTACTATGACAAATATGTTTTTTTTTTAACTGAATTTTCTATTGATATTAGAAAGTGAAATTACAACCATGCGGACAAAAAATTACACCAACACATGGACAAACAGCAACAAGCTGCACCAAAAAGCCACCACAAGCACAACAACAAAAAAGAGAAGTCAAGGGGGCTGAAAACCCGTAAACCAAGATGTTAAGAGAGAAACAACCGAGGGAAGGTTCCGTTGCGCACGAGATAGCGGGTCAAGGCGGCATCGGAGAGTCAGTTGTATGTCAGCAATGAGAGCAGACTGAGGCTTCGAGGAATTAGAGTGAAGCCTTGAGTTACATTCGCGCCAAATGGCGTAAACCGAAGCTTGGAATAGAAGCTTGATGATCAGGGAGATGTTAGGGTCTCTAACCGGGTCCTTAATCCATCTCAATCCATCCTCAAAAGCGATAAGAGGAGAGAGATGGGCTTTGTTCATAAAAAAGGACCAAATTTCCGAGCTATATATACAATCAAAAAACAAGTGCTGCTTTGTTTCATCAGCAGAGCTGCATAGGAGACAAGAAGAAGGAACATGGACACCCCAGCTTTGCAAACGATCCCGGGTATGCAATCGATTCCTAGCCACCAACCAGGTTAAAAAAGTATGCTTAGGAATCATACCTTTGAACCAAACTGATGTGGACCAGGGAGCTGAGATGTTACTTGGGAATAAGCTGGCCCAAGTATTCCTTGCAGAGAAGATGTTCGTGGGAGTAGAATTCCCCACTTGCCACAAAAAGGAGTCGTCGACTTCGGATTCAAGAATAGGAGCTAGCGGAGGGAGGCATTGTTTGAGGAGACCGATGATGGGGTTACGGCTTCTAGAAGTAGCCAACCACCAAGAGCCGTCGATGATCGCATCTCCGACAGAAACGCCAATGGAGAGGCCAGAAATTTGGGGGCCAGTGTCGCCTGTCAAATCAATAATCGGACCTAGACCCGTCCAATTATCACTCCAGAAGTTTGCAGTAATGCCTGAGCCAATCTCACACACGATGAAAGGTCTGGCGACTGAGCGAAGCTTGCAGAGCTTTTTCCAAATCCAGCTGCCAGAGTTACGAGGGTCTAAGTCCCAGAAAATAGAGTTACCAATGAGATTAAGTCTGACCCACGAAACCCACAGGGAGCCACCCGACGCAAATATTAACCATCTCAGTTTAAGCCCGAGGACCAAGTTCCAGTCAGATAATCTCCGGAGACCTAGCCCGCCACTAGATTTCGGAGAGCAAACTGAATCCCAGCTGACTCTAGCACCTTTTGCGTTGTTGGGAGCCCCATTCCACATAAATCCATTACACATCCTCTCAATGGTAGATATACATTGCTTTGGGAGAATGAAAATGGAAGCCCAGAAAGTAATAGTGGAGTAAATGACTGATTGGATCAGCTGAAGCCTGCCCGCGAATGACAAAAGACGAACAGTCCAGGAGTTGAAACGCTTTGTGAGCTTCTCTATCAGGGGCTGATAATCCTGTTTCCTGAGTTTCTGAGAGGTGAGAGGGACACCGAGGTACCTAACGGGGAAAGAGCCCTGGTTAACCCCGGCGTTAGCAGCCATAAGCCGACCCTCCTCCAAATTTCCACCGTCAATGAAATCCGCTGTTTTTTCCTTGTTAATTGATGCGTGTCAACTGCGTGAGGGAACAAGTTTTACCCTTAACAAAAACAAATGAAAGCCGCAAGTGCACAGCTAATCAGTTGTAGTATTTAGGGATCGAATCCACAGAGATTTGTGTGCCTGGTATTCTTCTACGGTTTCTAACTTTATGTCTAGACTAGATTGTTTTTAGAGGTTGGTTGTTTGTCACGGATTAAACTAAAGCAAAAGAAAGCAAATAAATCTATCCTAATGAACAAGTAGAAAAATCGAATGGAAAGCAAATAGAGTAAGCAAAATATTGAACTAAGGCAATTAAAATGCAGATCTAAATAAGCAAGTAAAAATCGATTGGTTTGTAAACTATGACTAAAAACGCTGAGCTTTCGGGAACTCTACAGGGATCATAATCGGTTTTGACACTAGGGTTAATAGATTGGGATTGACGGATATCGATATATAGGGTTCTAGAGCTAGAGTACGGCGGTATGACTACGTCACTGTCGTGATCATAACCAACTGTTTCTCGCAACCTTGACCAGTAGGTTTCCACTCTGGCCCTGGAAGGGAGAGAACACAAGAGCTGCACAAGACTCGTCAATACTCACGATCTCGCTGCAGGTAGGTTTCCACTGCTACAGAAAAATCGCCTGTTTCATTCTAGGGCTAATACTTAATGAAAACTTTCGCAACATTAACTATCTAGATCAGATACTAGGTGATCAATCAAGCATACATGCAATAAGAACGAGAATAAACAGAGAACAAAGTTAAAATCTCAGATCTATAAACCTAGATGTCTTAATCGATTATGAGAGACCCTTTCAGGAACCCCAAACCCAACTCGGGATCTACTCAGACATAGCTGAGATCGACATCATCATTGGTTTTAATAAAAGTAATCAAAAACAGTAAAGAAAATAGATGAAAGAAAGCTTATCTATTGAAGAACTCAGACTTGAACAATCTTCTACAAAAATCGCATAAAAACGGCTAAAGGAAAAGGGTTTCTGTAAAGTATGAAGGGGTAGTGTCTAAAAACGACCTAAATGACAAGTATTTATAGTCTTCAATACTCCATGGTCTCTAGGGTTCCGGAATTGAGGCTAAGAAGACTTTGGGCTTCAGAAATGTGGGCTTTAATTCGGAGTTGGTCGGCCGCGGTCGGGAATGACGTGACCGCGGGAAATAGGTGGCTGGCCGTGGTCGGGAGGCTTATGACCGCGGGGAATGGGCTGGTGGCCGCGGTCGGGTGACTTGCTGGCCGTCTTCGAGTGGCTCCGGAGCTAATGGAATATCTTGAGATCCAACCGTTGGAATGTCTCCAAACCAAGCGCATTTGAAAGCTGGTTGATTCTTCTATAAGTTGTCCAATTTTGAGGGTGATCAGACGGTGAGAAGGTCTTTGTATCTCCATGAGAGTTCTGACGGTCTGCATTTATCCAAAAGAGTCTTTTTTGTTCCAATTTGTGCCTCTTTAACCCAAATTACCTGAAAAGTCTTTTAAAATCCGAAAACATAGAAATCCTTTGAAAACTTTTGAAAATAGAGTAAAAACACCTGTAAAAAACATTAAAGTGATCCATAAAAATGGTCAAAATCCGGTGTTATCATTAATACAAAGTCCAGAAACGATCTTGAAGTCTTCCAAAATAGATAAGATACCGTGCACGGAATGGTCTGATCCATCAAAGAAGACCAACACGTCATCCGCAAAACTTAAGTGAATAACGAGGGGTGCCACACACAAAGGATGAGTAGAGAAAGTACCATCAGAAGCTCCAATGTCAAGTTTCTTGGAGAGGACATCCATTGCAAGAACGAAGAGAAGAGATGACATAGGGTCTCCCTGGCGGATGCCCTTCCTGCCCGGAAAGTAGCCAACAAGCTCGCCATTAAAAGAGATGCTGTACGAGGGAGAGGATATGCATTCAGATATCCAGTTTATGAAAGCCTCCGGAAGCTCAATAGCCTTCATGATATTGATAAGGAACTCCCAATTTAAACTATGATAAGCCTTCGTAAAGTCGATCTGAAGACACCCTCTTGAGCAATTTCGGGACTTGTGAAACTCGGTGACTAACTCAGACGCTAACAAGACATTCTCATATAGAAGCCGACCTTTGATGAAGCCGACTTGAGATGACAAATATGTTAATAGCAAATTATTATATAATTTAATGGTATATAATGAAAAACATTTAGAAAATTAAATATGTTTTTTGTCACAACACTACAAGAAAAAATGGATATTATTCGCATACGAAAACAGTTATTATAGGAGTATAGTAGTTTTTTCCTAAATGCTATGACAGCGCGTAGCTATAATAGTCTCCCCCATACAATAACGGTTCTACGTATGCTATTATATATTTGTCTATCATAGCACTAATCGAATGCTTTAAAAAATTTAGACCTAAAAAAAAAATCTCTTAGGATATGTATCTCTTTGACCTCTTCTTTCTTAGGATACGTTTAAAAAATTTCAAAGCATTCGATTAGCGCTATAATAGTGTACGTAGAACCGCTATTGTATGGGTGAGGCTATTATAGCTATCATTGTCATATTATTTATGAAAACGCTATTTTACCTCTACAATAACTATTTTCGTGTGTTAAGAATACCTATTTTTCTGGTAGTGATTAAAGGAAATATAAAAATATTGGTGACTACGGGACCCAAGTCTGTTCCCTGAAACTGTAGTTTAATCTTCATATTTTAGTAAAAAAATTCTGGATTTGATTAGTGGAATTGGAAATATATATAAGTAAAAGATGACGATCGATTAAAATTTAAAATCACCTTCCAGCGCCATGGGTTAAATACGAAAGGATCCTCATACTTATTTGGATTGAAATGGGCATTAGGATAGCCCATGAAGGTCCAACCCGCTGGAACTGTATATGCACCGACTTGGATGTCATGATCAGGTATTCTACACTGTCGGCACCGTGTTGTAGAACTATTTTTTTGTTGGAGAGATATAGATCTTCAAGTTTGCTTTCGTGGAAAAAAAAAAAAGTTTGCTTTCGTGGGGATCTAAGACGAGATTATAGTTTGATGGGGATTTGGTGTTATATGCAGTGGCGAAGCCAGAAATTTTTTTCATTGGGGGCATAAATATTTAAATATAAAAAATTAAATAAATAAATATTTAAAAAATCATACATAAAAATAAAAATAGTTTATAAATATTATTAAAACCACCTTACAAGCATACTCTACGTTGAGCCATGGTTTGAAATCTCTTCATCACTGTTTCATTTGTAACTGATTCAAACAACTCTTTCTCAATAAAACAAACAAGACAATCGCTTAAAAATTGATCTCCAATTCGATTGCGAGAAGTTGTTTTCACAAACTTCATTGCAGAAAAACATCTCTCAACTGTTTCTGTAGCAACTGGTAAAGTCAACACCAACTTCAATAATCTGTAAACAAGAGGATGTGCAAGATGTTTCTGTGTTTCCACCATCAGACGCGAAAGATCTCCAAGACTTTTCAAATTGCTAAATCGTTTATCCTCTTTTACATTGTCAATGTAGATGTTAAATTGCTGCTCAAGAGAAAAACGCTCAACAGAAGTAAAATCATCTGGATAGAACTCAACCAACTTCATCAACTTATCTTTATCAAACTGCTTGAATGAACTTGTGGGACTTAAAGAAGCCATGCAAATAAGGAGTTGAGTGTTTACTTCAGTAAAACGATCATTGAACTCTTGCAGCTGCAAATCCAGAACAAAATTAAAACAACTGATCTTGTAATATTGTAAATTGGTTGTGTTGGTTCTCTTTCTTGGCCTTCTGAAATCAACAAACTCATCTTCCATCATGACCATGTCAACGTCATGTTTCTTACAAAAAGAATGAACCTTAACCATCAGTGAGTCCCATCCATCATCTCTAAACTTCTGTAGTTCTCGCTTTGTAGATTCGACCAACGAAACAGCATTGAGAATGTCTTGATCTTTTGTTTGCAAAGCCATGGATAAATTTTCAGTTAGCCCCAAGATATGCAACATAAAATGCATATAGAACACACAATCAAATGTGTGCAAATAATTAGCAAGACCATATGCTTGATGTTTCTTCGAGTCTTCAATGCCTTCAGTTTGAATAAATTTAAGCACCTTAGTAACTATTGAAAATAACTCGACCAAGCGGAACAATGTCTTATGATGAGAACCCCAACGAGTAGCTGCTGGCCTTGGAAGAGAACGATCTTGATTCTTTCCTTTCCCTGTGCTAATTTCACCATCATTGATTTCTTTTTCAATTTCTTTTCGGTATATTTCTTGAAACTTATCTTTTCGTTTGTACGAAGCTCCAACAACATTCAACATTGTAGATATCTTATCGAAAAAATCACCAACTTCAAAATGTTTTTTCGCAATTGCCACTACAACCAACTGAAGTTGATGAGCAAAGCAATGAACATAATAGCCTGAACTGTTTTCCCTTAGAAGCAAAGACCGGAGACCATTAAATTCACCTTTCATGTTACTCGCTCCATCATAACCTTGACCTCTTATATTTTTCAAGCTCAATCCATACTTAGCAAACAAATCATCTATAGCATGCTTGAGAGTCAAGGAAGATGTGTCTCTTACATGAACAACACCAATAAATCTTTCTTTGATTGTTCCTATCTTATCGACAAACCGAAAAACAACAGCCATTTGTTCTTTATGTAAAACATCAGCAGATTCATCCACCAATAGACCAAAAACACCATGATCAATTTCTTCTATAATAGATTTCACAACTTCTTCTGCAAAACAGTGTACGATATCCTTCTGAATCGGAGGAGAAGTCATTTGGTTATTTTTTGGAGCATTCTCCAAAGCAACCTTACCTACAACCTCGTTCTGTTCTGCTGTGTATTTCAAGAGTTGTTTGAAATTCCCTTTATTATCAGACTCTACTGACTCATCATGAGCACGGAAAGATAATCCTTGTCGCAACAAATATCTAGAAGCATCAATTGAAGCATTTAACCGAATACGATACTCATTTTCTGCCACATCATCTTGTTTATAAAAAGCATGCTCAATAGAATGATTTTGATTCATCAAAGAATCACACTTCTTAACAGCAATATTATGAAAGCTATTCATAGCACCCACATGAATAGCTAATCTTTCAGATTTATTCCAACTAGAAAAACCTTCGGTCACAAATGCATCATTCCCACCTTGTTTTTGTATATCATCTCTAAACAAGTAACAGCACAAACAGAAGGCTTTATCTTTCGATACGCTATACTCAAGCCAGTTAGCATACTGATCAAACCAAGCTGGATTAAATATTCTAATGATTTTCCTATCATTTTTTTTGAAAAATTATGACCATAAGGCTTACAAGGACCTCTATCAAGATATTTGCGTCTTACCTCATCTCTTTTATTTGGATGATATTCCAAAATCTTTTTCCGTTTAGCAGGATCCCATGGCAAATCATCCAAATTACTCTCAGTCTCAGATGTTGAGGCGGATTTTCTTTTCAAAAACTTTTCCATCAACTGAGAAAAAAATAATTGTGTTACTAATTTAAATTAAGTTAAAAAATTAACTAAAATAAATAATTAAACAAATATATAAGACTTACTAATTGATTCATAGTATGCTATTTTTGCAGTGATGTTTAAAACTCAGATTAGATCGGTTGGTTAAATCGGTTTAATTAAAAACCAGCTAACGATCCGATCTAAATTAGCTAGTAAAATCGGATTTTTAAAAACTTTAAAAATCCAAAAAAACCAATTAAAACTCCGTGAACCGATAATTAAATCGGTGGGCCAAATCAAACCAAAGCAATGTTTGATCTACCCGAGTTCCGTTTGATTTAGCGGAAGCTCTTTAAACGTAGGCTTTTATGTTTTAACTTTTAAGCCCAAAAAAATTATTGATGTTGCTAAAATAAAATAAACTATATATATGCAGCCTTTATTAGAATTTGTTTCACTAGATGTCGATGTGGAATTCTTCATTTTTTATCAATCACGTTTTTTTGTTTTTATTAGTAGCTTCAAGCTTGTGTTTGTTTGTTTATTGGGCTTAAGGGCTTAAAAATCCAATTTTATTAGTTTGTGTTTAATAAATAAGAGAATGGGGGCATATATAATTTAATCAATGGGGCATTAAAACTGGGCTTTAATAAGTTGTTCTAATTTTTAAAAATCCACTGGGGGCCAATGACCCCTAATAACTTGTAAGTGGCTCCGTCACTGGTTATATGATAGTTCTCGTGTGGAAATAGATTGTCTACCCAAACAAAATATTGTATTTGTCTGAACTACAACACGGTTTTGAACTAATTAAAACCAATTTGCAGAGAACTGGATGTTTAATATTATATATTTAATATTATATATATATATATGGTTTCTGTATATGGTTTTGTCATATACTATATTGACCATTTGGGTGAACAGACGTCTCAGCGAGAATCATGAAAGTAACAGACTAACAGACAACTCCATGTCTCCACCACATGTGGACAATAGTGACCGTCGTCTGTTACGGCAGGTCCTCTGCCTCATTTTACGGACTTGCATTGTTGGAGTCTGATAATTTTTAATTTTATTTTGGGGTCAAATCTGGAGTCTGATAATTTTTTATTTTTTGGGTCAAATCTGGAGTCTGGTAATTTTTTTTTTTTTTGGATCAAATTTGGAGTCTGAATAATTTAATGTTTTGATGATGGAGGAAAATGTTATACGTATGATGAACTCGATGGTATACAATACATATATGAAAAAGTCGTTTGAATCTATGGAAAATTTTTAATAAAAAAAAAACTTGAATTTTGGAAGAAAAATCTTGAGGTCTTCTTCCAAAAAAAAAAAATCCATTAGCTAGGCTTTCATTTATGTAGTTTTCATTCATTTCTAAAAAGGTAAAAAATGTCGTAACATCATTGTTACTATTATGGAAATCATGGATATAATGATATTGGACCATTAACTTTTAACACAACTCTTTTCATGATAACATCTCATCTCCATTAGGCTTTTTGTAATTACGTTTTAACACACGAAGAATTACTTAGATAGAATGGAACTTTATTTGCTCAAAAAAATAAATGAAAGCTTACATGATTTACCAAAAGGTTACATATTTTGTATCACATCTTGAAGACATTTATTAAATGTATCCAAATTTTTATTAAGAAAACAACAGGTTTGAGTGCAGGATCTAGACTAGGACACTAGGATTCAGGGAAGCAAAGGCGAGCAGTTCTTGGTTCTGTTCAAACGACGACATGTTCTCTTCAGGCAGTGTGACAAACGCTTCAATTCCTTGTCCGTCCTTGGAATCGATCAACATAGCTATGTTTTCTAACGTGGGAGCCACATTTCCAACGACCCAAACCGGAGATCCCCATCCAAAATTGGCCTCGTAAAGTGGTAACTTGCACCAGCTACTAACAGTATAGGGCTCATGAGTTTCATAGCTCATCCTCGAATAATTAGTAAGCATCAGATTTGCTAGTTTAGAACCGATCATCGAAGATGACCCATCCTCTTCTTGGATCATAATTCTTAAGTCTTCCTTCTTTTTTCGTAAGTCTCTAATGGCCTCTTCGATTTCCACTTCCCCTTCTCGACCAATACTTAACACCGCAGAAGAGAACATGATATTTCCGATTAGGCTTTCAGGGAGAAGAGAAGGTATCTTGGAGCGCAAGTTAGCGAGCTGGATCAGAACTTTGTGATCACAAGTCGTCTCTGTCGGTTTTGAGGATGCAGCAGCGACGAAACACTTCCAGAGAAGCGTAGTAACGCTCTCCACACGCGTAGGTCGGTCAACTGCTTCTGCACTAGCGGCTTTGGTTCTAAGCTCTTCCAACTTATACGCACCGAACACAAATCTCTTCGTGATGCTGCTTCTCTTGTTGGCTTTTTCGTCAACCGGAAGCTTAAACGCCTCATTGGCTGGTGGGTAGAAATTAGCTGCAGCAAACTCGGGACCGGCCACAGCGTCTCCAGCATCTCCCTTAGCCATAGCAGACCAAGTTCTTATGAAAGTGGAGATGGAGGCTGCGTCGGCGATTTTGTGAGTGATGCAGACTCCTATGGCCATGCCGCCGCATTGAAAGTGAGTCGCCTTTACGAGCAGAAGAGGCCATGTAGCAGCAGCCTCGTAAGGGTTGTCTACGGAGTCTAGAGGAAGCAATTGTTGGAGGGCTTTGAAATCTGGGGACGTGAGGAAACTAGAGAGAGTGAAGTTGTGGACACGAGCGTCGACAAAGATAGCTCCTTCGTCGTTACAATCCACGGTGACTCCGTTAATTCTTCCAGCGAGAGGGTAGAATTTGGTCAAGGTTTGGGACAGAGAAGTCTTGAGCTTTTGGGATGTTTGTTCTTGAGAGATCAAATCATCTTTGGTGTAAAAGAGAAAGGCGACTGTGTATACGGGTGGGAGGATGTGATCATAAATAGATAGTTGGAGAGTTTTGAGATCAAGAGGAGTTGTGGAAGATGGTTTTATGATTTCTTTAGCGATTGTTTCAACCTTCATCGTCTCCATCGATTCTTCGTTCTTTTTACTTTTTTGTTTTGTTTTATAAATATGGTTCTCTCTTCTTTACAACATATAGAGAAGTACTCAATTTATAGCGGTCGTTTACTCCTCTTATAAATAAATCTTTATGCACATAATCAATTAAGACCTAATCAACAATCTTTGCATTTTAAAACATAGACAAAAATATTATTCAATGACTATTTAGAAAATAAGAACTGTATCTTCATCTATATATGAACACTCAAGCGAAATTAATTAGATCATGTATTAAATATCCCATGGCAGAAAAATAATTGTTAATTTGTTAGAATTTTCAAGATATGGGAGGCTTTGGTATGGTGACAGACGCAAGATAACTGTGAGCACAATGATTTTTTTCAGTGCCCATAGTGACGGCTGTAGATGGAAATATTTGTCATATTAATTAAAGGTTCTTTAAAGGATGACCCCTCACGGAAAAACTTATCTTTCTGTTCACTCTTTCTTATTTTAGCCAATAAAATATGTCATTTAATATTATTTTAAATAAAAATATAAACTTAAAAATCTATATACTTAGTTGTGTAGTGATTTGCTGATATGTCGCACTCACCGCGAATTTCACAGTTTTTTGCTTACGTATCAATTTCAAAATGAATTTTGGTTGCAAAAAAACTGTTTAGCCCTATTATGTGTTATTTTTTTATTGTTTCTTATCTGATGATGTGTAAAAAAAAATTTAAAACAAACCAATCTAAATTACTATTTTTAATTTCATAATCAATCAAACCATTTTTAAATTTATATTAAACCAAAATTTTAAAAAAAATTAGACAAAATTTTGTTTTAAAAACAAAAAAAATAAACAAAGAATATCGCTAATTATTATAGTGTTTACGATTTCTTATGTTTATAGGGTTTTTGATTTCTATAATTTTATAAAACCAAAATTTAGTAAAAATCTAAAAGAAAGTAAAAAAAAAACAATAAATGAAATCTATATGTCTAATGAAATATCGTTAATTATGATATCTATATATGATTAGGATTTTTGATTTTTTATCTATATACCCTTTTGTTAAAATCAAAAGCTTATTTGTAAATTTTGGATTTTTCTAACTTAGAATAGAGATAAAAAAAAATTAATGTTCTTCAAATCATTTCTTTATAAAATTATTCTTGGTAGACATATATAGCCCACGCGAGGTGTGGACAAATTAACTAATAAAATATTAAAACACTTACTTAAATATTTTATAAAAATATGTATCTTTATATATAAATAAATAATATATATAGATCTTTTTATATATTTCTAAGGTCCATGATTTAGAATTCAGGATTTAAAAATTAAAATTTAAGGTTTAGTTTTTATTTCTTAAATTTTTTAGGTTGATAGATTAGAGTTTAGAGATTTGGGTTTAGTTTTTATTTTTAGTTTCTTAAATATTTACATATTATAATTTAGAGTATAATTAAAATTGAAAATTTAGAGATTAGGGATTAAAATTCTGAGAATAGAACAAATAATTATATAAAAATATATGTTGACCCAATATTAATTATAAATAAAGTTTAATATTATGTTTGGGTTCATTTGTTTTATTCTTTTTTATTTATATTTTTAATTTATTTTATTTGTTTAATTTTAATTATTTATTTTTTATTTCTATTTAAATATAATATTAGATGTCACATTCTTAATAGTTAAAATAAGAGGGGGTGAATAAAGTGATTCACTCCTAATGGTGAACCCAAAAAATTTTCATATAAAATATAGAATTAATTTTCGTTCACGTACTTTTAGTTTTGTAAAACTACAATTTTCGGTTAGGTTAATCAAACTATTTAATTAGTATCGTATGGAATGGCTATAAAAAAAAAAATCAATCTTGTAATGCATGGTGGGAAAGAGAATAATAAAAAACAAACTAGGCCATAACTTCGAGTGAATTTCCAAAAGCTTTGTCAATTTTTTTTTTTTTTTGTTAATCCGAAGAATCAAAAACTAAAACTCAGACTAGTTCCTTAAGATCCATAGAAATCCAAGATTTCATGCAATTGAAAACGTTTACGGGAGGGCAAGATGATTGACATTGTGGTATGAAGTTTCAAACTCTACCAAAGAAAAGCATTCAGAGTGATACTTTAACCATTAGACCATTTTCATACAACAAACAAACAAAAATAAACATTTTTACCAAAGAAAAAAACAAAAATAAACATATGGGTACAGGCCTAAATTAAACCATGACATATATATATGTGTGAAAAACCGTCAAATATCCCCTTGTAAAAAGTGAGGGAGAGACTAGATTCCCATAATTTTAAAGAAACTAACACTAATATATATATATATATATATAAATTGATATATTTTTAATTTTATGGTTTTTCAATATATATTTTTTTCAATTCATTAACATATCTAATATTTGTTTATTATATTTTCTTAAAAATTAAATCATCTCTACATAATACTCCTTTAGCTATAATTAAAGGTCTAATTCAAGCAAAATATTGAGCTCTTCCACGTTGTTTGTAATAATATTTCAATCTTTGATTGTCTGGTAGATTTTCTTTTTCAAGTACTTAATATAATAATGCCATAAATTCGAATGAGGTAAATGCTTAGGGCAAGTCACAATCTTCTAGTGCCAATAGTGTGCTCTGCTAGAATTTAATATAGTAACGTGTTTCAAATTTGCTCACCAAGACATGATAGATGTTAAAATCTAAAGGGACTAACATTAATATATAAAAGATTTGTGTCAATTCATTTATTTTCAATTAATTTTGAATTAAAAGTCAATGAAACTTAACATAGTAGTAGAGCTTACAGATAAATAATATACATTTTAAAAAAAAAAATAATACAAATAATAGAAGTCTAGATGTTAAGATTGTATTCGGACCTGAAATGAATAATGTGTATTCTCTTTCTCAAAAACAAAAACAAAAATAGAAGATGATGAATAAACCGGAAAGCTAAGAATTCGATCACCGATTCCATGATCGATTATGTTCTATTTTATTCAGAATTGTATTACTAATATTAAAAAAAAAACTCAATTTATATACGAACCAGTTTTGATTTTGCATATACGATTTTAATTGTTAGAGTATATTTGGTGATTGGCTAGAATATTTGATTTAGTAGTTGGGATTAATAAACACGATATTTTATTAAAGTGATCGTGTAGAGTTTTCCAAAATGAAATAATACAACAAACAAACAAAAATAAACATTTTTACCAAAACAAAAATGCTTACGGCAAAAGAGAAGGTATAATTAAAGGTCTAATTCAAGCAAAATACTGAGAGCTCTTCCACGTGGTATGTAATAATACTTCAATCTTTGATTGTCTGGTACGTAGATTGTCTTTTTCAAGTACTTAATATAGCAATGCCATAAATTCGAATGAGTTAAATGCTTAGGGCAAGTCACAATCTTCTAGTGTCAATAGTGTGCTCTGCTAAAATTTAATATAGTAACGTGTTTCAAATTTGCTCACCAAGCCATGATAGATGTTAAAATCCTACATTTAAAGGAACTAACATTAATTTATGAAAGATTTGTGCTAATTCATTTATTTTCAATTGATCTATTATATAAAAATTGAGTTGTGTCTCACAATCTTGACACATCAGCATCTATTATTTTGACACATCAGATTTACAAAATAATTTATAATTTATTTTATTGATTTTTAATTTGTTTAGAAAACACCAAAATCCTAAATCATTAAATACAATACAAAAAACTCTTAGGAACAATAAACTTCTTATCTTCTTTTATTTTTTTTTTGGAAAATTCTTCTCGATTTTAGTGAGAGAGAATATACCATTACTTCTTGTTATTCTATTGATTATTGATGAAGATAGTCCAACAAAAAATCAAAGTCCAACAAAAAATCAAATATAATTTGAGAAAACAAAAAAAGATCAACTGCATAATCTCTGAAAAAAGCTTAATGAATATCAGGAAGTCAACAACATAAAGTTATGGAACTAAAGGTGAATAATCATCTCTTTGTTTATATCTTGCATTTGGATTACAAATCTTTTTAGTTTGTATGTTGCCTTCAGATTTTAAATCTTGACAAATCTTTGTTCTGTTGTAATCAAACTTATTTGTATGCTCAAAAGTCCAAATAATATCTCTTTAAAAGGAGTCAAGAAGATGAATACAAAATACTTAAAGAAAAAAAATATATTTTTAGTTGTAATGACTAATGATGACTAAGGAATTTTTGTTTTGTAAAAAGTCGTATTTCTCTCATGCAACAAATTATTGGGAAGTAATTGTAAAATTTACCAATACGTTTCTCTTATGCATAAAACTTCACAACTTTAGACGTAAAAACCAAAATTTGTAACCAAATGAAGGGACTGATAAATCTTATTAACTTTAAAAATTAGAAATAATACAACTAAAATCATGGAAGTAAGTAACTATTTTGGAAACAAATTTAAATAAAATAAAAATCCCATAACTGTAGAGATTGGATTTTTAAATTATTTTTTCGTATTCTAATAGTCTTTTCAGACAAATTTCATAATTGTAAATTTGGATTTTTAATTTGTTTTCAATTTTTATATGTTTCTTTGCCTAAAGTTGTAGATTTTGGTTTATATGCCAATTTTATGTACCAAAGTTTTCTATTTCTACATAAAGCATCCCAAAAAGTAAAACAGATGTTAAGAGGATGAAATTATGTGACCAAAGCCTCGATAATCTTTTCAAGCATGCAAGTGTTTTTAAGATTTAGCATATGGAACTATGGAACCATAAGACGTCATTTTGAAAAAATTTGGGCTGATAGTTTTTAAATTCGCTTTAGTTAACGAATATTAAAATTAGTGATTAAATTCAAGTGAAAGATTTAGCATAGAAGTCTATCTCCAACATGAGATCTATAATGATTTCATACTAAAAACTTGATGAAGAAAAGTGGTCATGGGTTTAATACAATTTGAGATATCATAGTTAGAACTCCATTATATTCATTTTTGATTTCAGAAGAGTTTGTGAAAGACTTTACCAATTAAAATAGGAAAATCTGAATAAATTTATCTATTTATTTATAGGATATGCCTCTTGAGTTTATAACCATAAGTTGATATTTTATACTTAGTATTTGTTGGATTATCAACACTAGATTTTGTTTAGTATAATATGTGTTTGATTAGCTTCTTTGAAGACAAAATAATAGCTAAAAATAAATTAATAAAAATTTATTTTTAAAAGAACTAAATAATAACTTTTTTTTTACATGTATATGATAACCTCAAAAAGAAATTTCTGAATTGAGTTTATTTAAAGTTACAAAAAATCTTAAAAATATTTTAAAAAATATTAAAAAAAAACTCCTTGCATTTGCACGGGTAATCATCTAGTTTTGAATTAAAAGTCAAAGAAACTTATGTAACGTCCGCGTCCCGCGAATTTAAAATGGGCCGATTTGTTTTATGGAAAAGAAGTGATTTGGGTCTGATCAAAGAAATGATCGCGAAACAATGCAAGTTAAAGGAATGATCGTGTAGGCTTAGTCAGGGTTGAAAAACGGGCCAAATGACTTAGCGAGATAAAAAGAGAGAAAATTGTCGAGCTAAACCAGCTGGAAGAGATGAAGTAGCTGAGCTACTAGCTGAAATAGCTGAGCTACTAGCTGAACTAGCTGGACAAGCTGATCGGCAGCTCAACCTAACTCGGTAAGGTAATCAAGTACTGATCCAGCTGGATGGACTAACAGCTAGTTGCTGAGCTAGGTGAGACTGTGGTAGCTTTAGGTCATGGGCTATTGGGAGATGCGACCAAAAGGTGCAAGGGATCAAAGAACTGCCTATGAATCCTAGGGGTGCGACCTAGACCGTTGGAGGAATAGACGGCTTAGATCAGGGTGCGAAGGAAGGATGGGCAGTTATGGAAAGAGACACTCATTCATATCCTATATAACGATTATATTTTCATGGCTATAGAGATCGAAACACACACAGAGATACGCAGAGAAATATGGAGAGAAAATAATAGAGAAGGGGATTCACGCCAAGGGAGATTTCTCAACCAAAACGAAAACTCGCCGAAGGCATGGACCATCGAAATAAGGGAACGAAGTCAGGCCGGCCATAATCCAGGGATGGATTAGAGTGAACGGTTGTTTACAAGGCAGTAAATAAATGGCCAAGGAAATAATCCACAGCCAAGGGTATAGATGGGAGAAGTAAAGATCCGGCCGAGAGCAGCCACGAACGATCAAGAAGATCGACTGGGAAAGGACGAAGATTCGGATCAAGATAGATCCAAGAAAACGGTCACGAAAATGGTGCATAAGCCGGGACTGGATCTGCACGCATTGATGGGCCGGAATAGAAAATTCTTTATCGGCTACTTAGTCATGTGGGGTTGGTTGGTTAAATGACTAAGTACCGAAGGAAATTGTTCATATCTACAGCATACGGTTCAAGGATGGAATGGGACTGGCAAGGAACACAGACAAGGTAGACGCACGCATTGATCAGTTCAATCCAAAACACGGATCAAAGGGCGCCGAATCACAAACGTGGCTACGGTAAGTACACTACTCTGAAAACAAATAGTTAGTGACTTACATATTACTAGACGGTTAGGTCTAGGGAATAGAATGCATAGGATGTATGACTTGAACCAAGTCTAAGATTATTCTATAAACCGAACAGAAGTCAAAGAGGGCTGTCTGAAGGTAGAAGATAATCTGACCGGCAAGTGATAGATTGGGATTAGATCAAGGGGGAAATAAAAGTTTAAGTAGAAAGGAAATTCCGCTGTGTATTATTAGAAACGTTAAATGGATCTAAGTTAAATGGCTAAGTAAAGTCATAGGAAATATCCGAAAGAAACGCTTGTAAGAAGTGAATAAATAAGAAAAAGGGTAGAAAATATTGAGGTTCGGCCAGGAGACGGCCTGAACATGGAACACATCGTCCGCGGCCTTATAACAGCCGGGATAGGGTGTTTCAACTTAATATAGTAGTAGAGCCTACAGATAAATAATTGATATTTTTTTTTTAAAAAATGATAGAAGCGTAGATGTTAAGATTGTATTGGTATTGATATGTATTCGGACCTGAAATGAATAATTTGTACTATCTCTCTCAAAAACAAAAACAAAAATAAAAGATAATGAATAAACCGGAAAGCTAAGAATTCGATCACCGATTCCATGATTGATTATGTTTTAATTTATTCAAAATTGTATCACTAAAATAATAAAAATAAAGACTCAATTTATATACGAACCAGTTTTGATGTTGCATATATGATTTTAACTGTTAGAGTATATTTGGCGACTGGCTAGAATATTTGATTTAGTAGTTGAGGTTAATAAGCAAGATATTTTACCAAGAGTCAATAGCTCAACAGGTAAAAATCTCAGGCAAAGTCTATAGGTTACTGGTTTGAGGGACGAGACCATATAACATGCTCTGATATATTGGGCCTGAGAAGATGTACGGGCTCTACAAGAAAACAACTGATTACCATCAAAATTTTATGTTGATTTATATTCAACGTAAATTTACATCACATTTACGTTAAATTTACGACGTCAGCAAATTTTATCGTAAATTCGACATAAATTTTAATCGGGTTACTCTTCCTCCCTCATTCGACGCTTATTCATCCATTAGAATAGATATATAGGAACAGAATTATATGTTTAGGACATAATTAATTTTTTTTTATATAGAATGGATTATGTAGAAAGGAACGAAATTATTAAATTTTTTTTTTTTATGTTTTTCAGATATAGCTCCATGCAAGACTCACTACCACCAGTTTATGAGCGAGGGTGGTACGTCTGGCTCGACGACGAGCACCAACGCTCGGGAGATGCCGTCTACTTCAAACAGCACCCAGAACGTTCCCGAATATTCGCTAAATGCACCGCTGCCGCCACCTCCACCGCCTGCGGCAGCCGAGCAACAGGCTCCACATCCGTATATCAGGTGGATGATCTCCTCGTCCAACCGGGTCGGAAAAACTTACCAAGGTTGGTACCGACCCGACCGTCGAAGACTTATTGGTTCGTCTTTTTTAACATTTTTTCTTAATTATAGATATTTTTTTAATTAAAATCAATTTTAACTTAAAATTAATTTGTAGGTTCAGTATTGATTCTTGCGTGTCATGGAGCATCGCTGACATTATCAAGAGCTACTTCGTGGAACCGCACTACAACTGGAGTCGTGTTTCACAACAGATTTTCCAGACATGGTTCAAGTGCTTTGCGGTAAATTTTTATTGTTATTTAATCTTATTTTTTCCTTATTTATCATAAATAATAATATGTATTTAATGTTTTCTATAATTTTTTTTGTTTACAGCAAAAGTGAAACTGGGACTTGGAGATTACTGAGACGGTGAAGACAGCTTTCAAGAGGAAGGCGATGAAGCGTCTCGTCAACACCGTCTCAGACTGGAAGCGCAAGTGGGAGGTCGAAGGCGACGACGCGAAGTCCAGTGCCATGTCTACGACATGTTGGAACGGGTTAAAGGTGTACGGATCAATTCGCACGCACAGGACACAGTTCGGAGGTACGCAACAGAGTTGGACCAGATGGCCAGAAGAAGGTTACACTGCATAACTCTTGCCATACTTCTTTTGCAGGCAAACGCCTGATGATGGTAAGTTAATTTAATTTTCTTTTTAATTAATAATTATCTTTACATGATTATCTAATTTTGATATTTTTTTCAGACTGAAGCAAACGAAGGAGAATTTCCTCCTATGACCAAGATCTTCGAAGAGACGCACCGGAAAAAAGACGGCTCTTTCGTAGATGCTCTATCGGTGCAGGTCTACAACGAGACGATTGTGTGGATCGCAGAGCGTCAAACTTAAGTCTCACCAGACGTTTCTTTGATCATCCTCGAGTAAAATCAGATATTTGAAGAAGTAATTTCATTTTTTAACTTTTCATTAATATTTTTTATTCAAAATTTTTAATTCTATAACATTAAGTACAAATTTTTGTAGGTTGCTCCGAGGAAAAAGTACCAGATTTTAGGGATGGGCTCAATTAGGAATTGTCCGGTCGCGTCGTTTGGATGGATTTTACGAGGATCCAGTGGTCATGTGGTCGCCAACACGGAGATCATGAACTTGCGGGTGGAGCAAGTCGTGCAGCGACAGGAGTTCCTCGAGATGAACAACCTCTTCGATATTATCAAAGCCAGCAACCCTATGCTAGATGCCGCATTGAAGGAGAAGGAAAGGCGTAAGCTGGAGGAGCAGGAGCGGCAACAGCATCAACAGCAGCTTCAGGCGTTCACTTTGGCTCCGCGGAGTGGAATTGGCGAAGAGGAGACATCGTCCACCGTCAACGCTGACGGAATATTAGTAATAATATATACTTTTAAAATTAATTTAAACGAATCCTAGTTTTTTTGTATTTTCTATTTTTGTAAATATTTTTGAATTTATTTGAATTTTATAATATTATTTTTGAATTAATTTTATTATTTTTGATTTTTTATAATTATTTTTTGAAATCGACGTAATATCATCGTAATTTTCCAACCAATTTACATCGAAAGGTTTACGTCAACTTTACGTCGATTTGGTTTATGTCGATTTACAGTTGATTATTTACAACGATTTTAAATCAATCTTAAATATATAATTTATTATTTTGGTTTATTAATTATCAGAAAATCGATGTAAAATCAATGTAAAGTTACATTAGTGTTATAATCGTCGTAAAATTGACATAAAAGGTTATATCGATATTACGACGATTTTACCACGTCGAAATTACGTCGATTTTCAGTCCTTGTTAATTTTACGTTAAATTTACAACGATCCTTAATTTACGACGCTCGGTTTACAATGAATCAAAAATCAACAGTAATTTGATGCAAAGACTTATTTGCGATAATTTTACATTAATTTCGGCCGACGTAAATCCGCTGTTTTCTTGTAGTGGGCTTAGACCTAAAACTTTTTAATTATTTTTTTTTTTAAAAGACGAAACAAATATAGACAGTCAAAATCAAGGAAATCAACGATTCTCAAGGCGAGTTGGAATTAACATGAAACATGGAATAGTTGTGCAAACTCTGGCAAGAGGATCAATTTTTTTTGTTTGAAAAATCTTTTGTAACTCTAGTTTTCGATTTTAGTTTTTCCGATTATAAAAGATGGAATCGACTTTTTTACTAATCAGGTGTGATCAATCAGGATACATCCAATACTAAACATAAAGTGACCATTTTTTTTAGTTTGGCAAAAATTGTATTTTCAGATGTTGTCTTTTTGTGTGATGCAATATAGAAAGATTTTTCTCAAACATGAAAAATATATATAAAGTGTTTCGATAAGGTTTCTTGTATATTTTCCCTTTTATTGTAAAAACAAAAATAGAAACTTGAATGGGTATTGACTTTACTTCGTGAAGCTAGAATCTTTTAAACTTATTTAAAAAAATTATTATATCTTTAAATAAGCGAAGCTTATACAGTAATCTAAAGATATAAACACAAATAAGAAACGTGATTCACACCAAACATCTAGTATTAAATCATGCCCTGATTAAACGAATCAGTTTTGATGTTGAACACTTGAGCTTACTTGGTTCTCTTGTGTGCCATATAGACACTATCATAAGTCGATAATACTGTTGACTATTCCTAGATCGGTTTCTGATAAACATGCTCACAAAACCCAATGCATAAATGCATAAGCCAGCTCCATGCCTGGAATTTAGTGCATCTTCCATAATATCTAATGAATTTAATGTATAGGCCAGATTTGTCAAAACCTTATCAAATCTCAATATAATAAAATAAAAATGAACTCCCAACCGAAATTAATAAGTATAGTGTATTTAATATCACACCTTGGGATCACGAATAGTATGGACTGTATACAAAATTTTTAATCTTTGTAATGGATTGGTTTTATAGTAAATAATTTGATGTCAATGCCAAAATTATTTAAAATCTTATCTATCTCGATCAGTATCTGCTCTGTCGGAGTTACGTTATACGTACGTACCATCAAGATAAAAATTAATTATATGAATCGAAGAGAGAGCAGTAGTATAAAGAGAGAGTGCCTCTCTCATTAGAATCATGCACCTCGCAAAATCTAAAACCAAAAAAAAAAAAAAAACTAAACCAATATAAATTAGTTACCATGGTAGAGGTTTATGAGTTATGGACTGTAGTAGTTTCACTCACACTGGTGATGCTATGTCACTGGATCTATCAGTGGAAGAATCCAAAGTGTAGTGGAAAACTTCCTCCAGGGACGATGGGTTTTCCGATCATCGGAGAGACTTTCAAATTCATGAAACCTCATGATGCTTTTCAGCTTCCAGAATTCGTCAAGAAGAAAATCCTCAGGTTAAATTAATTTATGCATGTGACCTAGTTAATTACTCTAACATGCATCATATGTCACGTAGTCTCTTGGATTTTTTTATTATGTGGCAATTAAACCATAAACTACTGTATATATTGGCCCACACAATCGAATATATATACTGTTTCTACAATCCATTAAATTACATATAAACTTATTTAATGATTTTCTTTAAAATAAACATTGTATTACACATTTTCTTATAATTAGTTGTTTATATTAGTCTTTCATATTGTTAATATAAGGTTGTGAATTTGTTCAGCTTAAAATACTATAAAAACATTTCTCGTAATGGAATAATTATCATTATTAGAAAATAATTTTAAAATCTTTGACGGTGTACTCAAATCAAAAGAATTAAAAAAAATAATAGTGAAAAAATGAGTTCTATGGTAAAAGGAAGAAAAAATGAAAAGAAACTTGTCAAATTAGAGAATTGATAATGGTGTTTATAATCCAATTAAGGTTACATTATAACTTATATACACAATATAATTTCAAAGAACAAAAAAAATATATTGGAAAATTTATATATGTGAGTATTTTCTGTTGATTACTCCAAGTTTAGTCAAATACGCTGCCTTACTTTTCCCTTGCTATTGGAAAATAAAATAAAAATTTAGATATGGACCACTTTTTCGGACAAGCTTATTTGGAGCAAAAGTTATAATCTCGACTGATATTGGATTGAACATGGAGGTAGCAAAGACAAATCATGTTCCTGGTATGCCGAAGAGCTTAGCACGGTTATTCGGAGAAAACAATTTGTTTGTACGTAAGGAGTCCCATAAACATGTCCGGAGCTTGACCACACAGTTTTTAGGTTCCCAAGGTTTGAAATTAAGAATGATGCAAGACCTTGATCTCTTGGCTCGCGGACACATTGACCTAGGAGCTAGTAACGGCTCTCTTGACGTCAAGGAAACAGCAAGCAAGGTATCCCCTAGTCTAAGTCTTGGCACGATCATTTTTTTTTGGTCAAGACACACGATCGATTAGAATAAACTTAGATGATTTAAGATTGGATCATGTCATCATTATATACATTAACATTAAACGTTATACAGATCTTGACTGAATCCCTTGCGAAGAAAATTATGGGGGAGATGGAACCAGAGGCCGCAAAAGAACTCGCATTATGTTGGAGAGATTTCCCAAAGGGGTGGTTTCGATTCTCATGGAACATTCCTGGCACTGGTGTCTATCGAATGATGAAGGTACGTGGCTTTGAGTTCATATATGCATGCATAGGACGTAAGAGTAAAAGGAAAATAATTGAGGTGATGTTGTACATGGACAGGCAAGAAAGCGAATGATGAACATACTAAAGGAGACGGTGTTGAAAAAGAAAGCATCAGGAGAGGAGCTTGGGGAGTTTTTCAAAATGTTATTTGGAGAAATGGAAGGAAAAGCTGAAACGATGAACATAGAGGATGAGATCGAGTACATTTTCATTTTCTTTTTGATTGCTAACGAAGCAACTCCTAGCGTCCTTGCGGCAACAGTAAAGCTCATAAGCGATAACCCGAAAGTCATGCAAGAACTGACGAGAGAGCATAAGCGAATAGTCCGGGATAGAAATGACAAGGACAAGGAGGCCAGCTTAACATGGGAAGACTACAAATCAATGACTTTCACCCAAATGGTAAATATTTTATTGTCAACGTACGGGTTTTGCGTTGGAAACTTATAGTTTAAGACAAATATGATGTTTTGCGTCAGGTGATAAATGAGTCGCTAAGGATCACGAGCACGGTCCCAACGGTGTTTAGAATAATTGATCATGAGTTCAAATTTGGTGATTATACAATTCCAGCTGGTTGGATCTTCATGGGCTATCCTAATGTCCATTTCAATCCAGAGAAGTATGATGACCCTTTAGCATTTAATCCATGGCGCTGGAAGGTATATGTTAATTTGTTAATTCAGATCCTTTATATTAAACATATAATTAAACTAAATTTAAAACATATGTTAAACTTAATTTTTGAAGGAAAAAGACTTAACTGCAATCCTCTCCAAGACTTTCATACCCTTTGGCGCTGGTTCTAGACTATGTTTAGGAGCTGACTTCGCTAAGCTGTTAATGGCCACTTTTATCCATCATTTGTGTAGATACAGGTTCTCTTTTTTTATCACCTAATGATTTATGATTCAGTTTAATTCTGACTGCATGCAATCATATTTATGTCTGTAACTATGGTTTATGAAGGTGGTCAATGAAGACAGAGACTACAGTACTTCGAAGGTTTATACTTATGTTTCCAGGTGGATCTGATATTCAAATCTCTAAAGACACCGAGGTGGATGATTCTGCTGGTTATTAGAGTGGTTATATTCAATTTGAGGTTGTTGGTTGCATGCTTTATGTTGAACGGTTCTGATTAATGAATAAAAAACTATCTTGTAAGAAACAGTCAGTGATCAGAGTGTGTGTATGCTTCTACTGAATGAATAAAGTAAGATGCACTTTGTATAGAGATGATGCTACAAGAAAAATTTATAATTCATGTGACGGTCTGATATTCAAAAAAGTTATGTTATCATTGATTTGTTTTTTTAGAGTACAATATTAAAATCTAACGACATAAGATTGCTTTCCATCTTCGATTGTCACACTTTATAAGAATATTAAGAAACGTACCTTTATAATCCATCGGTAACCAAGTGAGCATAACGATTTAAGGGCATGTCTTAACGCCTGACCTTCTGTTTCTAAAGCTATTTGCGCGAATCGAGCTCTGCTGTCTCGGAGGATCCATCTACCTGTCACCAAATCATTCAAGAAACTAGCAATCATAATTGCATTTTAATGTAACCCTCTTTTGGTCGTTGCCATGATTCTTCTACAGATGTTGGTATTAACCATCGCGGCCTTTATTTCTATTGCTCTGTTTTCATGATTTCTGCCTATGAATCCATTCCCTCATCTACTGTTTATTGAAAACCAATGCAATCCGAGACTAAAAGCAGAAACTAGAAAGAAAGAAAGAGGCAGCCAAAAGAGAACTTTGCAAAAGGCTACCAAAAGATGGTCAAGTAAACTTGTTCTCAATCGAAATCCTAGTGGTAAGCAGAGGCTACCAGTGAACTTTTTTGGCAGTGAACTGTTTTGGCAATGTCACCTGCAAGTATATATGATTATAAAAATATCTACGCAGGCCAATATGAGAATTGATGAATCCACAAGGGAAAAGAAATGGAGAGAGATTAAGAAAACAAATGAACAAACCACTTCAATCGTAAATACATCAGACCTTAGTAAAACGTCAGGTCACAGGTCCAATATAAGATCCATTGCCTGCAAAAAAGATAGCCACAAGGAAATTGTTTCATATGAAATTTTACCAAGCCTTCACATCGTTATGATATCTGGGAGAGAGCATATATACACAAAGACACAGAAGAACAGATATATTCAAGACAAATTACACTTCAGATAACTCGTGTACAAGGACAATAAGATGAATCTAGCTTGAACCAAAAACAAAAAAACAAATCCCAGCCAGCAATGTAAAAGACAGTACATCCGGTTCTTAATTCTCAATTATACTTGATTCTTCTAAGTTCTATGTAGCGCAATAAGACTGGCAAGAAAGGTAAAGCAAAACAATAAAAGCAGTAAACAAATGAAATATCAAGCAAAAGTGTCCTCACGATCTCTCTCGCTGAAGTCACCATCCTCCTCCATATTGCTGAACTCCAGGAAATGAGTGGGTCGATGCTCACTGTCATAGTACTCCTTGGGATTTCCGAGTTTCACGCTGTATTTCATGCTCGTCGTGTGCTTTACTCCCATGAAGTTATAGTTCCATGGTACATTTTCAGGAACCATGTAAAACCCAAGGAACCGGTCACTCAATAGCATTTGAGCCTTGTCAAAGTGTGTTGGAAGGTAGCCTTGGGGATTATTGCCTGTGTCTTTGTTGACCAGTCCCCATTCATATCCGGCTTGGGTCAGCTTATATGAGGTCAACGAACATGATCCTGGAGTGAAACTGCAAGTCAAGATGATGCATTTTTCTCTGTCCCATTGCTTGTTACTCTCCAGAAAACGGGCATGTGAGGTAACATCTTGTGGCGACAGCTGAGGAAGCTCATTAGGCTGTGTGTGCATCCATCCCAAGGGCTCAAGACCCTTCAAGAAATCATGCTCAGGAAGAGAAGACGGCAAGTGAACTTGCTGGTGAGTTCCCCACTGAGGCACCATCACAACACAGCGGATTTCCTTGACCTGCGGATTATCCAGGGGACTGACACCATACAAATACCCAGCAATCTGAGTACGAAGATCTGCTATGCGGATGAACTTCTTCAAGATGTTCTTTGGCATTATGTAGGTGTATCCTGCTTCATCTATGTCATATGAGTTCACATAAATGTGGCTCACCCTAAGGTGAAGATTAGTAGCTGAGACTGCACGGACGCGCCAGTCTGTTTTAGAACCGAACGCAGCTTGCTCGTAAGGACTGATGGTGGCGACAATGAGCTCATCACCATGAACATTTGTGGTCCTCGTTGTGACTGCACTAAGCTGTCCCACTTCCTTGGCCTGTTTCTCAATCTCAGCTATTTGTTGCCTTTGTTGAGACGGTGGAGTAATCTCAGCTCCAAGTATGATATCTCTTATCTCTGACTGTGTCAGAGCCGAGGTGTTCACGTTATTCTTCTTGGCGTAGTCAGAAAGAATGAGGTCTTTAACCTCCACCTTTATCCATTGGTCGTTAGTGAGAGAAGGCCAGATGTGATGCGTCTCAGTGACAACAGACTTGTCGGGCTTCAATAACATCTTAGCCTTCTCATTGCTGACATGAAGAGCACGGAGGATGAGAATGAGTCTTGAGAAGGCAGTGTAAGAGGAAATACTCGTCAACCAATCATCATAGATATTGAAGAGGAACATACGCGGCTCAGTGGCTTTCAAAATCATATCACCAAACTTCTCAATCTTAAGGCAAGCCTGGAATGGAAGCTGCAACTCGCTTCCCTTGATAACAATGTTAGGGAAATCCTGCAAGTTAACCTGAACGGGCTCCAACATTCCTTTACGAGTCACAATAACTTGTTTTGGTTGTTCTTCAATGGGGAGAGACCGCACAAGTGCAGCAACTTCTTCGGCCGTTTTCCATTTCGCTAGCTGACTACGACGCTTCTGACCAGCCCAAACGCTTGTATGGATAACCTTCAGGAACAGCTGCCCAGTTCTTGGATTGAAGATAAAAACTGCGCCATTGATTGGCTTTGCTGTCACGTTCCCTTCAAATGTCTTGTGCATCGTCACACGATAGACATTGGTATCGTCAATAAACCACATCATCTGATTACTGAATATTTCGCCATAGTTTTGTGATGACAAATACGGCTCCGTAGGCTCAGACGAGTATAACTGCAAACCCTTCCTTATCCTTTCTCTCAAAACACATAACGCTGGATTTGACTTCATAATCTTGTTCATTGCTTGAGCAAGCAGAGACTTTGAACCAGGGAACCAATTACCATAGGCGGAATGCAAGTTGTACGCCAGATCAATCCCAATCACAACACCGGTTGAAGATGGATAGATAGACATGTTATCTGTTGTATAATCCATGAATTTCGCCCTAGTGTAACGCTCAATATCATGAGAGTCATAATCTCCCCATCGAAGCTGTACATCTATCCAATACTTGTTACTAGCTTTCTGGTCAAAGATTTCATTCGACTCAGTCACTAGACTAGGCTTAGACATTGGCCATTTGTTGGCAGAAAACAGAAGAATATCAGCACAAGAGCTATTCATTTTGTAACTCTTCCTTGGATGAATTGTCTCCTTCTGTACACCTTCTATCTCCAAGGCATCCATATATTGATCCAATACTTGGCAAAGATCCATAACAACACCCTCATGGATCTTTTGCCACATATGGGCACGGAAAATCTGAATCAAAGATATCTTAAGGGTAGGAATCTTTCCATGCATGAAGATTCCGGTCAGGTCCAACTGCACCTGGAAACCGACATAAACATTGGCTCGATTGATTGTCGGCGACCACCAGAGCGTGAACCTTCTATTTGGAATCTGGTTCAGACCAGACCTCTGTGCATTCGTCAGCTTCTTATACTTCATAGACTCCTCAAACCCAGATGCCTTCTCCCAGAAAAGACCCTCCCACGTTGGAAAGTATGTTCCCTTAAATAAAGTGTGCTCAAGAATACCTTCAACACCTCCAAGAGCTTGGATGACATCAGTTCGATAGTTGTTCAAGTTCCACAATTTCCCATCATGCTTCTGATGAGTCCACCAGAAATGATTTTGTTTCATGACTTGGTACTGCTTGAAGTCGGTCCGGACTCTCCAGCCTTTATCATATGCTAACGTGTGCCTATCCTTCTGAAATAGCGTATTTATACGCGGAAGTCCCCTATCCCAAGAGTCTTCTAAATCCTCAAGTGCAAGACGCCTGTTTTGGATCTGTGCTTCCTGCCTCTTCAAAGCAAACTCCGCCCACACCCGCTGTGAATCTATAAACTCGCTTTCCCATGACTGAATGTAACGGTAAAGATTTGGTATTTTCAGATCCTCTTCATGGCTCATTCCACTTCTGAAGTGAGTAACACCAAGGTCTGTTTGTCTGCTGTACCGAAGGTCGCTTTGAGGGATCAGAATATGACTCAAAGACAACATTCCAAGCCCGCCGATTTCCTTTGGAGTGTAGAAGACAACAGGAGGAAACCGACTAGGCATCTTTGAGTTCAGACCAATCTTGATCCTTGTCTGGATTTTACTTTCACCTTTAACCAACAGATCAATGAGCTCTGGTGTATGCAGAGTGGCTTCACGAAAGTAAGCCATGACACCTATCAGAGCTGTATTCCACTTGTTGGCGATTTTGGTAAATGTGGTTGACCCTGACGACATCAGAATTTGCCTCACACGATTATCAAACGCCTTGATTTTTTCTTCATCAACGCGCAGAAAAGCCACGGCAGTCTTCTCTTTAGTCTGTTCATTCTGCAGATTCCAGACACCATCCCCAATGTTGCTAAAAACTTCTTGGCTCATCCTGATCTTTGGAAGTATGCGGATCTCAAATCCACACATGTTGAACAACAGATTGGGATTATCCTTGCTGTACACAGAAACGAAGCTATTCTCCCACTCAAAAGTTGTAAGGCTCCGAGGAAGACGGTTCCTCATTTCCCAGAAGATACTTCTACCAAGATTGACATCATGCTTCATTAACCTCATCCTTCCATCTCTTGGCCAGCACTTCTTATTGTTATACCCCACCATGTTTTCATTGTTGGGATCAGGATTTTCCCTAAGGTAACGTTGAATAAGATCTCGGGCCTCTTCATGAGTAAATTTAAACATGATGTGCACCTTGTCTATGTACCGGGAATATAACCTTATGGGATGGCGCGTCTCAACTTTTGTATCCCAATAGGTCAAAAACTCGTTAGGCTTCTGCGGTGGCCCAGCAATCTCACTCGCTCGAGTCAAACCAAGAAGCAAAAGATCCAGCACTAGTCCATAAAACTGAGCAACAAAGGATGCGAACTGAAGTCCCCTGATGAGACCATACGAGTTAGTATGACTCATATCCTTGTAAGACAGAACATTATTCTTGGCTGTTATATAGTCTGCAATGTTGGGGTCAACAATCAAACGAAGAAGCCTGTTCAATATTGTGACATCAATCTTCTCAAACAACTTTTCAAGCTTCGTCTGGAGCATCACCACACACTGCCCATCACCTGTGTCCCATATGCCTTGCAAATTATTAATACCCTGACACCACTTGTAAACCAGAAGCGGTGGTGGCTCTGAATCTGCTGGCTTAACCCAGTTGGGAAACAAGTGGCGCTTGTCAGCCTCGTACCATAAGTATTGATCAAGATAGGCATCAGTAATCTTCTCTAGAGGATCGATATCATAAACCGGAATCAAACAGCTGTATTGATCCATAAACTGAATACCCACATCTTTAAACTTGCGCTGAGTCAAAAGATGGCGTTTAATCCGCGCTAGAGTCTCATGAGGATTGTCATAAGCTTGTTCAATAAGACCAAGCTCTTCTCGCTGCTGCTGATTCAACCTTCCATCTCCACCATATGATTCTTTCAGTCTCTCGAGGGCGAGGATGAGCAACTTCGTATCATGTTTGTATGACAGAGGAGGGAACGGAATCGGCGAATACTTTCTTGCTTCCAGCCACGCGACGGTAGTTCTATAAGTTGCAACTGCTTCCTCCGAAGTGACAGGTGCACCGTCTTTCAGGTAATTGTGTTGCCTTTCCTGTTCTGCCTTTAGCCAAAGACGTGTCATCCTTCCAAGGTTCTTCCTACAAACTGTCTTATCAACTGTAGCCCCTCTCCTGATACGCTCACGGTTGTAGTGAGTAACATTTGTCCACCAGTCAGCCTTATGCTTGACATACCTGAGGATCATATTCTCAACGGGCAGAGGCAGACCAGGGACGTTCCACGGGATATTAGCTTTCCAACACCGCCACGCCTCACTAAGGTGCTGCCCGATTACTCGCACTTTCTTCTGATTCATACCCTCTGGCATGGCATCAACAAGATCATGCATGACAGCAGCTCGAAGCTCCAAGTCAAAATGGCTTTCAACTCTTTGCTTTGTGACAGTTTTCGCCACTCCTTTCGAATGACGCCCCTCGAAATGACGTCCAAGAAGATTCCCTAACCATCGTTCTAGTAGAGGAACTATTCCACGGAGGAAAAACAACCACACTCTCCACATTGGAGCCCAGAATCCACACCCTGGCCCTTTACCCACAGGACCAGTATTGAAACGGTAGTAAATCAAGTGCTTCAAGTCCTTGCACATCCTAATTTGTCTCATCAGCCTGTACTTATAGCGATACATACCTGTCAACTGGCCAACGTGGGAGAAAATATATTGCAGGCCATCAGCCAACTGGAAGGCATCAACGTTCCCAAGCCGGAACTGGACATTTGCGTCGACCACAAGTTTTGTCAGCCGGAGAATCTCGCGACAGAGATGGAAAGCATTCCCGAAACGTGACTTCTTCCTCTCCTTGGTCGTCAAAGTCTTAACTGGCTTGAGGTTGAAGTTGTAATCAAGATGCAGGTAGTTTAAACCCTTCCTCTGAATCAACAGATTCAACATATTGTAACCTTGCCGGCAGACTTGCAAACCTGCTTCAACCCAATCAAGTTCGGTGCTTTAGAAAAACTTTGTCCCTGCAAGAGACCGGAACAAGTGCTTCTTCTTCTGAGATTTAGGTGGTCTACGGTGTAACTCATTCAGAACATAACATTTCAAGAGCTTCTGGTAACTAACCCGAACTTTGACCGGATATGTTGAAGGACAGTGCTCCTTGAACCACTCTGACACAAGCGGTATATCCTCTGCACGCCGCGTCTTCCCAGACCTCATATTGAAAGGTCTTGGAGCAAACAACAACGTAATCCCAGCACTTGTAGTGTCAGTGTAAAGATCGGTGTCTTGTAGCAACGGCTCCACACCTTGTGGTAAGGCAAAGTCATCTTCCTCATCATCATAAACCTTTTTGTCACGAAATCCCTGATTAGTGTTACTTATTGGGTTAATCAACGGATCATAATAAAACGCAGGAAGGTCAGGATCCTCACTCTTGATGTACATAACCATAGGAGTGTGATACGCAGAGAGCTTTACTTTCCTGGGCCTGTTATTGTACAAGTAAGGGAAAGCTACTCTTCCCTCAGTTCGCATACGAGATCTAACGATGAGCTTGTTGATGTCGTTGAACTCGTTCCAATCCTCGTCCCCTTTCTCCACATCACGATACAAAGGCTCAAACTTTGGACCACCGGGTATGCACATGTTCAACGCCTTTGATGTCAAGAACGATGGCATATCAAACAAATAGAAATAGTTCCCATCAACCAAATCAGAAAGCAACTGACCTGCAAGCCTGTGAAGCGTCGCCATAACCGGAAGCGAGAGGTTCCACCTCCTGTAACTCGGACCATTGATCATACTCGTCTTTACAAGCGGCTTGTGATCGTAAAACCAACTGTACACAGGAGAATCTTCATCCTCATCAAGCTCCAACTGAATCGGTTCTAAAGGATCAACATCCATCAGATTATCTGCATAATCCAGCGGAGGCTCTTCATCATCAAAAGGCGGAAACCGCATTCTCTTGAAGTGTCGACGATCTCTCTTCTCTCTTCTCATCATGATCCACATAGTACCCCACTGAGCCATGTAAATAGGCTCCACAACCAACGGTATCTCGTTCACAAACGTGATCGCTCCGGTGATGTGATACAAGACCTTGACGTCCCTGACTTGCTCCCAAGGCATTGGCATATTCTCCAGGAGCTTGAAAACAGCGTGAGGAACAAACTTGAGAGCTCCAAGATAAACGCGTTTGTCATGACGATATCTCTTCGATGACATATCACCATGTTCCCTCATAATCTTCCTAAGATGCTCTGGTGGCATGTCTTCTTTCTGCGTTTCCACGAACCCTAATCTTCTCTTCTCACCATACCGTTTAGAATTCAATTGCATCCAAACCCTAGCCTTCTTCTCCAGTTTCGCATCATCTTCCTCAGGTGTAAGCTTCGACGGAGGATCAAGATTAGCTTCGGACAGAGACACCATGATAACATTCGAGACAGAATCAAGAACAGAATCAAGATTGAGTCGCCGGTGAAAACCAAAAAAAAAACTAAACTTGTGTGTTACCTTGCGTAATCTGACGTTTCAAAGAAAAGTAAGATTTTCAGGAAAAACAAAAAAGTTTCTGTATTTATAAGGGAAATTCGCCGACCTCCCTCGTTAATCCTAAGCGATGTGGGACTGTTACATTAATAATGCGGTTTCCGTTTTTAATGGCGGTAGCAATGTGGTTTCCTATTATTGTGGGTTTAGACTATAACAATAGTTAACTATAAATACTTAAATTTTTTGGCAGAATTATTAATTATTTAACTCAAAAAAGAAAAAGAAAAAATCATAAAACAGAGAAACAACATTACAAATTTGAAAAGAAAATCGGTGATATTTGTGTGGTTCATCAAATAAATCAAATTTCAGTGTCTTTATCAAAAAAATAAGATTTCAGTATCATAATTTTGACTAAAAATGACACATATGTTATACAGGAAACTTCTAAGGATTTTAATTAAGTTAACAAAAACTATCCACAGAATCTAATTACGGTTAATGGACATATGTGTAAGAAAATCTAAAGGAAAACTCAGTATAACTAAACAAACTTGGATTCATTGAAAAGCAATGAAAAAGTCTTCTGAATATATCAAAACACTTGCAAGACTCACACAACTAATATTATCAGCCTATACCAAATGGTAACTTAGAGAGGTAAGAAAATATACTCACATTGGAAGTCACGATTTCGACACAAATGACCGCAAATATGCTCCAAATTACGAATGGTAGCTGCGACATCACTTAGGGTAGCCCAAGTCTGTTATAACGAACTTGCTGCAAAGTGAAACACCATCATCCCAATATCAAAAGTTCAAAACTTGGACTTGATGAATAACATATAGGCTTCGAGTTAAAACAACTTACTTACTAGTTTGATGTTTTGCAATATCTCTCTCACGATCTGATTTCTTCAAAAGGACTCACTTTCTCTGGAAAACTAGATTGCTCTCTGGAAAACTAGATTGCTCTCTGGCTCGGTATCTACACAGACAACAGTTAAATCACATTATATCTCCGTAATCCCTACACAACATACAACTCTTGTCTAAACCCAAAATTATCTTCCGACAAATACAGTTGCACACTCAATTATCTAATCAATGTACACAGAGAATTACTATTCCCTTGTTTAACAATCAGAATTTGTGTTCCACTTTGAGCTCTCTTCTTACTTTGAGAATTTGTGATCTTGGGATCCCTTCTATCTTCTCATTGAGCTCTCTTCTTACTTCAAAATTCCTCCTTCTCTTAGCTTTTGGCTTTAATCTCCATCTTCAAGAAGAACATCTTCTATCTCCCCTAACATATTTCTACATCTACTTCCTCAGAGACCCACCAAGAATCTACCGAAAATATCGGGAAAAAGCTTTCGCCTTTGAGTTGGCCAAAAAAGGCCTTAACCTCGTCCTCGTCGTTTCGGAATCTCCACAAGCTGAAAGGTGTCTCCGATTCGATCAGATCCAAGCTCAGTAAAACCCATATGTGCTGATGAATTCCTCCGGAGAATTCGACGAGGGTGTGAAGCGGGAGCTTCATTGAGGCCATGGATTTGTAATTTTTGCGGTGGAGGAGGGGAGAGAATTAGAATCGCCGATTTTCAGATTTGTTTTTCTTTTTAATTTATCAGTTTAGTGAAAAACAATTCTTTGTTATAAACAAATGGACTTCTAGTAACCGGTCTATTAACCATAAGGTTAATGTCTCATGGCCCATTAGGGTTTCTGATACATTAGTTATGAAATGTATATATACACTGCTTATGGAAACAATAAGATAAGAGTTTTTTCCTTAATACGTTATCAGCACGAAGCTCAACTTCAAACGATCATATCTCTCAAAATACAAGGAGTTAGAAGGCGATCTACATATCATTTTGAAGCCCTGGAAGAGAAGAATCTAGTGGTGAAACCGCTCCTCAATCCGACACCAGACGCGCCCTCAAGACTCAAAACAATCGGCGCTGTCCCACCTTAGCGGGTGATTCTTTCCAAGCGGTGGTTCCTCCATTGTAGCAGCTGTTTGTCTTCCCTTCTGGCCATCATTCTCAGGAGTTTCCAGTAGATATCTGTGGTCTTTAGCTCCCAGATCATAAGCCGGTCAGAAATCCATTTGGCGAAAAGGTATTATCTAAAACTATAGATCCTAATCAAAGTTTTGGTTTTTTTTTTTTTTTGAAAACCCTAATATGGATCGGTTCTTTTCATGATTCTTCATCGTCTTTTTCGTTTTTAAAACCATAACCAAACCGATCCTCTTTCTTCTTGTCAAAACCCTAATTGGTTTTATTTTTCCTAATCGGCTTTATCATATAAAACATAAACCATAATGCTTTGTTCAAACCCTATACCGATCGGTCCTAGCATCATTTAAACCAAACACTAAAATTCCTTGCAACCGAAACATAAATCTTTGCAAAACCCTAGATCTAAAATCGTTTTGGTTTGTCTATCGTTAAACCGAGATTAATCGGTTTAAATCCTAAACCGATCGGTTATTTATCTTAGATCCGATCCTTGAAAACCCTAAAACCGGTCCATGCAAGCTCCTAAATCCTAAACCAATCGACCCCGTAAACTCTAAACCAATCGATCCACCTAAACCGTTTATAAACCGATAAATTCTAATCCTAAATCGATAGGGTTTAAGTTTAAACCGATCGGTTTTTCCTAATAAAAATTAAACCCTAGCAAATCCGTTTAGTTTAATCCCTTAACCGATTAATAACCCTAATAACCGGTTTCCAAAATTAAATCTAATTTAACCGGTTTTGTTGTTTAATCGATCAATCCGATCGGTTTAAGCTTAATCGGTTAATTTCAAATTAGTTTCCAAAATCAATTTGGAAAAACTAGTAAACCGGCTAGGTTATAAACCCTAAGGTTCGATTTTAGAGTTCCCTTATATAGCAAGTTTCCTAAAATAGCAAGTTTCCTAAAATGGAAAGTTTTCCCAAGAATACCTTAAATCCCTTATTCCAATGATCATAGTCTCATACTATTGATTATTTAACATAAATTATTATATGTTTCAGATGTCAAACATTCAGAAGGTCGAATATGAGGTACTCACTGTCTCCGGAGATAACTACCTCAAATGGGCCCTAGACACCAAGATCTACCTCAACTCAAAAAGTCTGGGTGAATGCATCAAAGATCCCAACACCGCGACTCAAACAGAACGGTACTCGGCGATATTTATTATCCGCCATCACCTCGCTGAGTCTCTCAAGCAACAATACCTCACTCTTGAGGATCCACTCGAACTTTGGGTGGCACTGAAAAAGCGATATGACCATCAGAAAACGGTCATACTGCCCCAAGCCAAGTTCGACTGGAAGAACCTACGGTTTCGAAGATTTCAAATCCGTCGAAGAATTCAATTCCAAACTCTTTCGGATAGTTGCACTCATAAAACTATGTGGCGAGGAGGTCACTGATAAGGATATGCTAGAGAAAACATTCTCTACTTTTGGCACTCCCAATGTTGTTCTCCAACAACAATACCGTGCCATGAATCATAGCACCTATGAGGATTTGATATCTTGCTTACTGCTTGCTGAGAAAAACAATCAGCTTCTGTTGAGGAACAGTGTCATGCGGCCTCCAGGATCAGCCCCATTGCCAGAAGGAACCAGAAAAGAGTCCAACTTCGTCCAACGTAACAGATCCTCAGATCGTGGACGTGGACGTGGAAATGGACATGGACTGCGCGGCAGAGGACGCGGTAGACCGAACCAAGATAACCGACCTAACCTCAGTTTTGGTCGGGGTAAGGGTCGTGGTATCAACAAACCGACCCAAAGAGGCAGTTCATCTAGACCAACTCCTTGCTCAAGATGCGGAATGACTAATCATTGGGTCAAGATCTGCCGTACTCCCAAATATCTTGCTGAGCTCTACCAGAAGTATGGGAAAGATAATCATGAGGCTAACCTGGTTCATCAAGTCAATGAAGATGACTCAAAGGATGATAAGATTGATGGCATGGATTATGAGCTCTCCGACCTCCTTGATTGATCTCAAAAAAATCTGAATTTGTTTTTCATTACTCCTTAAACTTTTATCTTTTGTTTTTTGGGATTTATTGTCTTTACTTTGGATTTTTAAGACCTTTTGCTTTTACATTTTAATTTATGGAGTAATGTTTTATTTACATCTCATTTTTGCATGTTATTGAATTATAATTCTTGTTTAATAAAGATATGCAAGACAATATGGATATCATTGTGGATAGTGGATCGAGCCACACCATTCTAAAAGACAAGAATTACTTCATAAATTTAGTAATCAAAACCGCAAACATTAGCACTATAGCGGGTAGTTCGAGCCTAATAGAGGGCCATGGCCAAGCTAATGTGCTGTTATCAAATGGCACATATCTAGACATCTCTGATGCCTTATACTCACCCAGTTCTAAGAAAAACCTATTGAGTTTCAAAGACATAAGATTGAATGGTTTCCATATCGAAACTCAGGATGAAGGGAACAAAGAGTTTTTAATTATCACTAAAATGATAAATGGTCATAAACAAGTTTTTGAAACTATACCCGCCGTATCTACTGGCATTTACCATGCTAAAGTCAGTATGATTGAGGCTAATGCTGCTATCAAAGCACGGTTTTTAGATTACACTATTTGGCATGATCGCCTGGGTCATCCCGGTGCGAACATGATGCGTAAATTAGTCCAGAATTCTAAAGGGCACAGCCTTAAACCAAATGGTATTTTCCCTCAGCACCTCAAGTGCACAGCTTGCTCACAAGGGAAACTGATTACCCGACCTTCACCAGTCAAAGTATCTAAAGAGACCTTGAACTTTCTGGAAAGAATCCAAGGAGACATATGTGGACCAATTCACCCACCTTGTGGGACATTCAGATATTTCATGGTCCTCATTGACGCATCGACCCGCTGGTCGCATGTCTGTCTACTCTCTTCTAGGAACCAGGCTTTTGCTAGGTTATTGGCCCAAATCATCAGATTACGAGCCCATTTTCCAGACTTCCCATTAAAGACTATACGTCTTGATAATGCTGGTGAATTCACTTCCCAAGCGTTTAATGAATATTTTATGTCCATGGGGGTAAGTGTTGAACATCCCGTTCCACATGTCCATACACAAAATGGATTAGCTGAATCCTTCATTAAACGAATTCAATGGGTTGCTAGACCATTACTCATGAGGTCACAACTCCCGGTCTCAGCTTGGGGACACGCAGTCTTACATGCCGCTGAACTAATACGCATACGACCATCTAGTGAGCACAAATATTCACCATCCCAATTGCTAACGGGTCATGAGCCAGACGTCTCCCATATTAAAACATTTGGGTGTTCAGTCTATGTACCCATTGCACCACCACAGAGGACTAAAATGGGACCTCAAAGGAGGATGGGAATATATGTTGGTTTTGATTCTCCCACCATCATAAAATATCTCGAGCCAACTACAGGAGATCTGTTTAAAGCCAGATATGCAGATTGCCGATTTGATGAATCGGTATATCCTAGATTAGGTGGTGAGACAGACAAGCTGGTAAAAGAACTTTCATGGAATCAAACATCCACACAATGGCAAGATCCTCGGACTCTAGAATGTGATTCAGAGGTTCAAAGAATTATACATTTACAAAAGCTAGCTAATCAATTGCCAGATTCCTTTGCTGACCCGAACAAAGTTACCAAATCGTACATACCAGCTTGTAATGCACCAGTACGAATAGATGTCCCCTCAGGGAAAAGTCAAGTTGCTACAGAGTCTGACGCACGTAAGAAACGTGGCAGACCACCAGGTTCCAAAGATAAGAATCCCCGGAAATCAAAGAAAAGTGCAATGATTGAAACCGGGATTCAAGAGAACACGGATACAGCCTCAGCTGATACTTACCCTATCGAACCATCTCAAGAGGTTTGGGACGCCAAAACTCAAGGTTCTGAAGGGATTGATAATAATGAGATCTCAATCAATTATATCATATTCGGTTCTCTATGGAACAGAAAAGATGTCGACATGAATGAAACTTTTGCATACAAGGTAGCACTTGAGATTGCGCACACGCAAGAGGATCTAGAACCCACGTCTATAATTGAGTGCACTCGTAGATCAGATTGGCTGAAATGGAAAGAAGCCATAAACGTGGAGTTGAATAGTTTAAAGAAACGGAATGTGTTTGGTCCGATCTTAAGGACACCATTCGATGTTAAACCAGTGGGAAACAAATGGGTCTTTGTGCGTAAAAGAAACGAACTCGGCGAAGTCGTTAGATACAAGGCACGCCTTGTAGCACAAAGATTCTCACAGAGACCCGGAATCGATTATGAGGAGACTTATTCTCCAGTGGTGGATGCAACTACATTTCGATTCCTCATAAGTCTGGCCATAAGAGAAAACTTAGATTTGCGGTTAATGGATGTTGTAACCGCATATCTTTATGGACCACTGGACAGTGAAATCTATATGAGATTACCAGATGGTATTGAGCTCAAAGATAAGCATGCATCTCGTGATAAACACTGCATTAGGCTGAACAAATCCTTATATGGACTGAAACAAAGCGGACGTATGTGGTATAACCGGTTAAGCGAATATCTCATCAGAGAAGGCTACGAAAACGATCCGATCAGTCCATGCATCTTCATCAGAAAATATCAAAACAAAGGATTTGTAATCATAGCAGTATACGTGGATGACTTGAACATCCTCGGAACATCTGGTGAAATCGCCCAAACAGTTGAATGCTTAAAAGCAGAGTTTGAAATGAAAGACCTAGGCAAAACTAAATTCTGTTTGGGATTACAACTTGAGTACGTCAATGACGGAATCCTTGTGCATCAATTGGCATACACTGAAAATGTACTCAAGATATTCAATATGGACCAGGCCCACCCATTGACCAGCCCAATGGTTGTGAGGAGCCTTGGATTGGATAGTGATCCATTCGGTCCAAAGAAGGACGATGAAGAAATCTTCGGTCCTGAAATGCCATACCTCAGTGCCATAGGAGCATTAATGTACTTGGCTAGTCACACTAGACCAGACATCTGCTTTGCCGTGAGCCTCTTAGCTCGCTTTAGTTCGTGTCCAACTCAAAGGCACTGGAACGGTATTAAGCACATCCTTAGATACCTTCAAGGTACTAAGGACTTGGGATTATTTTATTCTAACCATAACAAGGATGGTCTAGTTGGTTTTGCTGATGCAGGATATTTGTCAGATCCGCACTGTGCCCGGTCTCAAACCGGTTATGTTTTCACGCATGGAGGAACAGCCATATCTTGGAGATCCATGAAGCAGACTATTGCCGCTACCTCATCCAACCATGCAGAAATCTTGGCCATTCACGAAGCTAGTAGAGAGTGTGTTTGGTTGCGGTCCATGACTCAGCATATCCGATCAGATTGTGGTATGGACGAAGATAAGGAGCCTACGGTGATGTATGAAGACAATGCAGCTTGTATTGCTCAACTCAAGGACGGCTACATCAAAGGTGACCGGACGAAGCATATTCTGCCCAAATTCTTCTTCACTCATGAGCTACAGAAGGATGGTCAGGTCAAGGTTCAGCAAGTCCGATCAAGCGAAAATTCAGCCGATCTATTCACTAAATCATTACCGACTTCTACACTCCGGAAGCTCATTCATCAGATAGGAATGCGTAGACTTAGAGATCTACAGTGATGCCTAAACCAGGGGGAGTAATGCGTGTTGTACTCTTTTTCCTTCACCATGGTTTTTCCCACTGGGTTTTCCTGGTAAGGTTTTAATGAGGCAACGTTCCCCAGCGCATTATAGAGATACCGGTTTTGTGACAGGCACGGTTACCTTGTCCAAGGGGGAGTGTTATAAACAAATGGACTTCTAGTAACCGGCCCATTAACCATCAGGTTAATGTCTCATGGCCCATTAGGGTTTCTGATACATTAGTTATGTAATGTATATATACACTGTTTATGGAAACAATAAGATAAGAGTTTGAGTTTTTCCCTTAATACTCTTACGTATCTTCTTATTTTTTTAGTAATTGCACTAAAAGTATAGAACCTCTATAAATTAATACTCAATATATTAATAATTAAATTAATAAATTTTGCTGGTATCAAGTCGGATCAATGTAAAAATTCATCAAATTCGATAAAATAATAAGATAATAATTTTTTTTGAAACATTTATGTAAATATATGGTCCCAACAAAAACATAAATTAATAATTATATAAATTTATGCAAATATATGTAAATTTAATATTCTAAAATATGACTAATGTGTTTGTTTTTAGTTAAAGTTAAAATTTCATTAGTTCTCATCTCTCTAATTATTATATCAGTAGTTATTTCTTATTGCTGTTTTACTATATGTACATTCAAAATTTATGATGATTTTTTGATGTGATAATTGATTTTCTTACATGTAAATATTTTTAAATGTATTGTAGTGTTAGCTTCAATTTTATCATCAATAATACTGATAGTATCCATATTTTTTATAAATTTTAAACTTATGAACATGTATTTTTATCTGGACAATCCAAGATGGTGAAAACCTATTTTATTGTGATAGTGATGATTTTTAATCATAATTTATATTATAAAATATAATAAAATTTTAAAATATAACATTATTCCAAATAGATTTTTAGAAAATTATATGCAGAAAGCAATTTTTCTCTATAAATTATTAATATTAATTTATCTATAAATTAATATCACGATAAATTAATAAAATATCATGGTCCCAACATTATTAATTTATAGAGGTTTTACTGTACTTTCAAAATTAAGCGTCCAAAAATGGTACTGTTATAGTAAACTGTTCATATAAAAAAAACTAACAAACCTCTATAGTTGATTTGGTGCTGTATATAAAGTTTCAGAAACAAAACTTATATGTGGGGACCCTCACAGATAATATGTGTCGAAAATCCAGTTGAGAATATTTTTTTTTTGTTATTATATTTTGGAATGAAAATATTTAAATCTGCAAAATACACGAAATATTAAGTCTTATCACTGCAAAATACACTACTATTAGATTTCATCCCCATTTTTGTACTAAATTTTTTAGAAGGATAAAACAAAACCTATCAAAATTTGTTGATTGTAGCATTCTAATCATTCATGAGACTGCAGCTCATCCAGATGAGAGTTTTCACCGTAGATAACTTTAATAAATATTGTGTTGAATAAGTTATCTGTTAACATAAAAACATTAAGTTATGATGATAACTTTGGATGACATTTATCTGCTAATAGACTTGTTTTTTTTAAGGGAGAAATCAGGTTTCTATTTATTGATATTAACTTTACACTTTTAGTTAGTATCCACCGGTAAGTGATATGTTTTTGCAATTGACATTAGTAGCCGTCTCTGAAGTCTATGTACATGGTATATTTGCATTAACATTCGCCATTACCCACCCAAACAAGTTATCTGCACACATAAATACACAGTTATCATTATTTTATTGCCCTCATTATGTTTCTGATGTATGTATATATATTTTTATATTATTCTCTTTAATAATATTTTAAAATAAGAGGGTACTTATTTATATTTATTATATTTTGACAGTTAACATTAAAAGTTATCTTCATACCAGAGTTACATGTTAACAATAACTTAGTTATCACATTTTACAACATAAATGTTAAATAACTTCCTTATACAGATAATCCAGAAATAATAGATAACTAATACAACACAAAAGAATCTCACCTTTCCGTTGACTATTTTAGTTGTTGATAATTGAATTAATTGCCACTATCAAGTTACCCGATAACAAAAGATAAATTCTGTAGTTTTTTTACGTTAATCGAAATAAAATATATTACAGAAATCTATACAGATTTTATCTGCTATAATGGACGGTCATGATCAATTGGCTGGGTGTTGCTAAATATCTTACAAAATTTATATTGTATTTTTTAATATTCTATCACATACATTGAAAAGAGCATTATATGGGCTCTACAAAATCTATTTCTCTCTGCTATAGGGGTATCTTTGTCTAGAATGAAATATCATTATTGTATTTACTTCATTTAGAAACATTACTTCTCATTCTTTTAATTAATAAGTCATCCTGATATTCAACCATTTAACTCTATTTTTTTTTCTTTTAATTTATCAAGTCTTTGGATAATTTTTTTTTTGAGAAAGAGAATTATTATTTTTTCGCAACATAAAGATAATTTAACAATTTTATTCATTACTAGTTCATTGCAACGCTAGTCGCTATATTTTTCAATGAAAGTTTTTCATCCTATCACTTTGTTTTTTGTAGTGCAAGTTTGTAAAGAACCCAAGAGTTCTTCAAAAGCCATAACCTCTTAAAAATTGTTTCTTCGGTAATTACAACAAATATATTATCAAATTTGGGATTTTGAAGATCATAACATAACATTTTCTCCACTATTCTAACATCCTTCAACTTTTTTCCATTTTTTCTTCTCGAACGCGTTCGGTCTACCGTCTGTTTTTTTAGCAAGAATCACTATTGTATTGCCCCGTGTTAGCTAGCTTTTTTGTTTAGGGACGTCAACAGTCTTATGTAAATTTAGTTTAAAAAAAAAGACTCCTAATTAGTAAAATAACTAGATACAACTTTGACGTCCTGTGCATCCTCATTTAAGCCTTCTTTTGTTGTTGTTGTTGTATACAAGTTATGAAGCTGTTCCTATTTCTATTAGTTTCTCTTTTGAAAAGTTTTTTTTTATAAAGAGTGAATTTTGACTATGACGGGATCAAATCAAATTTTAACGATAAAATTGTCTCTCCAAATGTTACACGACGTATTCTGTTTTTTTTTTCTTTGGAAAAGCTAATTTTTGCTTTTTGTTGCCTTTTTTACAAAATAATGATTCATTTTTGGTATCTTACAAAAACTATCATACGTTTTACAAAATATTGACTATTGTTGCCTTTTTCTTACAAAATAACCATGCGTCAATGTTTGTCTCCGTTGATGAAATTTAGAATCTTCAAAAACAAAAACAAAGTCGAGATCAAAAGCAAGTAATAAGGGCTTTAAAAGCAAAACTGAAATTAACCACAATTCAGAAATTTCAAAATTTTGGCATCCTTTACCATTACACTCATCGTTAGCAAAATTTGGACCAACAACTTGGGATCTTGCGGAGTGTTTTAGAGAGTATTTCTAATAGGCATGTGGTTGATCTTAATCAATCTTTAAATTATCACTACATTTTAGTTAAAAGAAAAACAAACATTTCTTCTAATTTAGCTGAGCTAAACTGGGTGATTGCAGTATATTCGGACCTGTAGTTAGTTCACCAAGTCAGGATCCATCCGTCGCAAGGGAAAGGGGATCTATCAAGTGATTTTGTAGTTTTTATTTTCCATTTTTAAGTTTCATGAATATTATGTTAGAAAATTAAGATCTTTAGGCTTGTTTCTTTGGATTGGTTGTGTGTTCACTTATCTTCTTATCTTTGCCATTTGAGGAGCCAAAGAAAATTATTACCTCTGTCATGGCGCCGGCATAGATGGCGGTGAAGTTTTTTAGATCACCTTAAACTCTTCTGCCGTATACATCCGTAAGAAATAGGTGAGTCCGAACCTCACCATTCTCTTTTTTCTAATATTTTTGCAAGTTGGTGAATGTTTGTTATACTCACGAGGTGTGGAATATATAGAGGACCGTGATTCTAGAGTTTTCTACTTACTATGATAAATGAAGATATTTTGATGGTTAAATCTCTGGTAGTTAATGTATATTACTTTACTTATTTCTCTCTGTTCAATTAAAGTCTTCTGCAGCTTTTTTTTGGAGGAGTGTTTCTTATAGACATGTGGTTGATCTTAATTAGTCCTTAAATGATCACTACATTTTGGTTAAAAAAAAAAAGAAAAAAAATTCTTCTGATTTAGCTGAGCTAAGTGATTTTGTAGTTTTTTTTCTATTTTTGAGTTTCCTGAATATTATTTGGGAGATTCTGATATTTAGGCTTGTTTTCTTGGATTGGTTGTAAAATTTTAACATGCTTTTTTTAAAAAAAAAAATTAACATGTGAAGTAGTAATTGTGCGGTAATTGTGCACTTCAAGCAATGTTGTTATCACTAGAAAAACCCACATGGTATAAACGTATTCTAAAATATTTATATTAAATCGAAATAGTATTTGTAATAATCCTACTGAATAACAATGTCAAAACGTTTATAAAACCATAAACGTCTTCGTTCATTTTCTCTCACCCTTTGCTTTTAATCACAATACAGTAATTCCCATTTTCTTTTGAGTTTTTTTGTTTCAAAAATTTCAAAAAGATGGTGAAGTTTGATTTAACAACTTGGCTTGAAACATATACAACTTCAAAATACACCATGATGTATACTTTGGCCAAAGGTTTACAATTTTGCCTTCTTAGGGTGTTGTTGTACATTTTAACATTTCGTTTGTTGTACACTTGTACTTCAACGGAAACCAGGTTTTTACAGTAGTGGGGTTGTACATTTATACTCTCACACCAGAATATCGGTACCTTACCAGTACATTGACGAGGTAGCAATAGACGAGCCCCATAACAATGGATGCCTTGAGGAGATGGAGCTTCATTGCGTGTTCACTTATCTTCGCCATTTAGAGAGCCAAAAATATCATCGCCAACAATGATGTCGACGTTGTTGAAGAACTTGGCTTTATATCTCCTCGCTGTGGTGATGTTTATACTTCAACTTGGATCCCAGTAAGTACATCTCTTCCGTCGACCATACGTGGGCTCGGAGATGTGCTGGGTGGACTGGCATCGTTTTCACGACTTTCTCCTGCATCAATGCTGCGGTAAGACCCAAGCACAAAGGAGTAAGGATTTTTTATGAAATTTTCATGGTGTGTTTGTACACAGCTCTGTAAGCATTGTTCTACTACATGTTTCAGCAGATAAGTATTGTGTTCATGGTGGTCGCTGCTATTGGTGTTGTTATTGCATTACTGGATGTTCTTACGACTCGATGTTATAGCTCCGTGAATGAACCCGAAAACCCAGATTTGTAGGCTGTTCTTGATGCACTGGAGAAAGAATCTGGTAATAACTGTCCAGGTCTTGCTTTGATTCTGATCTATCAATGCAGAGGACCCAGCTACTTTATTTAATTTCCTCATGTCTCTTAGACATGAACATTGATGTCTCTTACAACATCTCTTAAAAATAAATATTATTATTTTAATCAGTGTTTTATGTAAAAGTAGAGAAAACGTCGCTTATATTAGAACGCATAAGAGACGTTTTTAAAACATGTAAATGCATATGATTGGTTCTTCAATATGGAGGAAAAAAAATATTTTTTCCTTCCTCACCTTTTTCCTAACACATGTTTCATCATTATTCTTTCCATTTTAATAAAAAATATTAAAAAAGTTTATTAGGAGATCCAATTGAGTTTCAACGTCTTAATCTTTTCTTTTCCCTTATTAATGTTTTTATTGATGTTTAATTTTGTTATTTGTGTTTAATGTTATTTGTTTCGCTTTGTTTATGGTTTTGACCAAATTTTGTAATGTGTAATTGTCTCGGAATTAATGACATGAGAGGAAGTTTTTACCTTTTTTAAAAAAATGTTTGCAATTATAGTACGTAACATTTTCAAACTCTAGCCAAAAAAAGGAGAAACTTTCCCAATCATTACAAAACATAAATCAACTGATTATCTACATTTATTTTTATAAAAAGGTTTAGTATTGTGAATAATAAAATATAAGAAAGTTATTTAAGTGAGCACAAACTCTCTGATATCAAGATCAGTGGCTCAGAGCAGCAATGAAAAAAAAAAAATAGTAAGATTACGTACGGATTATACAACATCTCTGTTAAGTCTTGTCTAAAACCGTTTCTTGCGATCGTTAAACACTTCCATAACTGAAAACCAGTGTTTTGCTTTCTTAATCAGAATTTTGTTTTGCATATCCTATGATCACTACTTCGCTTCCATATATTACAACTTTTGTATTTTCTGTTATGTGACGCCTATCTTGAAGTTGATTTATATAGGTTCAATGCAAAAGAATTTATTCAAATCAAATGCAGAAAATTGCTAGATTACATTTAGCAAGTACATAACTTAGTTGGAACTCATGTGAAGCGCGACAAGCGAAGCATACGCACCACCTGAAATCTTCATTAGCCTCTCGTGTCTTCCTTTCTCCACGATCACACCATTTTTAACAACTGCGATCACGTCTGCGTTCTTAACCGTACCGAGCCGGTGAGCCACCACCACTGTGGTCCGGTTCACCATCACCCTCTCAAGTGCGTCTTGCACCACCCGCTCAGACTCGGCGTCTAACGCACTTGTCGCCTCATCAAGCAAAAGAATCTTAGGATCTTTAAGAATGGCACGAGCGATCGCGATTCGCTGCTTTTGACCACCTGATAGTTGAACGCCGCGTTCCCCAACCGACGTTTCGTAACCCTCAGGCAATGAGCTGATGAAGTTATGCGCATTAGCCGCTTTAGCTGCGTTTGTGATGTCTTCCTCAGTGAATCCTCCGGTTTTGCCATAGACGATGTTTGATCTAATTGTCTCGTTGAAGAGAACTGGTTCTTGGCTAACCAAACCCATTTGTTGTCTTAACCAGCTCAATTTAAATGACTGAATCTCGACATTGTCTAGAAGTATCTTGCCTAAATCTGGATCATAGAATCTCAAAACCATGCTTATCACAGTCGATTTCCCACTTCCACTCTCTCCCACCAATGCAACGGTCTAAAAAATCCAAAAAAAAAAAACAATTAAACTTGTAAACCGATCGGTCTGACTTAACCGAGAAATACTCTGTTTTTTTTTTCTTTTGACCTACCTTGCCGGAGGGGATAACCAAGCACAAGTCATGAAAAATCTGAATATCTGGTCGCGTCGGGTAACGGAAACTAACGTGTTTGAACTCGATGTCGCCTTTCACGTTAGCTAACGTTGTTCCTTGATCTGAACTCGAGTCGATCTTCGGTTTACTATCAAGAATATCAAAGATTGAAGATGCAGAGTCTTTGGCTTTGGTTGTGTCAGGCGCTAATGCACTAGTATGAGATACTCCTACTGCTGTGACCGTTAGTGCAAAGAAAACCTGCAAAATATAAACCACTCAAAGATCATAAACCAAAAGGATGAAACCAAAACAAGACTAAACCGAATATTTTCTTGGCTCTTACATTGAAGAATTCTTTAAATGTGGCTTCCTCATGCTCAATCATATACGAACCAGCATAGAAAGTTAAGGCATTGATGCAATAGAGTACAAAGAATGAGAAACCATAACCCAAACCGTTCACGAGTCCTAACCGGACACCTTCATTCTTTGCCCCTTTGCATTTTGTTTCATATAAATTCATCAGTTTCTTCTCGGCGCAAAAGGATGCTACCGTCCTTATGCTGCTCACTGCCTCGTTTGCAACTTGGCCTGCCTCTTCATACTTCTCCTGAACCGAAGTAAAACCGGATCACGAAAAACACATCAAAACCGGTTATGGAATTAAACCAAAATGTTAAACACTTACTTTTGCGTCTGCGCTGAATTTGCTGAGAAGCTTTGTCTGAAGGTATCCTTGGAAGACAATAACGGGTGAAACAAAAAGAACAATGAAAGCTAACTTCCAATTAGCCACAAACGCTATTATCAAACCAGCAGCAACATTGGTTATAGTTTCAACGATCAAGGCCAATGCATCACCAACTAGACTTTTTACTGTTGAAGCATCTGTTGACAATCTCGATCCAATCGCACCGCTAAACAAAACGCAACATGTCGAAGAACGTTATATTTGGTTCATCCAAGAATAAAACAAGACTGGTGAGATTTTGAAGATAAAGATCATGTATGTACCTTGAATTTGCGGTATTGTCGAACCAACTAATCTCTTGGTGCAAGACTTTATCGAATGTCATCGACCGGATGCGTTTGATTAGTCTTCCCCCAGCGATACCAAATAAATAGTTCTGAATTGGAACTGATACCAAATTAACCAAACCAAGAAGAACATAAATGATCGACCAGAAACGTGCATCTTTCTTTAATTCATCAGGAGGCTCAAAGAACATGTTGATGGAGCTTGATAGTAGATAACCAAAGATTGGGTACATTGTGCCATGAACCATTGCAGCCACTGAACCGAGCAACAGAACCGGGATCTCTGCCTTGTTGAGGCTAGCAAGTCGTCTCAACGATACTTTCTTGCGCTTCAAGGCCGCTCTGTTTTCGTTAGAGCTACTATCGTGACGTTCATCGTTTAGTCGACTTCTCGAAGAGTGTCTACTCATCCTTCTTGATGAGAGTCTACGGCTGCTAGTTTGACCAACTTGCATATGATCACTCTCGAAACTCGTTTCATTTCTCTCTGATTCTTCATTTGATCCTTCTTGTAGACGGACAAGCTGCGAGTAAGCTCCCTCTGGATCTTGAATCATCTCCTCGTGAGTTCCTATGCCACAATTTCAAAAACATTATGGAATATTGTTATCATTATACATATACAAAAAAATGATTACTTTGGGCAAAAGATGACACCTTTTTCGATTATTTTTCCCTCGTGCACAACAGCTACCATGTTTGCTGTTCTTATGGTGGTTAGCCGGTGAGCCACCACGACGGTGGTTCTATTAGCCATTAAGTTTACTAGCGCATCTTGAACAATGTGTTCAGATTCTGCGTCCAAGGCACTTGTAGCTTCATCAAGAAGAAGGATTTTAGGGTTTTTCAGAATCGCTCTAGCGATCGCAATCCTCTGTTTCTGCCCGCCAGATAATTGTGTCCCCTTCTCTCCTACCATCGCGTCTAAACCCTGTAAACTCACCAAACAATGTTACAAATTCTAAAAAAAAATATGTTTCTTGGTTCTAACTAAAATTAGATGTATAACTCAAGCACCTCTGGGATATTTCTAATGAATTTAGATGCGTTAGCTAGCTCAATCGCAGTTCTAATCTCATGATCAGTTGCGTTTTCTTTTCCATAAGCAATGTTCTCTCTTATTGTGGTCGCAAAAAGTGTAGGTTCTTGGCTAACAAGACCAATCTTGCTTCTGATCCATTTTAACTTAAGCTTCTTTAAATCATTGTTGTCTATTAGCACTTGTCCTGCTTCTGGATCATAGAATCTCTCAATAAGACTAATCACTGTCGACTTCCCGCTCCCGCTTTGTCCCACTAGAGCCACGGTTGTGCCACTCGGTATAAACAACGAGAATCCAGCAAATATCTGCACTTCAGGTCTCGCCGGGTAATGAAAGTAGACGTCTTTTAGCTCGATGTCTCCTTGAATCTCCTCTAAAACCATACCGGTCGGGTCATAAGCATCAATCTTTGGGTTTCTTTTGATTGTCTTGAACATTTTGAAAGTCGCAGCTTGTCCAGACGCAAAGGCGTTAAGACACGGAGATGTCTGCCCTAATGACCTACAAAAATGTGTGAGAATTAAACTTTCCCTTGTGGCGCAAGAACGCTTTGAAGGTAATGTAAATTTTGTGTGATATGAGATGTTTACACTCACATTCCTCCAGCAAGGACCGAAAAAATCACATTCACAACTTGGCCACCATCATAACCTTTCTCGACCATAAGCTTGGCACCGTACCAAACCGCGAAACCATAGCTACTAAAGGTCACAAACAACATCACGCCCATGCCTAGACCCGAGATCAGCCCTTGTTTAACCGTAGACTTGTAGGCAATCTCGAGCTTTCTATTGTATTTGTCTATCGCTTGTTTCTCTCCAGTGAATGCTACCACCTGAAAATCTAGTCTTTTGTTATGAATTCACATGCAAGTGGATCAAATATGAACTCATAAAGCGTTAAACAATGAAAATTAAAAATAATTAAGTCATGTTCAAAATTTCGCTACGCGTTATACCAGGCCACTCAACCAAAATTTTGAACATTGACTTAGAGAAACAGTTTTGAATTACTTAAAACATGACAGTTTCAAATGCGAGAACTTACTGTTCTAATGCCACCTACGGCCTGGTCCACCACGTTTCCAGCTTCCGCATAAGCGGCTTGTCCACTACCAACCATTTTGGACATGGTTAGGGCTGCTATTGCACCTACGGCCACGATCAAAGGGATACACACCATAAGAATCAAAGTGAGTTCCCATCCCCTTATGAAAGCCACCACGAATCCACCAAAGAATGTTGCTATCAGCTGTATAAATTTCCCGACCTGCATAGTAAAAACGATCCATATTTTTTAGTATCTTGCAATGAAAATGAGAATATAAACACACACCAAAAAAAAACCTTTTCTCCCATGGCATCTTGAATCAAAATGGTGTCTCCAGACATTCTTCCAATGACTTCTCCTGTGCTTGTCTCAGTGTCGAAGAAGCCAATCTCTTGTTGTAATATCGTCTTTAGGTATAGACTACGAATTCTAGTGGATTGACGTTCTCCAGTAACCACCCAGCACGAGACCTCTGCATAAGAACCAATAAGATAGGTTTAACTTGGACTGTAAGTTAAGGCAAACCTGAGGGGATAAAATAGTTTGAACAAGTGTGGGCTTACGTAGAAAGGAGAAGACACATGCATAAACCGCAAGATAAAGAATCTTCACTGCAATCTGAAATATATTTTTTTCAGTAACATTAACATTGGAGAAAGAAGAATAACAAACTAATCAGAATATTGGTTTATGAAGGAGGTTAATTGAATTTTCATTGATTATTTTCTAAGTTGAGATGGTTTTAAGCGATTTAACAATCTTTCATCAACTCACTAAGAATCTGAACAAAGCAAGCTTAAGAACCTTAACTAACCTTGGAGACTTCTTTAAAAATTTCAAAGGAGCCAAATGCGTTGACGATCTGGCCGAATAATAGAGTCAAAAGCGGCTGAGTCAGGCCGTTGGCCACGGCGGAGATGGTTCCTACAGTCATCAAAACTACGTCGTTTCTGTCAGCAAACGAGAAAAGCTTGTAAAATGGCACTTTCTCATCTTGCACTCTGCTCTTCTTGCTTTTCTCTTCCTCCATTGCTTCTCTTTCATCTTCCTTTAAAATATCTACCTTGTCTTCCTCCATAATTTTTTTTTTTTTCGAAAAAAAAAAGATTCTACGGATAACTGTAGATTTTGTTTTTCTTCTTCTACCAAATAAAAAATCTAAACTTTAGACCATTTATATGCACATATAATCATAAAATAGTCATAATTGTTTAGCTTTTTTTTTATAAAGAATACAGAATACTGGGGGTCCATTATTATTCTTTTCTTAAATGGGTTTAAAATTAAGGATAGTTGTTTCTTTTCTTCTTGTTTGGGACAGCTAAGGATAATTATTTAAAGGGTTTACAATACAGAAAACATAATGGTATTCTGATGGGAATTTACCCGGAACGGATCTACTCATATCTTACTGCGTGCAGCCCCCATAAGAAAAGTATTATAATTATATAGAAGTATATAAATTCCGGCCAATAACTTAACAAAACTTATTTATGCCCATTGTTAAATTTTAGTCTGCTTCCATATTTCACATGATTTCATGATTTTTTCCTTTTTCATAAGTTTTTTTTTTCTTTTTGTATTTTCGAGTACTTAATATTATTCTAGTTTTTGATTTTCTTATGATTTCTTGACAGTGTAATTTATAACAAAGTATGATTTTTAGAAAATTATTAAGAATATTTACTTTATCTTTTATCATAAATACAATAAAAATCTTCAATTATCTTTTCATTTTCATATATATCAAATAAAATCATATTTCTTATATAGAATAAAAAGATTTTAGGAATTATTTAATCTATTTTTACTGTTTCTTTATTTTTTATGATAACAACTGATTTGGTTTTAGTAACTAAATTTTTATTAAGATTTCACAGTTTTAGCCATATTGATAAATAATTTTAGGGAGATTTTCTTCAAGTTTAATTTCTGTCTCTGTGTCTTCCCTAAACTAACACATACAAATTAAGGGTAGTGTTAACAATCATAGTTAACATTCTCTTAACTTTTTCCATGAATTAGGAAACAAAAATTAGGACATTACTTATAAGTTATAACACAACAGCCCATGTAGTTTTGACTATTTGATAATATTTTTTGAGGACGATGGATTACAAAGAAACATGCCGATTAAGTTATAAACAAAAAAAAGTTGCGGATTACAAGCCACAATGTTACCGTTTAACATTGTATTCTTAAAATTAATCGCTTAGGCGCGACCAAAACCACTAGGACAAAATATGAAATATAATCTCTATGTAATATTTTATCCATAAAATATCTCTTATCTCTTTTTAATTTTGTAAACGTCTACAGTACAATGCAGACATCTGTTATATGAAGAACATCTCTTATAGATACTGCCGATTTTGGGGGAAAAAAATAGGGGTTTAATTGGTTTTATGAAAAAAAAAAAAAATTTAGAAAAATTTATAAGTTAAATTAGACAAAAAAATTTTGAGGATTTAAAACAAATGTTTCAATTGGCTTGGCCCAGATCCGGCCCTGCTTATAGACCTTGTCCAAAATGTTAAATCCTAAACACCGTTTAATCTTTCTCGACATTCGTACAGCGGCGAGTTCATACATCACCTACGTCGACGAGTGCTCGATCAAAAGCTAGACAAAAAAAAAAAGATAAAGCGTCAGATAATAGCTAACTAAGAGCATTTTATCCAATAAATACAAAAAGTATCCTTAAAAATGTTATTTCATATCAGAACATGTTATTTCTTCCAATTATTTCTTATTTTATTTCCACTCTTTGTCCGTAGTCATATACATATAAGAATATCGACCGACGTACGTGATTAATCTTTTATGTATTTAAATATCTAAAAGCGTGTATGAGTACATAAGTATATATCTAATTCAAATACGTACAAAAATAAAATAGGAATTCAAATCTCATACTCATGCAAATGCTGCGCGTAAATCGTGTCTCTTTAATTTGTCTGTCTATGTATACACACAAAAGAGCTTCTGTGCTCATCAACCTCTCTCTCTATCTATCAACATTTCTCTTCTTTCTTTTTTCTTTGAATTAAAACTATATCTGGAGGGTGACAAAAATTCCAAATGGGAAACTGCTTGAGAAGCGACAAGATTCTCGCCGGAAAGGAGAAAATTGATGATCTGAAACCCCAGCCGCTGCATACATCATCCAAAGAGGAAGAAGAATCGGAAAGGGAATCTACTATGATCAAAGTGGTGGTATCAAAACAAGAACTCAGACAAATCTTGGATCACGGGGGAGGGATAAACTCTGTCGAACACTTAGTTCATGTCCTAAAACTCAAAGGTAAAAACATCTCCAAAGTCCATGTACAAGAAGAAGACGACAAAAGAGGAGGTTGTGACGATGGAAAATGGAGACCGAAGTTAGAAAGCATTCCTGAGAATTATTATTGAACTGATTAATACAAATCATCCTTTTGTTAGTGGTATTAAATATATAGAAACTAGCATACAGTATAATGTCATCTATTATGTCATTGTGGTGCATTAGTATACTCAAACCTACGCAAAATCGTGGAAAACGTTATATGAACTTTATAAATTCATGTTTCATATTTATAATTAAATTATTTGACCAAAAAAAAATTATACTCATATTATATTTTATCCCAACTGTTTGTGAAACACAACTAAACATTAAAAACTAACAATTTTGTAAATTAAGTTTAAAAGTATTTTGTAACAGTATATAAATATCATTTTCATATCTAGTACATTATATTATATTTTCTTCTTATTTTTTTAGGATAAACTATCTATTTTTCGTAAAATTTAGCATATTGTATCATATATCTCCTGAATTATAGCTTCTGTCTATAACACACCAAAGTAAAATTAAAAACCTTAACCCCCCTTCTTCTCAAAAGTTAAAAACTTATATCCCCCACAAATTCAAAATTCAAAACTTCAGAACATACAAGTCTGTTTTTATTCGATTAAATGCTTAATTACCAATCAACTATATCAACCATTTCAATTTGATGTTAAACCTAAATTAAACTTGGTTACAACCAAATCCAACATAATTCTCCGGCCCCAAAAAACAACCCAATTAAAAAAAAAAATCTCAAAAAAATCATCTTTCTCCAAATTTTATATCTGATTTGCCCGTAAGATTGATTTCAGGAAGATAATCAAGAAAATTTTTTTTTTATCTATTTTCTACATTTATTTTTCGATTTTGATTTTTATAATTGTTATGAAAATTATTAAAATAATAATTTTAATTAAAATAGTTAATTTTCAAACGATTTATATATGAATTATGAGTCTTGTGACTGTGCTTACTTGGCTATAGGCCTATGGGCCATAGGTTTTATTTATTTATTTATTTGTTCAAATTGCCTACGGCCCATGAATAGCTCTTCTCTTTTCCTCTCTTTTTTTTTGACATCTATTTTCTTTTTCAATTGACGGATAAAAAAAATTTATGGTTTGAATGGAAAGTGGAAAATCAGCTCGAAATTTCCTTAAGTCTTCTTCAACGCGTCAATCAACGCTGCCAAGTTTCTCCTTGAGTCCTTCCTTTCCCACTATGTCTCTGCTACTGTTACAATACTGTCCACACTTCGTCTCTATACGAGTTTCAAAATCTCTTCTCTATCATTTTCCATGGGGCTTCTTCTTCCTCTTCTCGTACCTGGAGATACGATGTTTTCCCGAGTTTCAGCGGTGAAGATGTACGCAAATCATTCCTCAGCCACCTTCTCGAGAAGCTCAATCGCAAATTGATCATTACATTCATAGACCATGGCATCGAGAGAAGCAGACCCATCGCACATGAGCTTTTATCGGCGATTAATCGTTTTCTCAAAGAACTACGCTTCTTCGACCTGGTGTTTGAATGAATTGGTGGAGATCCACATGTGCTTTAAGGAACTGAATCAAATGGTGATTCCGATTTTTTACGATGTGGATCCTTCTGATGTTAGAAAACAGACCGGAGAATTCGGAGAAGGGTTTGAAAAAACTTGCAAAGGCAAATCAGATGATCATAAAGAAAGATGGATCCGAGCTTTAACAGAGGTAGCAAATTTGGCCGGAGAGGATTCTCGGAATTGGTATGTTGCTTTTTAATTGTCTTTGCATAGATTTCGATTGTTCTTACGATTACTTCTTGATTGGGTTTTTCACCATTAATATTTAGGAGTGATGAAGCAAACATGATTGAAAAAATCGCCAAGGATGTGTTGAATAAGCTCATGACATCATCAAATGATTTTGGTGACTTTGTTGGGATTACAGCTCATTTAGAGAAATTGAATTCGGTTTTGAGTTTGGAATCTGAGGAAGTGAGAATGGTAGGAATTGTGAGGGCTTCAGGGATTGGTAAGAGTACCATAGGAAGAGCTCTATACAGTCAACTTTCTGGTAGATTCCACCATCATGCTTTCGTCTCTTATACGTGATACGATCATGGACCCGGAGGACGACCCAGACAAGGGAATCGAGGTTCCGGAAGCACATTTGGCCGTACCGGATGGACCTATGACGCGATCCAGAGCTAAGAAGCTGGCAGGGACGGTTCAGGCTGTTCTTAATGGGATCAAGATCGGACCAGGCGACCCAGCATCACCCAAGATTGTGACCGTGCTCATGAACGCCGTAACTAATCCGGTCCGGGTGATGGCTTAATACTCTTTTTCCTTACACCCGGGTTTGTCCCAATGGGTTTACCGGGTGGGGATTTAATGAGGTTAAGTCCATTGCCCATCTCTCGACCTAGGTTTGTTTGCGGTCTGGTTCATGGATCGGCAGCGCAAGAGTCATTTCGGCTTGGCAATTCAAGAGTCAGTCAAAGGCCAGCCGAAGAATCAGTCATTAGCTTATTTATTTCAGTTAAAGACTTTATTAAATTTTCTGTAATTTTTGAGTTTGTCTCTTGGACTACTCCGCCTGCTATATAAAGGCTTGTACCCCTTCTCATTTTCGCCATTCACTTATCAAATAAAATTGAGATTTCTCCTTTGTTCTTTTTGAACTTTTCGATTCCTTAGGTGGTTAGCCTCTTGAATCATTTCGGTTTATCAAGTTCAATCCATAGAACTTGACGCAGCCTTCGCCTGCAAAGTTTAAGTTTCCGTTAGTAGTAATCGGGGTTTAGGGATTTTCGGGAATCCATTTCCCACGCCCTAACATCCTTTTACCAGCGAACTCTTTCTCTTTTTCCTCCCCCTTGTTCCAAGTTATTCTCCGCGAGTTTGGGCCTAAGGATTTTTGGGATTTATTTCTCACGCCTTAGCATCTGCTCCGAGATCCAGCTGGAGTCAAGGATCTATCCATCTGATACCGACCAAGTGTGTGCCGTTCTTTGGGAATTCGTATCAAGTGGTATCAGAGCCACGCACTTGAAGAAAGCGGTATTATCTATCTTTTTGTCTTTTCAAATTCCGTCTTATCCTTTCTTTCTTTTGTAATTCCAGATCTATCTAAAAAAAAAAAAAAAAAAAAGAAGTTTAAAAAAAAAAAAGATCTGTGGAAAATCAAAAAAATTATTTTCTATCTATCTTCTCTTCATAATTGCTTGATATTCTGAATTGGTTTAGAGATCTACATCGAGTTTTTGATTTAGTTCCCTTAGAACCAAGGAGAGTCTCTTGAGTGTTGTGAGATCCTTAAGAGAGTTGAGTGAAACACCGAGTGAAACACTTTGCGAGAATTTTTTGCTAACTTGTTTGTTTGTTTGTTTTGCGAGGTATTATATGTCTTCTAGCGACGATCCATCCACTATTCGGTCAAAAGAAGTAAGAAAAGTCACTATGAACCATAGGCTGGACCAGATTACTCAGCTGCTGGATCACATGAATCAGTGTATGGAACGGTTGGAAGTGGACCAGCCTAGACGGGACAGAGGAGCTGATCGCAGTGATCAGGAGGACCCAACCCGGAGGGAGAGAAATCATAACCGGAATGAGTTTGTCGGAGACAACCCATTTTACGCTGACGGACATACCTCGGGTGGTAGTCAGATACGACCCAGACGCGGCCGAGAAGATAGATGTGGTCAAAACAATTTGCCGAACCACGGTCGTGAACGAAATAACCCAGATCCAACCCGCGGTCGTAACCGGGACGAGGCTCGACAAGACCGTAATGATCAAGGCCGGGGACAATACGAACCTGAACCAGTCCAAGCCCGAAACGACAATGACCTTGGAGGCATGAAGCTGAGGGTCCCATCTTTCTATGGTACAACCGATCCAGACGCGTTCCTTGAGTGGTAAAAGAAGATCAACATTTTATTTGGTTGTCAGAACTTCTCAGAAAGAAAGAAGATCAACCTGGCCGCCACCGAGTTCCATGGGTACGCGGTAGACTGGTGGGACCAAGTTGTTACCAACCGGAGAAGGAACGGTGACCGACCGGTTGAAACTTGGGATGAGATGGCACGAATGATGAGACGCAGATTCGTACCAAGCCACTACCATCGGGAGTTGCACACTTGACTCAGACGTTTGACCCAGGGATCCAAGAATGTTAAGGAGTATTACCAAGAGATGGATCGGCTAATGCTAAAAGCCGATACGGTAGAACCAGAGGATGCGACAATGGCCCGGTTCTTGAGTGGCCTCAACCGTGATATACAAGACCGTATGGAGTTGCAGGACTATCAGGACATTGGCGAGATGTACCACAAGGCAGTACTAGTGGAACAACAGCTGAAACGCAAAGGCACCAACCGACCCGCATATGGTTCCAGTTCGCGACCAACAGATAAGCCGAGCTACCCATCTCGATCCGATGCTAAGCCCATATCGGATTCCAAACCCAGCTCTTCTACACCCGACTTCAAAGGAAAAGCCGAGGCTACACTGGCTAGACACCGCGACATCGAATGTTTTAAGTGTCGAGGTAAAGGTCATTATGCTTATAAATGTCCGAACCAATGAACCATGTTGCTTCTTGACTCAGGTGAAATCGTGTCCGATGGAGAGGATACTGGACCGATTTATGACGATGAGGAAGATGAGGAACGAGCAGCAGAAGGTGAATTGCTCGTTGCCCGGAGAGTCCTACTAGCTCAAGAACCCGTAAAAGAGGAAGATCAGCGCGAGAACCTATTTCATACCCGGTGCTTGGTAAAGGGTAAGGTCTGCAACCTGATCATCGATGGAGGCAGCTGTACGAACGTGGCAAGCACTACAATGGTGGAGAAACTTGGCCTGGAGACGCACAAGCACCCGCAGCCTTATAGTCTCAGATGGCTAAACAACCAAAGGCACCTGAAGGTCACCAAGCAGGTCTCGGTTTCATTATCTATCGGACGGTACGAGGATGAGATCATGTGTGATGTGTTACCAATGGAAGCTGGTCATATCCTTTTGGGCCGACTTTGGCAGTATGACCGCAAGGCCATTCATGATGGCTTCTCCAACAAATACATGTTCGAACACCAAGGCCGCAAGATCACCCTAGCGCCTTTGTCTCCGCAAGAGGTCTACCTAGACCAGATCAAACTCGAGCAAAGCCACAAAGGAAAAAGCGTTGTGAGTGACCATCTAAACACTTCCACTAAATCTGAGAGTGAGAAAAACCCCAGAAACGGCCTTAGAGAGTTTACCCGTGAGAAAAAAAATCCTTTTTGTGAGGCCAAGTGAACTTAAGCACGCCGTGCTTACGAGACAATCCTTTGTCTTGTTAATGTTTAGAAATGCTTTGGCTAGCCTTACTGACCGTGAGCCGGATCTTCCGAGCAGCGTTTTGCCTCTTTTGCAGGAATACAATGACGTCTTTCCAGAAGAAAGCCCAAGTAGATTACCTCCCATCCGCGGAATAGAACATCAGATCGATTTTGTTCTTGGTGCGTCCTTGCCAAACCGACCCGCGTATCGAACCAACCCTGTTGAAACAATGGAACTACAGTGGCAGGTCGGAGAGCTGATGGAGAAAGGACATATACGAGAGAGTATGAGTCCTTGCGCGGTCCCGGTCTTACTTGTGCCAAAGAAGGATGGCACTTGGCGTATGTGTATTGATTGTCGTGCAATCAACAATATCACGGTAAAATACAGACATCCCATTCCTCGTTTGGATGATATGCTTGATGAATTTCACGGATCTTGTCTTTTTTTCTAAGATAGATTTGAAAAGGGCTATCACCAAATAAGGATGAAAGAGGGGGACGAATGGAAAACAGCCTTTAAGACAAAGCATGGGCTTTGTGAATGGTTGGTAATGCCGTTTGGCTTAACCAACGCCCCTAGCACTTTCATGAGACTTATGAACCATGTCTTGCGGTTGTTCATAGGCGTTTTTGTCGTTGTGTACTTTGATGATATCTTAGTCTATAGCAAGAACTTGACTGAGCACTTAGAGCATTTGCGGTTAGTCTTAGAAGTGCTTAGGAAGGAGCAATTGTTTGGGAACTTGAAAAAGTGTACTTTTTACGCGGATAGTGTTGTGTTCCTAGGCTTTGTTGTAGGTGCCAATGGGGTCCAGGTCGACGAAGAGAAGATCAAGGCGATCAAAGACTGGCCCAGTTCCAAGACGGTTGGAGAGGTCTGAAGCTTTCATGGCCTGGCCGGTTTCTACCGACGGTTTGTAAAGGACTTCAGTACCATAGCAGCGTCTCTCACCGAAGTAATCAAAAAGGACGTTGGATTTAAATGGGGCACGGCACAAGAAGAGGCGTTCCAACTCCTTAAAAACAGGCTAACTCATGCACCTCTACTTTCTTTGCCTGATTTTATGAAAACCTTTGGTGCGGTCCTAATTCAGTGAGAAGCTTGGTGGCGCGACCTTGAACTATTCCACCTACGACAAGGAGCATTATGCCTTGGTCCGTGCGCTCCAAACCTGGCAACACTACCTCTGGCCAAAGGAGTTTGTGATTCATACGGATCATCAATCTCTTAAACACCTCAAGGGCCAGCAGAAACTGAATAAGCGGCATGCCAGATGGGTGGAGTTTATTGAAACGTTTCCGTACGTGATCCAGTACAAACAGGGAAAGGAAAACGTTGTGGCCGACGCCTTGTCCCGCAGATACACCCTGATCTCGACCTTAGACGCCAAGGTCCTCGGTTTTGAAATGATCAAAGAAGCTTACACCTCCGATCCAGATTTCCAGGAAGTTTATCAATCCTGTTCTAAATTTGCCACTGGAAAATATTTTCGGAGTGATGACTTCTTGTTTTATGAAAACCGTCTTTGTATACCTAATGTCTCCCTTCGTGATCTGCTTGTTAGGGAAGCTCATGGCGGCGGTTTGATGGGACACTTTGGAATGGCCAAGACTCTTAGTGTGGTCCAGGATCATTTCTTCTGGCCGCATTTGAAAAGAGATGTGGAAAGAATTTGCGGCCGATGCATCACCTGTAAGTATGCGAAATCCAAAAGCCAATCCCCAGGTATGTACACTCCCTTACCCATTCCTAGCTCTTCTTGGATGAACATTTCTATGGATTTTATGTTAGGATTACCAAGAACTAGGACGGGTCGGGATTCTGTCTTTGTTGTGGTCGATAGGTTCTCAAAAATGGCGCACTTTATACCTTGTCATAAGACTGATGATGCGTCTAATGTGGCTGATTTGTTCTTTAGAGAAGTGGTTAGGTTGCACGGAATGCCTAAGACTATAGTTTCTAACCGCGATGTTAAATTCCTTAGTTATTTTTGGAAAACACTTTGGTCAAAACTAGGTACTAAGTTATGCTTTTCCACCACTTGCCACCCATAGACCGACGGCCAAACCGAGGTCGTTAATAGAACCTTGTCCGCACTACTTCGTTCTGTTATTAAAAAGAACCTTAGGACGTGGGAAGATTGTCTACCACATGTAAAATTTGCTTATAACCATGCGGTTCATTCTACTACATTTTTCTCCCCGTTTCAAATGGTTTATGGTTTTAACCCTCTTACTCCTCTTGATCTTACGCCTTTACCTATGTCTGAGCGTGTAAGTATAGATGGAAAGAAAAAGGCCGAGCTTGTCAAGCAGATTCATGAGAAGGCCAAGCAGAACATTGAAAGGAAGACCGAGGTTTACAAGAAGCATGCTAATAAGGGCCGGAGCCAAAAAGTGTTCGAACCAGGCGATCTAGTATGGGTCTACTTGAGGAAGGACAGGTTTCCGGAGGAAAGGAAGTCCAAGTTATTACCTCGTGTGGATGGTCTTTTTACGGTCCTTGAGCGGATCAATGACAACGCCCATAAGATTGATTTACGAGGTAAGTACTTAGTCAGTACCAGCTTCAACATTTCTGACCTTATTCCCTTTGTCGCAGATGGACCAGACTTGAGGACAAGTCCTTTTCAAGAGGGGGAGGATGATACGATCATGGACCCGGAGGACGACCCAAACAAGAGAATTGAGGTTCCGGAAGCACATTTGGCCGTACCGGATGGACCTATGACGCGATCCAGAGCTAAGAAGCTGGCAAGGACGGTTCAGGCTGTTCTTAATGGGATCAAGATCGGACCAGGCGACCCAGCATCACCCAAGATTGTGACCGTGCTCATGAACACCGGCTGTAACTAATCCGGTCCGGGTGATGGCTTAATACTCTTTTTCCTTACACCCGGGTTTGTCTCAATGAGTTTATTGGGTGGAGTTTTAATGAGGTTAAGTCCATTGCTCATCTCTCGACCTAGGTTTGTTTGCGGTCTGGTTCATGGGTCGGCAGCGCAAGAGTCATTTTCGGCTTGGCAATTCAAGAGTCAGTCAAAGGCCAGCCGAAGAGTCAGTCCTTAGCTTATTTATTTCAGTCAAAGACTATGAATTTTTCTGTCATTTTCGAGTTTGTCTCTTGGACTACTCCGCCTGCTATATAAAGGCTTGTACCTCTTCTCATTTTCGCCATTCACTTATCAAATAAAATTGAGATTTCTCCTTTGTTCTTTTTGAACTTTTCGATTCCTTAGGTGGTTAGCCTCTTGAATCATTTCGGTTTATCAAGTTCAATCCATAGAACTTGACGCAGCCTTTGTCTGCAAAGTTTAAGTTTCCGTTAGTAGTAATTGGGGCTTAGGGATTTTTGGGAATCCATTTCCCACGCCCTAACATCCTTTTATCGGCGAATTCTTTCTCTTTATTCCACCCTTTGTTCTAAGTTATTGTCCGCGAGTTTAGGCCTAAGGATTTTCAGAATTTATTTCTCACGCCTTAGCATCTGCTCCGAGATCCAGCTGGAGTCAATGATCTATCCATCTGATACCGACCAAGTGTGTGCCGTTCTTTGGGAATTCGTATCAATACGAGAACACACCGGGATGATTATGGCATGAAGTTGAGTTGGGAAGAACAGATTTTATCAGAAATTCTATGTCAAAAGGACATAAAGATATCTCATTTAGGTATGGTGGAACAGAAGCTGAAGCACAAGAAAGTTCTTATCATCGTTGATGATGTGGTCGATCTTGAATTACTAAAGACCTTGGTGGGACAAACTAGATGGTTTGGATCTGGGAGCAGAATTGTTGTGATAACTCAAGACAGGAAACTTCTAAAGTCTCATAAGATTGACCTTATTTACGAGGTGGAGTTCCCATCGGAAGATCTGGCTCTGCAGATGTTCTGTCGATCTGCTTTTGGGCAAAACCTTCCTCCTTATGGTTACAGGGAACTCGAAGTTGAAGTTGCAAAGCTTTCGGGTAATCTTCCTTTGGGTCTCAATGTCTTTGGTTCTTCTTTGAGAGGGATGGACAAGGAGGAGTGGGTGGAGATGCTACCTAGGCTCCGAAATAGTTTGGATGGAAAAATTGAGAAAACATTTAGAGTCAGCTATGATGGGTTAGATGGTGAAGATCAAGATTTATTCCTTTCCATTGCATGCTTATTCAGTGGTCGTAAAGTCAATCACATAGAAAACTTGCTCGGAGATAGTGCTAAGATTGGGCTTAGAATGCTTGCTGATAAGTCTCTCATACGTATAACACCATCAGACGAGACTGTTTCTTTTCTATCTATGCAACCAGACAAGACTGTTCAAATGCACAGTTTGTTAGAGAAGTTAGGAAAAGAAATTGTTCGTTCAGAGTCCATTAACAATCCAGGAAAACGTCGGTTCTTGGTGGATGCAGAGGATATTTGTGATGTACTTACCGATCATACTGTGAGTTTTCACATATGCTTTTCTTGCCTGACTGACTCTATTTGAATTTAAGAAAGTCATATGGTGTTCGGTCATTATTGTGATTGTTAAGATGCTTTCTTTTTTGTGTGGATTTTTATTTCAGGGCACAGAGAATGTTCATGGCATATATTTTAACATGTCAGAAATCAACGAGCCGTTGTTTGTAGATGAAAATTCATTCAAAGGAATGCGTAATCTCAAATTTCTAAACTTTTACAAAAAGAGGTCAAGGGAGACTGGTGAAAACAGATTGTATTTACCTCGAGACCTTGTTCATTTTCCTCGTAAAGTCAGATTGCTACATTGGGATGAATATCCATCCAAGAGTATGCCTTGTAACTTCAGGGCGTAGAATCTGGTCAAAATCAAAATGATTGATAGTAAGCTTGAGAAGCTGTGGGAAGGAACTCAGGTACTACATTTAACGTTTATTTCATAGTCTTCCACTAGATTAGTTAGTTTTCCATTCCATTTGAAACAAAAACTTGTAATTTTTCATTCTTTTAGTTAATGAAAATATATGGAGGAGGCACCATGTCTGTATTGTTTTCTCTTTTTTTTTTGTTTCAGCTTCTTCGAAGTCTCAAGAAGATGGATATGCGTTGGTCTGCAGATTTGAAAGAGATTCCAGATCTTTCAAAAGCCATAAATCTCGAGAAATTGAATCTTCGGGGATGCACATCTTTGGTGACACTCCCTTCCTCAATTCAAAATCTGAATAAACTGCGGGTATTATCAATGAAGGGATGCTCAAAGCTTAAGGTTCTGCCCGCTGATGTCAACTTGAAATCTCTTGAAAGCCTCGATCTTAGAGGATGCTCTAAGTTGAAAAAATTTCCTCGGATATCAAGGAACATTTCAGAGCTTTTTCTAAGTGAAAATGCGATAGAAGGAGAAGAAGATTGTTTCTGGATTGAGAATCTCTCTCACCTTGTTGACCTCTACTGGTATGGTGTTCCAATGAGATGTATGCCTACCAACTTTCACCCTGAATATCTCACTGAACTTGAAATGAGCTCTAGCAGGCTTGAAAAGTTATGGGGAGGTGTTCAGGTATTTAATCGCAATTCATTGTTAATGTTGTGATTATTTTGTGTGCTCAGGAGGCAAGGCAACTTTCTTGTATTTTGCCTGTCTGTTATATCATCATTAGAGATTTTAATCTTATCATATAACAAATGATGATCAATCAATCTAATTTAACTACTGCAACACATGCAAGGAACCTTTCTTACCTGTTGGATCATTCTTCTTGTTTGCTGTATATGGGAAAAGATTGTATAATTTATTAGTGCTCTTTTGGTTAATTTCAATTGTTTAAGATGTCTCTTGTTTCTTTTTCAGTCGCTTGGAAGTCTCGCAGGGATGGTTTTGTCAGGATGTGAAAGCCTGAAAGAAATTCCAGATCTTTCAAAGGCCACCAACCTTAAATTGATGGAACTCGACAATTGCAAAAGTTTGGTGATGCTTCCTTCTTCAATTAGGAATCTCAAAAACTTGACGATCTTGAGCATGAAAGGATGCATAATGCTCGAGGTGCTACCAACAGACGTCAACTTGGTATCTCTTTGTGACCTCGATCTCAGAGGATGCTCAAAGTTGAGAATTTTTCCTCAGATTTCAACTAGAATAGAAAATCTCTATCTAGACGACACTGCGATTGAAGAAGTTTCTTCCTGGATTGAGAAGATGGGGCATCTCGCTAAACTAACGATGACTCGGTGCAAGAAGTTAAAAAATGTCTCCCCAAATATTTTAAAGAAGATACGTATTAATGCAGACTTTTCAGACTGTGGAGGAATCACAACAATGCATGATCAGTTACCAACGACTATTACTTCTCAGATTGTGGAGGAAGTTATTCCATATCATCTGAGTTCCGGCATGCCGAATTTCAATAATTGCTTCAATTTGGATAGAGATGCACAGGAATTCATCCTACAATCAGTCTTCTTATGTGCTGTTTTACCAGGTGGAGAAGTGCCTACGTATTTCACATATCGAGCTTGTGGAAGTTCCCTGACTATCCCTTTATCTGAGAGCTCTTTTTCTCTTAAAGCTTGCATTGTGATTGGACCTCCAACTCACCCCGAAGATCGTCATGCAGACATCGGAGTTCGCTGGTTTTTTTCGAGGCAAAAAAGGCATAATTCCTTTTTGCAATGAACTGGCCTCATGTAATATGGATCTTCTGGCTTCGTTCTTGTTTCAGCTCTCTGAACAAGAATTCGTTGAATCGCCATCTGAACTGAACGACAACGGTGTACAACTTGAGTTTTACTACCACAGCTATGCTTGTTCCTGCGACAACTTTGGCCCTGACCGCAACACAGAAGCTTGTTGCCTTTTACCTCAGAGGATTAAAGGATGCGGAGTACGACGGGTCGTGAAGTTCTCTTCCTTAAGGGATGGGATATCAGAAATAGAGGACAACCTAGAGTCCAGAGAGAGTGATGAAGACTGTGATAGAAGCAAGAAGCGGATGCGGGTAAAATTTACCATAAGTTGAACTGAAAACTTCTTTTTCTTTTTCAGATTCACCTAGAAATTAGTGTATAATCACTTGATTTATTATGATGCAGATGACAGTTGCAACATCTCAAGAACCTTCCAACTCTCTCTACGGCCAAACTGCAGTTAACTCGGAACTGATGGCTCCGGAATTGGAGCTTTCCTTAGGGCTGGTTGGAGTTTCTGCTCTGGTATCTTCTAGAAGCAAGGTGCCCTCACGATCAAGGAGCTTCCATGATGATGATGGAGTATCACTGTCTCTTTCCCTTACTCCTTTTGATCCCTGTCTCGAGAGAGAATCTTCGTATTTTGATCCCATGATAATCGAACTACAAGACACAGGAACACCCATCGAGGATCCTTCATTGTCTCTGCAGACTGTAAACTTTTTAAGGTAAATGAAACATTTTACAACTCTGTTTTTTTATCCTATTTGAGGATCAACTTGTGATCATCTCCCATGACTATTTAGATAATCACACATTCACACTATGTTCTTTTGGTTTTGTATAGTCAGATCATATTCCAGTTTATTTCGGATTATTCAATGTAAATTTTTTCATACCACTCGGAACTCGAATTTTGTAAATTTTGGTTTGGTTTTGTTCGGTTTAGTGATTTTGGTTCACTAGTTTGATTGATGTTTGATAAACAAAGAAAATGCCCAACTGAAGAGTGAAAAGGCCAAGCCTTTTGGGCCCATTAGAATTGAAATCGTTGATAAATAATGTGACGACGTCGTTTTCTTACAAAACGTATATAAAGAGAAAAGAAGTTTGACGGTCCCGTAAATAAAAGGAAATATATTCCGATCCCGAAGATATATAACAAGAGAGAAGAAAAAGAAATCAGGAAAAGAAAAACTAAAAGAAAACAAAAATTATCGAACGATGGAGGAAAACAAGACGATGACGATGAACGACAAACTGATCACCTCTTTCCTCGAGATCACTTCTTCATCAAGAGAAGAAGCTACTTTCTTCCTTGAAAGTCACCGATGGGATCTAGACGCCGCCGTCTCCACCTTCCTCGACAACGACGCCGCAGCCGCCGCCGATTTACCAACTGGCCCAAACCCTAACCTTCCTCCTTCTTCGATTCCGGCTGCATCTCCTTCTCAATCTCAATCTCCCGATTACTCTCCGTCTGAAACCTCTCCTTCGAGGTCACGATCTCCTTCGCCGCCTTCCCGCGACGCGCCTTACCGTCTCCGATCGAAAGGCGCCGCCTCGCAGAATCAGCAAGCTGACAAACCGTCGGGTAGCCGGAGTACTAGGAGCCGTCAACACGCTGGGAACATCCGTACCTTCGCTGATCTGAACCGTTCTCCGGCTGGTGGTGCAGGTAGTGATTCTGATGAGGCGCAAGAGTATTATACCGGCGGAGAGAAAAGGTAAATTTGTGTACTCATTGTTTTTCTTCTCATTGTTTGTATCCGATGAATTTTTTTCACTTTTATGAGCATACTTAGCACTGTGAGTAAACCTTAAGAAATTTGGGGGAATGGTCATAAATTAAGCAATGTGCTTCCTGGAGGAGACTAATCTATGCACAAAGATGAAGAATTGTGGTATTGATGGATCAGTGATATTGTAGCGATGGCCATATCTTGTGTATAGCTGAATCCATAGGAGAGAGACATGTTCAGACTATATTCATTTGTTTTGTGTGGGCTTTCTGCTCGTCTTTTCAATTCTTTAAAGTTTCTTTGTAGCTAACAGAGATTTTGGGATTGTGCATGTTTTTAGTGGGATGATGGTTCAAGATCCTAGGAAAGCAAAAGACGTCGATGCACTTTTTGAGCAAGCTAGGATGTCAGCTGTTGACAGACCCGTGGAACCATCAAGACCAGCTTCAAGAAGCTTCACTGGAGCTTCGCGATTGTTGTCTGGTGAACCTGTTTCCTCTTCTCCTCAGCAACAGCAACAGCAAGACCAGCCTCAAGTGGTTATGCACTTCATCACTTTCTGGAGGAACGGTTTCACAGTTGATGATGGTCCTTTAAGAAGGTTTGATGACCCCAATAACGCAACTTTTATGGAGGTAATATCCGTACCATAGAACTCGAATTGATCGGTGTATTCTGCAAGACTGAAATGGACTGCTCCTATAAATCAATATTGTTTCACTGATGATAGACACCTAATACATTCAGTTTCTTGCTCTTATCGCGATTTACTTGGACACCAGGAATCCTTATTATATTCATTGTCTTTGCAGAGCATTGCGAAGTCAGAGTGCCCTCGTGAACTTGAGCCAGTAGACAGGAAGATCCGTGTTCATGTCGATCTCATCAGGCGTGAAGAGGATTACACAGTAAGTCTCATTCTCATTCCCTTCCTTTCAATAATACTCTAGACAATTCCAAGCTTTATTCGATGAAGGCCGTATTGTCAAGGTTTCTTAGTTTGTACCTCTCTTGACACACAGGAGCGGTCAAAGCCCAAAAATCCGTTCCAAGGTTTAGGAAGATTACTAGGAGCCAGCGGATTCGGATCAAGCTCTTCAGCTGCAGAACCACGAACTGTACCCGCTTTTATGAACGTAGCACCTGCACCATCAAGAGGGCTCGTTGTTGACCCAGCAGCACCTACTACCTCGATCCAGCTTAGATTGGCAGATGGCACACGGCTTGTATCCAGGTTCAATAACCACCACACCATCAGAGACATTCGTGGGTTCATCGACGCTTCAAGACCAGGTGGCTCCAAAGAGTACCAGTTGCTAACCATGGGGTTTCCTCCTAAACAGTTAACAGACTTGGACCAAACCATCGAGCAGGCTGGTATCGCTAACTCGGTCGTCCTCCAGAAAGTCTAGTTTTTTTTATTAAGATCTCTTCAATTCATGTATCTCTCTGCTTTGTTTTTTTTAATCTTCTGCAATTGTGTAGCTGAGTCAACTATTTGGTCAACGCTCCGAGGATATGTCTCTGTAGGATTTGGATATTATTGAGGTTCATCAAATCTTTATTTCTTTCAGTATCTTGGCATCCCTTTTTTGCAAATCAATTTTGGATCTTTGGCTTCTAAATCGCATTACTAAACGACTCAACTACCAAATCTTTTTTTGAGACAGAATTAATCGTGTTAATCCAATAAGTTATGTATATAAGTTTGGGACTCGTGAATTTACGAATTGACCAGTTACTTCTTAAACTCCACACACATATACGCTCCCTGAAATCAAGGACATAAAGGTAAATTGACCTACCTGCCCCTGCCCATCTGTCGATTCTCTGGTTTTCATTTTCCCGTCTTCCAAAAACTTCTTTTTTTGTGATTAATTTATTTTTCTCTATGTCTGTTATTCGGAATCCGAAGGAAGCCAGAGATTTACAGTGAAATTCAAGGATATAGAGAAAGAGATAGCGAGTGACCATTTTATTAATTTTTCCTATTTTTGTTTCATTACAACCTTAATCCTCCCTATTCTGTTCTGTATCTTCCCAGATTTCCTCTTGCTCTGTGTGCTTCGTTGCCTTTTTCTTCTTTCACCTCTCTCTCTCTCTCTCTCTCTCTTGCTCGATTCAGTTTGGTGGGAGAAAAAAAAAGAAGCCGTTTTTTTTACAGGGTTTTATCACAAGATCCCTTTTTCCTCGAAGCTGGCATTTTTTTTAGGGTTTCTTTGATTTCATCTCGAGTGCCCACCCAGATCTCTCTTTCTATCTCTCTACTCATCTCCCAATTTGTAAGCTGTTCCTTTATCGTTTAAGTCTCCCAAGTTTACATTTTTCTTATTTTACTGGATCTTTTTGACTTAATCTTCAATTCAATTTGCGAGTTTATGCTTCCGATTTTGAAATTTTTGATTCGTTTGCATGCAGGGATGTTCAATGATTAGGGTTTTTATTTAAGAATCAAGAAACTTGGGTTTTAACTGGTTTAGTCGACAAAAGTGCTGAAAACTCTGACGTATTCTGCTAATTTAGGCCTTTGATTTTCTCGTGGCGAAGTAGACAAGAAAAAAGAGGGTTTTAGCCCAATTTGGAGGGCGATAATTAGGTTCTCTGTAACTATGATCAAGCAGATATTTGGGAAATTACCCAGAAAACCTTCGAAATCATCGCACAACGACCCGAATCCAAACGGAGAAGGTAGAGATAATGTGTTTATGGAATCATCTACATCGAATTCACATGGAGCAAATGGCACTGTTCCTGCTTTTCCACCGTTAGTTAACAACAGAACCAATCAAGCCAATAAACCATCGGGAGCTGGTGCGTTTCCGGTTTATGAAGCTTTGCCAAGCTTCAGAGACGTTCCTAGCTCGGAGAAACCGAACCTGTTCATCAAGAAACTGAGCATGTGTTGCGTTGTGTTCGACTTCAGTGACCCATCGAAGAATCTCAGAGAGAAAGAGATAAAAAGGCAGACTTTGCTCGAGCTTGTAGACTATATCGCAACAGTTTCAACAAAGTTCAGCGACGCTGCGATGCAAGAGATTGCGAAGATGGCTGTGGTTAATCTCTTCAGGACGTTTCCTTCCGCGAATCACGAGAGCAAACTCCTAGAAACGCTTGATGCAGACGATGAGGAGCCTGCGCTAGAGCCGGCTTGGCCTCATCTTCAAGTTGTCTATGAGCTTCTCCTCAGATTCGTTGCCTCGCCGATGACCGATGCGAAGCTTGCAAAGAGGTATATCGACCATTCTTTCGTATTGAAGCTTTTGGATTTGTTTGACTCTGAAGATCAAAGAGAGAGAGAGTATCTAAAGACGATTCTGCATCGGATTTATGGGAAGTTCATGGTGCATCGACCTTTTATCAGAAAGGCCATAAACAACATCTTCTACAGATTCATTTTCGAAACTGAAAAGCATAATGGCATCGCAGAGTTGCTGGAGATTCTTGGAAGTATAATCAACGGTTTCGCTTTGCCGTTGAAAGAAGAGCACAAGCTCTTCCTAGTCAGGGCCTTGATTCCACTACACAGGCCTAAATGTGCTGCTGCTTATCATCAACAGCTTTCTTATTGCATTGTTCAGTTTGTAGAGAAAGACGTCAAGCTTGCTGATACCGTCATTAGAGGCCTTTTGAAGTATTGGCCAGTGACTAACAGTTCCAAGGAAGTTATGTTTCTTGGAGAGTTGGAAGAAGTTTTGGAAGCAACTCAAGCTGCTGAGTTTCAGCGATGTATGGTTCCTCTATTCCGTCAAATCGCACGATGCCTCAACAGTTCACATTTTCAGGTACGAGTCTCGGTTTTGTTAATGTCTATAAATACTGCTAATATGTTCATAAAATCATCACAATGTTGGTTTCTTTGTTCAGGTGGCTGAGAGAGCTCTGTTTCTGTGGAACAACGACCACATAAGAAACCTGATTACTCAAAACCATAAAGTGATAATGCCAATTGTGTTCCCGGCTATGGAGAGAAACACACGGGGACATTGGAACCAAGCGGTTCAGAGTCTGACTTTGAATGTGAGGAAAGTATTGGCGGATACAGACCAAGTTCTGTTTGATGAATGCTTAGCAAAGTTCCAAGAGGAGGAAGCGAAGAAAACCGAGGTTGTAGCCAAACGAGAAGTAACATGGAAGCTTCTTGAAGATTTGGCTGCTTCCAAATCCGTGAGCAACGAGGCAGTTCTTGTTCCAAGATTCTCGTCTTCGGTTACTCTTGCCGCTGGGAAACCTTCTGGTAGTTGAAAGCTTTCTTGCTCTTTTACTATCAACAAGAATACTCTCTCAAAAGAGTTGGTATCGATCCATTTGAGCAATCAGGATCGGTTCTTGAAGGGAGAAACCAAAGCGCGATGATCGAAGAAGAGGGCAGTATCATCAGTGAATACTTTTTCTTAACACTTCTTCAGGTTTCTTGATTCATGATCTTCTTTTTTATTTTTTTTATTTCTCAGCTCTTAGAGGAGTTGAAAAACAGTATGTGGTGTAAGAAAAATGGTCTATAGATATAGTTCTTGAGAGGACGACTAAATATATTTATTATTCGTATTGTATTGTGGAACGAAATTGATCTATGAACACAGTTCATCGTTTTTCTTTTGTTAGCTGTATGCTTTTTTGCATTTTTTTTTACCTCTCTTTCATGCTTGTTTTTGTTATTTCTTAGATCAAATTGCTCATTTTAATGAATTTATTCATATCTGTGTTTTTAGTCAATGAGTTGATGATCAATGTCATACTCGAGGACAACTAAAACAACCCAATATATACTTAATTTTACAAAGTCAAAAGTCACCTTCTTTTTTGTTTCAACTTTCAATTTGAAACTTCTTTGCATGTCGTTTATTCAAAGATTCCTTATTGACTTTTAAATTAACCCAATTTGCAAATACTACATGTCCTTTTTGTATTAAATTGCAAGGTTGAACATGTCCCGAATTTAAAAAAAAAAAAGAAGATTAATTTGGTATTTATGAAAAAATAAAAACATCTCATATGCGTTTAATCAACTTTGAGACGGTCGTCTTAAAATATCCACGTACAAAACTAATTTTCAAGACTATTTAATCGTTTTCCCTTTGTTTTGTTTTTGTTCTTTCTGTTTCACACAAATTAAATACATCTATTAATTATATTCTTTATCACTTAATTATAATTAGAAGAAGTAAGAAATGAATATGATGAAACTGAATATAATTCATATTAAAATTATTAAAATAAATAAATATGATATATCATTAAAAAACAGATATAATAAGAATAAAAATGAACATGATGAAGAAAAAAAAGTTTCATTCTTATTAGAAGAGATGATGTATAAAGTATAATCATTAAAAAATTATTTAAATGTTTACACAACCAACTGACAAAAATATATTTAGTTCACATAAAATCATTTCATATTAACTATTGTTTTGGTTTCCACTATAAATTTGTTGTTAATTTTAAAGCACACATTTTATTTATTAGTTTATTTTTAAATTAATATATCAAAATAAAATTTTTATTGGTTAAACAAGAGAAGAAAAAATATTAAATTTTAAAGTTTATTATTCTCTGTTATTTTTAAAGAACACATATATAATTGGAATAAAAGTTAAAATGATGAAAAAAATATCTTCTTGATTTAAAAAAGTGAATGTATAATATTTTATCATCATGTCAATACTATGTTTAAACAGTATTATTTGATTAATTTATAAAAAAATTTAGTTAGTTTAAATATATTAACTTATAAATGTTTGACCAAATAATACGTTTTTGAAATATGATATATTATATATAAATTCAAAAAAACCGTTAAACCTTATAATTTACATAAAAATTATTAGATTAACACCATAATATTTTTAATATATAATTAAAACCCTAATATATAAAATTTATATATTAATAAATATAATTGATTGCATATAATTTTTTATCAACAAAATATTCACGCTACGCGTGGACACAAAATTTAGTATATATATGATATTAATTAATAATGATTTTTCTTACTTCTGGCTCCTTACAAATTATATAATGACCAACTATGACAATATTGAAGAATTCATAACAAAGAAGACGTGTATAAAAGGGTATTAATTAACAAGAAACAAACACCAAAATCAGAAAGAGACAGATCTTTCTCTCTCTCGCTCTCTCGCTCTCTCCTGTCCCTATGGGAACGCAACTCCCAAACGCAGACGCTGAATCCTTCCAGCGACTGCTGAATTTGAGCCTCGGAGCTAAAGACAACAACAAAATAAACGGATCAGGAGCCGCAAAAATCTCCACCGATCCAGACCAGCCCCCTTTGGACATCGAGTTCGTGGAGAAGATATTGAACTACGAATTCAAAAACAAGAGTTTGCTGCAGCAAGCGTTCACAGACGCATCTTTCGATGATAACTGCGTTTCCTACGAACGCCTTGAATACTATGGAGATACGGTCTTAAATATGGTTATGACCAAATATTTGTTTTCTCGTTATCCGGATTCTGCACCCGGTTTGCTGACCAATCTCCGAGCGGTCAACGTTGATACCGAGAAATTGGCCAGAGTCGCTGTGAAACACAATCTACATCTCTGCCTCCGTCATAAGAAGCCCTTGCTTGAGGACCAAGTAAGTCACTTTTGTTAAAAAACCCTAGTCTTCGTTGACTTTTCTTATTTGCTCTTTACCTTCCATTATTTTTTCTTGGGTTAAACTTTCATCATGTTTAATTTTGATTGAATGATTAGATATATTTACTTGAACGTGTGAAATGACGTGAATTATTTTCTAGGCACGACATTTACTCTTCCAATAATTTGTGTACATGTCGATTGTCATTAATAAATTAATTATAAAGTATATTTACATCATAGTTAACACATATCGCGTGTTGGAATTTGCAGATATTGGAATTTGCAAAAGCAATAGAAAAATATCCATTACATTCTCGTGGTCTCTTGAAAGTCCCTAAATCTCTAGCAGACATAGTAGAGTCTACCATTGGAGCTCTCTTCATCGACTGCGACTCCATTGACACCGTCTGGAAGGTGACTGCATTTTTATTTCATAACTATTCTTTAATTAATTAGAGTGATTAACTATATACATATGATCTTCTAATCGATGAAATTTTTCTTGGTTAAAAATGGTAAAATTATAGGTGGTAAAACCATTGTTGGAGCCAATAATAGCTTTAGATAAACTGGAGAACCATCCAATGACAGAACTCAATGAGATGTGTCAGAAGAAGAACTTGAAACTGAGGTTTGACGACAGTACTTGGGAAGATAATAAAAATGTTCGTGTCTTTATTGAGGATCATTTGGTTGGACGTGGACACCATCTTGTCAAGAAAGATAGTGCTAAAAATTGCGCTGCCAAGAATGCTATCGACAATTTTTCCAATTTCTTTTCAAATCTTTAAAATATATATTTATATGGAAAATCCAGTTCTCTATAACAAATTGTATTGTTGTTTTTGTATTTGAGTCAACTTGAATAAAAATAACCTTTATCTATGAATGATTTGCTTGAACCTAGCAGTGTTGAAAATCATATACACATAAGACTACCCAAGAGTAGATCGTTTATCTAAAAGTTTAAATATTTGTGTACTTAATTTGTGGTTTCTCAGAAAAGAAGTGTTCTTAATTTGTTAATTTATTAATTTTATCTTAACTCATACTGTAATTTGAAATAAACTAGAAAATAATGAATTAGTTTTCAAAACAAAATTACACATGAGGATATCGAAGAAGAAGACAGAAACATTACAAGAAATCAAACATGAAATCCGCATAATATAAGCATTACTGATAAACAGGGCTGTGCCCATGTTAAGAAAATAGAAACACTCCCCTATGGGCCTTTGTAAATATATGTTTTTTGGGATATATATTTTGAAATTGACATTTAGTTATAGTAATAAACATATTCTAAACTATTAGCTAGACATAAATCCAATTCAACATATTTAAAACATCTTTCGTTTCTTCAGTTTTGTTTTTTATGATATCTTTTTTAATTAAGTTCAGTTAATTAGAAGATATTTGTGACTATATATGGTGCTTATTATCATAATTCATTCTAATATATGACTAAGAAATCAAAACAAATTGTTTTTTGATAAAAGAATTCAAATGTACTTTTATAAAAATTTGAAATGTCTTATCGACCGAACAAAATGTTGTACCGATAAGACTTTTTTCAGTCAAGAAGAACGTTACATATATTATGTTATATGCTTAGAAAAAGATAAATGATTTTTCTAAAAACAATTTCCATGTTAAAATAATTTATTTTCTGTATAAAATTTAATACTATTTCCTCTGTTTCAGTTTCTAGGTAATTTTAAAATTATTTTTATTTCTAATTAAGTTTTATTTTTGACTTTTAATGCAGAATTTTAGACAAATTTTCAGTTTAAACTTTATTATTATAATATATTAATAAGAGAGATAAATTATGAAGTGTATAGTAAAAAATAATATTTTAATTTGTGTGAATAATTTTAAACAACCTATAAACAAAAATAGAGGGAGTGGTAATCAAAATATAATGTTAATATGAAATAATAAATTGTTATTTGCACTAAAAGTATATCAAAAAAATATTGAAATTTTAATGGTAATGAATATTTATTTAAATTAGAATGTTATTATGGTTGTTTATGATCTATAAAATGCTAGGAATGATTCTGCTGATAAACATGACAGTGATAATGAATGATACATAACAAACATTTTGTTGGAATACTTATACTGATGATTTTGGATGATTTTGATAAATGAAAATGCTCAGCTTTTACTGCCATATATATATGGAATGTGACAAGCATGTTCTAATGTTATATGATCATTCTTTTCTTATTTTTCAATTAACAAAATAGGATTATTATAAGAAACTTGTATATATAATTTGAGAAAGATATATAGGTACGAGTATAAAAGATCATACTGGTGAAATAATGATTTGTGTTTTACAACAAATTTCTTATGCAAATTGTCCATAAGTATAAATGAGTCAACTCCAAGCGATACATGTGTAATGTATTTTTGTTATACCAACAACATACTATATTTGGTGTATCTTACTTTTGCATTTATTTACTTTTCTTTCATTCATAAATTTATAGTTGGAAAAGATTTGAGCCCCACACTGATTACACAGAAAATATTAACCAAATTTACAATTAAAAAGTTAGTATATTGTTTTTTTGGTTCATAACATAGTTTAATCTTTAACTCTCCTTTCTTCTCAACATTTCTCCTTTATTCTTTTCAACTCTCAACATTTCTCTTCCATCATCCTTCTTTATCTCAAACATGAACATGGCTGAAAGAAAATGTTTCAGAGATTTTGTTAGCACGTGAGCTGATTAATCGTAGATGAGAAGAAAAGATAGTTGGACTCGTTAAAGACCAATATTTTCACCATAAATCACTTCGATTCAAATCACTAAAACATATGATTAGAAGAGAAACAGAAACTAGACGTTTTTTTATTTGGTTTTTGCCATAAGGTTTGATTCAAATCACTGTAAATACTTCTCTTCCTTTTTATTTCTCTATTTGCTTTATTTTTCAGTTTTATGCTGGACATTTGTGGCTGTGGATCTTGTCACCTCTATAAATTTAGAAGATTGAGCATCAAGGAGATGTACTTTCACTCATTCTAGAGCCTCACTCATCCCCAAGCCAGTGTATTCAACGAATTGAATACATCCATGAACTTCTCAACATTTCTCCTTTATTTTTTTCAACTCTCAACATTTCTCTTTCATCATTTTTTATTTCAAACATGAACATGGCTGAAAGATAATGTTTTAGAGATTTTTCTAGGATCATGGACACATGAAAGCCTCCATGAATTGATGATTGATGATTTTTTGAAACTATGTAAATGTTAGCATATCTTTCATACCCCCTTTTCTTTATAATACTTAGTCATAGCGTTTTTTAATGCTTGTACACTTTTTTTGTTCAGAACTCGTGCAATTTTATATACAAATTCTTGAGTGTTTCTAACTAAATTTGAAAGAAATACTAAAAACCATATTGTGTGGTTTTTCTCATCATCAGTTTTCTTTCTTTATTTTCCTCTCTTTTTGGCTAATAACATATGATCCATAGTAACTAAAATCTATAGAAAACAAAACCAAAATAAAAATAAATCTAAAATTGATCTTAAACTATAACTATTTATAGTCATAATTTCTCACACAATTTTTTTCTAAAAAGCGAGTATACTCATCAACTAAAAAATGCAAAGAAAATCATGAACATAGTTATCGATGAATTTGACAATATTTTGTGGTGGATGATAATGACAAGACTAAGAGGAAATGACTTGTCATATGATCATAGTAATTGAAAAGAGATATTCAAATATTTTGATAATCAAAAACATAAAGTATGACTAACTAGTTGACTAAAATATTTTTATAATTTCGTAATCATAGTTTTTAACAATGACTTATAGAAAGAAAAAAATTAGAACATCTAGGATTTATTATTTTTAAAGTGTGTTTTAAAGAGCTACTTAGTCATTGGGTCCTCTATGCTCTGTAATATTTTTATTTTTATGTAATCAATAAACAAATATTTTATCAAAAGAAAAAAGTGTGTTATTCTGGTAAGAATTTTTTTTTATCTCGGCCAATGCGATTATGTTTTTAAGTAGCAGGTTGGTTTTTATCTGTGTGAGTGTGATTAGTATAAATTACATCTGGATTGATTGCTAATTTTCTGCTAAAAACGCATGATGATTATTTTGCATTTGTGACTTGTTGATTGGGTTTCAAAGATTGTAACAGGGCCGTAAAGGACTTCAAGAGTGGCCCAGATCGTTCCAGAAACTCAATTGACTATTAGAAATTTAATAAATTAATAAATATCGTAAGATGTCTCGTCTCGTCTCAGGTATATTTCTTGAAGAACAAGAGAGAAAAAAAGGTTCCTTTTTTCCTCAACTTCATTTTTTTTTTTATCTTTGTGTTTTCACCAACCTTTCGAATTATCAAAGATGGATTTCGAGCTTAGATCGGCGAGGGAGAAGCTTGAGAGAGAGCAGAGAGAGAGGAAAGAAAGAGCGAAACTGAAGCTCGAACGAGAGAAGAAAGCAAAGGATGCTGCGAAAAGGCAACGCGAAGCCATTGAAGCTTCTCAGAGAGCCAGAAGGCTTGACGCCATTGAAACCCAGATTAAGGTCCGTATCTAGCTAGTCTCACGCTGCTCTTATCGTTGGTTTTGGAAGTTAAGAATTCGATTCTCCTAGGTTTCTGGATTACTGGTAAAATTGGGATTTTGTTGATTCGAGAATCGGTTTTAATAATTCTCTGCAATTGGCATTCTAATTTAGATCTTATGATTCGTATTTATAGAAAAAAATGAGTCTTCTTCCTTTGGGAACATAGCAGATTTTGATGCGTATAACTAATTTTTGACATTGACCCATCTTGCTTTGAAGCTCGTAAGATCTAAATTGACCATCTTTTTTATATTTGTTAGCTTACTGCAAATTTTTGGTAGCTTGATAGTTTGTTATTGTGTTCTCTCTGATTATTGAATTGATCCTGTCTCCAGGCTGATCAACATATGCAAGAAAGTTTAATTGCTGGAGGAGGTATAGTGTTTGAACGAGTCTTCCAGGCTGTTCATTTCCAAGGCATTGGTGATAAGATAAAACTGCCTCCATCGTGTTTCACGGAGTTGTCTGATCAAGGAGCTTTCAATAAAGGTCCTTTGTACTTTGAGCTCTCTGTAGCTGACCACACTGATAATCAAAAGACAACACACTCTGGTGTTCTTGAGTTTACTGCTGAAGATGGCACCGTTGGGCTTCCTCCACACGTTTGGAGCAACTTGTTCTCAACACATGAACCAATGGATGTTCCTTTGGTGCAGATTCGTTATATCCGTCTTCCTAAAGGCAGCTACGCAAAGCTTCAACCAGACAACCTTGGTTTCTCAGATTTGCCAAATCACAAAGCCATCCTCGAAACTATTCTTCGTCAACATGCTACACTTTCTCTAGACGATGTTCTCTCTGTAAGTTATGGTCAGGTCTCTTACAAGCTACAGGTTCTTGAGTTAAAACCTGCCTCGAGCATTTCGGTTCTGGAGACTGACATTGAGGTTGATATAGTTAGTCCAGATATAGTTTCGGATCAACCGAATCAGCATGTGTTGAAGCCGCTTCAGTTTGGGAAATCCGAGTCCGGAACAGTTGAGGAAGGACGATATGATTATTATAAGTTTGCAATTGACGAGGCTATTGTAGAGAAGGTAGTTGCAGGAAACATCAAAGTTATTGTAAAGATAGATGTGGAAAAAGATGGAGCGGATACTGATCTCTATGTATCAAAGCACCCAGTTTTATTCCCTTCTCTTAATCAACACGAGTGGTCTTCACACGACGTGGGTTCAAAGACCTTGATCTTGGGATCAAAGGAGAGAGCTTTAAGCTCAGGGACTTACAGTATAGGTGTTTACGGCTTCAAAGGAACAGTCGAGTACAAAGTTTCGGTCCTAGTTCAAGAAAGCAGCGATGGAGTTAAGGTTGGGGAACGGGCTTTATCATCTTCATCAGATGTCGATACAGTAGAGTGTAGGAACTGTAAGCATTCAATTCCAAGCAGGAGTATTGCGTTGCACGAGGTGTATTGTAGCAGACACAACGTTGTTTGTAATCATCCGGGATGTGGAATCGTTCTCAGAGTTGAGGAGGCGAAAAACCATTTGCATTGTGAAAAATGTGGGCAAGCTTTGCAGCCAACAGAGATGGAGAAACATTTGAAAGTCTTCCATGAACCACTCAGCTGTGGCTGCGGGATAGTGCTGGAGAAAGAACAGATGGTGCGTATACTAAATGGTCATATACACGAGTAGTTAACATTTTACCTTTTGTTGTGTTTCTGTTTTTTTAACCTGAGATTTGCGATTTTGATGCAGGTTCAACATCAAGCAAGAGATTGTCCTCTTCGGTTAATCGCGTGCAGGTTCTGTGGAGATATGGTGGAAGCGGGTAACTCTGCAGCTGATGCTAGAGACAGGATGAGAGGAATGTCTGAACATGAGAGTAATTGTGGTTCAAGAACAGCTCCTTGTGACTCTTGTGGTCGATCTGTGATGCTCAAGGAGATGGACATTCACCAGATTGCTGTTCATGGCAAGAGTAGCTAATTCGGTTTCCGCCATTGATATGGAGAAGAAAAATGCTTGTAATGATGAAAAATTGTTAGTTGTTTGAACAGGGAAGCAAATCCATTTGTAAGCAGTTTGTATTATTTATGATTCTTGAGAGTCAAAATCCGAAACAAAAAGGTCTCTTTCACTTACGGATGAGTAGAGCCCAGAGACCTCAAATGTCTAGTTTCTTTACTTACCAAATATGTCGAAAATTTGTAGGACACCCCAAAAAAAAAAAAAAAAAAGAGACAATGAAGCTTAGTATGTAAGTATATATACCACAGTGGGACAATGATTGATAGTGATTGTTTACTAAATTATTCGATCGAGAGACCAACTTTGCTTGGTGATAGTTTCTTGATATATCTTTCAGTCCACTTTTTTCTGTGGTTGAAAATAGAGCAATGACGAAGAAGAGCTTTTGTATTTTGCAAGTTATCCAAAGGAAGTTTGAAACAAAATAACTCTCTTTCCGTTTCAAAATTTGACACGCAGATTACTTTTTTTTTATATAAGAAATATACAAATAAACAATTTTTCATATACCAGTAATTCAATGTAAATAATTAAATTTTAGAATTGTTAGTTTTGAATAAGGGATAAAACATTAATTAAGTGAAAATTCAAGTAAATTAATTTTGAAATAAAAAAACCAAGTGTAAACTGATTTTTTTTTTTGTAAAATGATATATTTGTTAAAAGAAGAAGTAAAAAATTGTTTTTAAAACGGTATTCTTTGTAAAGCTGAAATTTTGCTTTCAATTTCAGATCATCTTTTGACCACGCATTCTTTCGTTCTTCGTTCTGGAATTTTTTACTGGTTTCCATTAGTACGTAGTGTAATAGCTATTAAACAAATATTAATTTCTTGGTTTTATTCAAGTGGATCCAGATCTTTCTTTCTAAAAGGAGTAAACGCATATTTAATTAATATTATATTCCCCTCAAGGCCTCTACCTTTATTATAGCTCGAAACATATTTAATTAGTAGTGGTAGTTATAGAAATGGCAGTAGTACATTATTAGAGTAGTAAAGAACATTATACCAAATTTGTATGAGTGGGAATATAGCGACAACATTCATATAAAGAAACTAATTTTGGTCTAGTAGTTACTTGCATTTAAAATTTATGATAATAAAAAACATAGAAAATAACATGACACTAATTTGAAGGTTATTATTCTTGACGGCAAGTTAACAGTTTAACACACTCATAGTTAAGAACATTAACTGTACCATTCAAAGATTTTCTTGGAGAATAGAACCAAGAGAATACGTACAAAAAAAATATTTAAATAATCGATATCTTAGCAGGAAAATTCTGAATTCTATACAGTATTTTGGCAAAACCCACCCCACTAAAATACGGGAATGCAGTTTGGCAATCCAAAATCTTTATATATTTGGATACCGACTTTTATGATATTGAATTATCCACCGAAAAGAACTATTTAAAAAGATAGAAAATCTCAATATAGTGGTTGTGACATTTTGTAAACTAGTTCACACTTGCTAAAAAGTACTAAAAACTAACCGTCTTTCTTTCTCTTTATGGCGGGTCCATAAACTTTGTATTATCCACGTATTTTTAACAGTATAGCTTTAATCAAGAAAGCCAATAAATGATCATAGCCACTTGTTTTATGCACTAGAAACAAACGAAAATCCAATAAATCATTATTCATAAAAAAAACACGGAAAAGAAACGTTGGGAGACGATTCCAAAACACACTCCAAATTATGAGTGCTTACTATTATTTTCTTGTCATTTTTCTTTTGGTCACGGTTTTAGTTTACTCTTGAGTCTCTTTCATATCAAAGGGCATCTTAATTTCTCAAGGAAATCTCTTTTTCTTTCTTTTTTATTTCCTGTAATAAATACAGAAGGCTCACGTTTTGCCAAGTGCGCAACAGTTTCTTCACGGATTTAAGCAATTAATTCGCAGTAATCTTTAGTCGAACGAATCTTCAGACATATTTCCTAAAACCCGGCAAGAAAAAAACTGATTTTTCTCAGTAAATCTCCAGATACACGACCTTCTTCTTCTTCTTCTTCCTCTGTTCTGTCTTCGCCAATTTGGCCTGAATTCTTATTACAAGAACACGAGAGCTTTGTCTTTTTAGCTCTTTCAGAAGGTAATGGAAGAGAATCTTGTTTTTTTGTTGTTCTTTTTTATTAAAGCTGGTTTCTTCACTTTACTTTTAAGCGAATCTGGTTTCTTCAGTGTTCTTGTGACTGTGACCTATGGTTCTCCTGTTTGTTTCGATGCTCTTTGGGTCAACCACTAACAGAGAAAGTTTAGATTTTTTTTTTTTGTTTTTTTTTTAAATTTATTACATCAACTTGCAAAGTCTATGATTCCCCAGTTTTGTCTGATTCTGTGTTTCTTCCTTTGAATCCATTTCTTTCTTTTTCAGGTAGATAAAGACAGTATTTATCTTCTTAATCTCATGGCTACAATAAACGATATTGGAGTAGCAGCAGCAATCAATATAGTCACAGCAATTGCTTTCTTAATAGCTTTTGCAATACTCAGGATTCAACCAGTAAATGACAGAGTCTACTTCCCTAAATGGTATCTCAAGGGCTTAAGAAGTAGCTCTATACAAACCGGTGGCTTTGGAAGCAAATTCATCAACTTGGACTTCAGGTCCTATGTTCGATTCCTAAACTGGATGCCTGAGGCACTTAAAATGCCTGAACCCGAGCTTGTCGATCACGCAGGACTCGATTCTGTTGTCTACTTAAGGATCTACTTACTCGGGTATATATATTTTTTCAAAGCTCTTTTCCTAAATTTCTCTAAAGCCTTTTACTTGACGACATTGTTTTTGATGGAAATTTTGCAGGCTCAAGATCTTTTTCCCAATAGCTTGTGTTGCTTTTACAGCAATGGTGCCTGTTAATTGGACAAACAAAGGATTGGATCGGTTAAAGCACTCTAATTTAACTTACAGTGATATTGATAAACTATCTTTATCAAATATACCAAATGGATCAGCGAGGTGAGAGATACTTTTCCCAATTTGGTGAAATTTTCTCTTTTGTTGCAAGAGTGTAATGTTAAATATGATAATTTATTGGTCTTCATGTTCCAGTAGATTTTGGGTGCATCTGTGTATGGCTTATGTCATCACATTCTGGACATGCTTCATGCTGAAAAGAGAGTACCAGAATATAGCTTTGATGAGGCTACAGTTTCTTGCAAATGACCAAATGAGACCTAACCAGTTCACTGTAATGAAACTTTGAATCTTTTGATCCTCTTGAGTTTGGTGTCTGATAAAATCACTCCCTTCAAAGCTGAATGCCTGGTTGTTTCCATCAATGTTAGGTGCTGGTAAGAAACATTCCTACAGATCCTCATGAATCAATCTGTGAACTTGTTGAACATTTCTTTAAGGTCAACCATCCAGATCAGTACCTCACTTTCCAGGTAAAATCATCTTTTTGGATTTTCTGATATCTCCATCTCTGACTTAATTTCTGGTTTGACGATTCTCCATCTGCTTTAACTCAGGCAGTCCACGATGCAACCAAACTCTCAGAATTGGTTAAGACGAGGAAACAAATGCAGAATCTGCTCGATTACAATAATAACAAACACATGAGAACGCTATCTAAAAGGCCAGTAATAAAGGTAAACTCACATCTGCAGAAGCTTTAAGTTTCTCCTTTTCTTGTTTCTTTTTAAGACTCATTGTCAATGTCTACAAGCAGATGGGATTTCTTGGCTGTTGCGGTGAAGAAGCTGATGGAATCAAATACTACACATCAATGGTTGAGAGTCTAACAAGAGAAGTAAAGCGTTCATCTCAACTACTTAATTCTGTTGCTTCTAATCTTCATCCTCATTTGAAACATTTACTCAAACTTGCTTTGGATGTTTTCAGATATCTGAGGAGAAAGAGAGGTTAAGGACTGGCACAAAGTCCATAGTGCCTGCTGCTTTTGTATCTTTCAAGAGCCGTTGGGGAGCAGCGATTTGTGCTCAAACTCAACAGTCAAGAGACCCAACAGAGTGGATAACCGAGTGGGCTGCAGAGCCACGTGACATCTACTATGACAATCTGGCATTGCCATATGTAGACCTTAAACTTAGGAGGATCATAGTCGCAGTAGCATACTTCTTCCTCACCTTCTTCTTCATGATCCCAATAGCATTTGTACAGTCACTCGCCAACATTGAAGGGATAGAGAAGGCTTTTCCTTTCTTGAAGCCCCTTATTGAAGTGTATGTCTCTGTCTTAATCTCCATGGATATGCCTCTGTTGATAGAATCTCTTACGCTTTTTTTCTGGTCATCCTTGGACAGGAGATTGTTAAAGTCGATCATCCAAGGCTTTCTTCCTGGTATCGCCTTGAAGATATTTCTCCTTTTCCTCCCAAGAATACTGATGCAAATGTCCAAGTTCGAAGGTTTTGTAAGCACATCCTCATTAGAAAGAAGATCCGCAAGTAGATTCTACATGTTCCAGTTCATCAATGTCTTCCTCGGAAGCATAGTCACGGGGACTGCGTTTCAACAGCTCAACAGCTTCCTTAACCAGTCTGCAAACGAGTATGTTCTTTTAAAAACTCTTCTTGGCTCTATGTTACACCAAGAAAATCTCATATCTTTCTGACTTGCTTTCTTCTGCAGTATTCCAAAGACAATTGGCGTCTCGATTCCAATGAAAGCTACCTTCTTTATAACATATATAATGGTGGATGGATGGGCAGGTGTTGCTGGGGAGATACTGAGGTTGAAGCCGCTCATAATCTATCATCTAAAGAACACTTTCCTCGTGAGAACCGAGAACGATAGAGAAGAAGCAACTGATCCTGGAACCATAGGATTCAACACTGGTGAGCCTCAAATACAACTCTACTTCCTTCTTGGTCTCGTTTACGCAGCAGTTAGCCCCATCCTTCTTCCCTTTATCATCGTCTTCTTTGGCCTGGCTTACGTAGTGTACCGTCATCAGGTGAGAGATAACTGAATCGTCCTGGTTCCTTATTCCTCCAGAGTTTAAGCATTGTTGACTAACAATGAAAGGCTTCATTTGCAGGTTATAAATGTGTACAACCAAAAGTATGAGAGTGCAGGGAAGTTCTGGCCTGATGTTCACAGGCGTGTCTTGACCGCACTGATTGTTTCTCAGCTTCTCTTGATGGGTCTTTTAAACACCAAACAAGCTCCTAAGTCCACTCCTTTGCTTCTTGTGCTTCCGGTGCTGACCATTGGGTTCCACATGCACTGTAAAGGCCGTTACCAACCTGCTTTTGTCACATATTCTTTACAGGTCAGTTAAAACAACAAACGAGGTTTAGGGTACTAGAAAAGTGTCCGGCATATTATTTGATACGTCAGGAAACAACCTGCTTTTGTCACATATTCTTTTTGAGTGAAAGCAGTAAAATCTTAGCTATCTCTTTTTACCTTTTGTCTTATCAGGAAGCCATGGTCAAAGATACACTGGAACGCACACGTGAGCCAAACCTAAACCTAAAGGCTTTCTTTCGAAACGCGTATGCACATCCAGAGTTCAGGGTTGGAGAAAACTTAGAGAAAGAGATGGCCGTGGAGAAGCCTCACACAACACCGGAGCTAGTGGCCACTAAGCGTGGCTCATGGAGGAATACTTCTTTGCCTAGCAAACATAGCTGCCCTGCCTGATGCTTTTTTCTGTTGTACATTTACAGGTGATTCTTTTATGTTCTGAAAGGAAGTTTTCCCCTCATTGGAAAAATGTACATATGAACGAGTGTATATATCATTGGAATAGCACACGAGAAATTACTGTCAGAATTGTGTCATAGGATTACAAAAAGGAGAAGAAAAATTACTGGAATCTTACATACTTGGATATGGCATGATTGCTATAAATCCTCAGGTTAATGACATCTATGATTACATTGATTTCAATTCACTCGAAAATGCTCTTCCTGTACGTGTCAAGTAATGGTTGAAGGGCTTTACGACCACCAGCACAAGCAAGAACTCGACGCAGTCTGCATTTAACCCCATCCTCTGGGGTGAATTTCATATCTAGCATGCTCTCAAGAAGCGGGACTGCATCTTTAACCTTGCTCAGTTGAAGGAAGCTGCATATAATAGTGTGGAACAGAACAGAATCAGGTGAACAACAATTTAGCTCTAAATCATAGAACAATGCTCTGGCTCTTCTGATAGCATCTTATGTTTGCAGAGGGCATTGATAAGTATGTTGTATGTTACAACATCTGACACCAATCTCATGATGTGATTCTGGTAAAGATCTGCCCTTGATCGACACTCTAATGACTAGAAATGAGAAGGATAGGCCTTGCAATCGAACAAAGTTTGAATCAAGGGTTAGGGAAGCGAATGGACACACACAAGAGTTGCTGAATACACTTTCTACGCCGGCTTGAATCTCCTAAGTGATATGATGCACACAAAGTTGATTCAAATTGTTTGATGGATATGACACACCAGCAAACACGATTTTATTCTTTGAAAAGAGTTTGAGAATAAAAAATAAGATAGTTTGATACAAAGAGATACAAGAGAAATAAAGAAGAAAGAAAGAAGAGATGAGTCTAGCAAACATTAAATACACAAAAACACAAGCTCGCAAGTTTGAATTTGATTTAGATGCTTCTCTTGTTCGACACAGTTTGGGTTTCAAGGCTTTGTGGACTTAGAAAATATGAGATCCATTATTGTCTCATTAAAAACCAATCTCAAGAAAACCTATTGGGACAAAACTTGAGATAGGGAAAAAGAGTACAAGCCTGGATTTCAAATCCACTAAGCCGTCTTGGACTTGCATCACAATCAAAGTGCTTGTGACCGTCTCTTTTTCCTCTTGGACCGGATCAAGACCTTTGATGATAACTCTAATGGTTCGCTTAAGTTTCCTAGTCCTTTATCGAGTCATTGGGCCGTTTGGAACAACTAAAGCATCTCCTTGATCAGCTGCTATTTCTTCAGCTTCTTGCTCTTCATCTTCTAGTTCTAACTCCAAATCTCTATTGCTTTCCAGAATCACATCATCCCCCTCTTCTTAATAAAGATTTATCTTCAAATCTGGATCATCTGCATAAAAAGGAGCAAAGTCAGAAACATTGAAACTAGGACTGATATTATACTTACCTTGGAGATCAAGTTGATAAGCGTTGTTATGAATCTTCTTTGTAATCTTGAATAAACCATCAACCCTCGGCATAAGCTTTGATCTCCTTTCGGCTGGAAATCTTTTTTTTCTGAGATGAACCCAGACTTGATAACCAACATCAAAGATCATCTCTCGCCATTTTTTATTGGCTTGTTCAACATAGAGCTTAGTTTTTTCCTCTATATTTTTCTTGGCTTTCTCGTGAATCTGTTTAACTAACTCGACTTTCTTATGCCCATCAATGCTAGCTCTTTCACCCAAAAAAATGGGAGTTAGATCCAAAGGAGTTATAGGATTAAAGCCGTAAACAATCTCATATGGGGAAAACTTAGAAACAGTATGCATCGAATGATTATATGCGAATTCAACATGAGGCAAACCTTGTTCCCATGACTTAAGATTTTTCTTAACTAGTGCATGCAGTAAAGTAGACTAAGTCCTATTGACTACTTCAGTTTTCCCATCGGTTTGTGGATGACATATAGTAGAAAGCAGAAGTTTAGTACCTAGTTTAGACCACAATGCTTTCCAAAAATAAGTATCACGATCAGAAACAATGTTCCTAGGAATGCCATGTAAACGAATCACTTCTTTGAATAACAAGTTAGCTACATGAGATGCATCATCCGTCTTGTTACATGCAATGAAATGAGCCATTTTTAAAAATTTATCCACTACAACAAATATGGAATCTTTTCCTGTTTTAGTCCTAGGCAAAACAAGCACGAAGTCCATAGAGATGTCAACCCACATATGAGAAGGAATATGTAAGAGAGAGTACAAACCGTGAGGCTTAACCTTAGACTTAACCTGTTTACAAGTTTCACATCTCTTGCAGATTCTCTCCACATCTTTCTTCATGTGCGGCCAGTAAAAGTGATCCTACATTACTTTCAAAATCTTGGTAATACCAAAATGACCCATAAGATCTCCTCTGTGTGCTTTCCTGACTAAAAGATCTCCTCTGTGTGCTTCCCTGACTAAAAGATCTCGAATAGAACAGTTAGTGATGCATAAAAGGTTGTCATAGAAAAGAAATCCATCTTGCCTAAAATAATGGTCTTTGGCAAACTTTTCACAAGACTGGTATTTCTCTCTAGAATCAGAATCAGATGCATATAAGTGTTTGAGTTGCTCAAATCTATGAGCTTAGCATCAAGAGTAGAGATCAAGGCTTACCTCTGAGACAATGCATCGACGACCACATTGTCTTTACCTTGTTTGTATTTGATCACATATGAAAATGTTTCTATAAATTCCACCCACCTTGCGTGTAATAACCCATTCAAGAGATCAGAACGCGGTCAATGAAAAAGCTTAGAAAAACAAGGAAGCAGCTAAGGTTAATGGTCAAGAGCTTTAAGTTTTAGCTATAGAAGTTAAGTTTTCATCTAAGGAAGTCAAATATTTAGTCGCGCGGGTGGATTGGTGGCTCGTTTCGATTCGATCGGAAGGTAAAAAATGGTTTGGTCAGAATAAGCTGCTCGATGACTCAGCAGCTTGACTCAGCAGCCTGCTTGCCTGCTTGCCTGCTTGCCTGCTTGAGCAGCTTAGACACACACCAGACACGCGCCGGGAAAAGCTTTTCACGCAGCGGGATAAACCCTGCAAGCATCGGGATACGCTCTCCGCGCGCCGGTACACGCCAAGCACGACACAGCAGCTCCGTGTCCTGCTTCACCTGTTTACGCTTCCAAACGCAAATACGACGCAGCTGCTCGGGAATCTTTTCTGCAAGCACGACACAGTTGCTCCGGAATATTTTTAGAATCTCCATATTTCCCTATAAATAGAAGCTTTAGGATTTAGTTTCTAATATAGAAAATAGCAGCAAAGCTCTGATAGAAAAGTTCCGGCGACCGTGACCGCCGTCGACCACCGCGAACCACCGTGCGAGTCATAGTCGGGTTGCTAGTCAGGATCAGTCAGGTATGTCATTTTAGTTCGAAGTCACCTGTCTAACCTAGTTTTTTGTGTTGAATCCAAATCTGACCTCTGTTTGGCTCGGTTCTGGTCGGATCTCTATAAAAATTAAGTTATGTAGGTGAACAAAGAGTTTATCCGAAACCATAAGAAACTGTTATTGTCTGGAAAGGCCAAGGTGAGTCTCGGTGTGGGTTTGCTTGTTGTTTTACTGCAAAGCAAGTAGAAATATATATATATATATATATATATATTGCGTGTTGCATTTGCGATATGAATCCACGGCACGTGCACTAGCACATATTTTAGTGTCGTGTGGATGAGAGATGTGAGTTTGATGCCATGTGACGCTTCCCTCAGCCATGTGATGTGATGAGATATCCGGCCTTGCAAGACGGATATAAGAATGTTGTAAAATCTCGGGTTTATGAGTGATGCATGAGAGAAGACAGTCGCGACTTTTTAGCTTGTGTGGCTGGAGTCCGATTTGTGCAAAATGTGAGATTTTTCTTTGTGCGGGATCCGGTCAATAGCATCTGAGAGATTTGGCGTTTGAGTGTATGTTGGGTGTATGCATGTATAATAAGTATATATTATCATGCATCTGATGTGAGATTATTATTGTTGTTGTGTGATGCATGTTTTGCGTGATGTTTGGGGTTTTTGGGTTATTGCTTGAACGGTTAGGGGGAACCGAACTCACTGAGCAATAAGTGCTCACGACTCTACTTATTTTGCAGGTGACCATAGTGGGTAGCCAATTTGGACAAGAGAAGTTTAGGACCGTTGGTGTAGATTTTGTGCCTTTTGCAAAACCAAGTATGATTTAAGTTGTTTTCGTTATAGTGTTTTCTTAGGGGCGCCCATTATATAACAAACAATGTAGTAAAAGTATGTTTTATAAAAGTTCGGGATTTCGAATGATACTAGTCTTCGTCCGGGACGAACCAACTATCGGACATGTCTCAGGTTGAAAAGCTGGGAGACGCATTTGGTAGGAACAGCGTGTGCAAACGTCGACCTTAGGCTCTTGGACGTATATGTTCTTGTTTGATTGGTGCACGACTAAGAATCTCGGGCCATCAGTCTGTGCGCACAACAGTAGCACCATCGATCCGGTTTGGATTCGAACTGTCGGCCGTGCATGTTCTTGTTTGATTGTTGCGCGGCCGGTCATTACACTCGGATCTAGACCGAGTCGGCGGTGTTACATTGCGTGTCTCTTGTTGAGCTTTGCTGCCCCTTTAAGTGTTTAAGAGACTCATGATCCGTGAGTATGGCGAACTCTTTAGGCCATAAGTAGTGTTACCATGTTTGTAACGCTCGAACCAAAGCATAGATCTCTTTGTCATATGTGGGGTAATTCATGGTAGCACCTCCAAGCTTCTCACTAAAATAGGCTATAGGCTTTCGATCCTGCATCAAAACAGCACCAATACCTATTCCAGAGGCATCACATCCGATTTCAAATGTTCTAAGAAAATCAGGAAGGACTAAGAGGGGAGCATTAGTTAGCTTATCCTTTAAAGTCTGGAATACCTCCTGTTGTGCCTGCTCCCACTTGAATCCTACTTCTTTCTTGATGATCTCAGTAAATGGAGCAGCAATAGTGCTAAAGTCCTTCACAAATCTTCTATAAAACCGGCCGATCCGTGAAAGCTCCTCACCTCACTCACGGTTTTAGGACTTGGCCATTCTTTGATTGCCTTTACTTTCTCCTCGTCGACTTTGGTTCTATCTGCGCTTACAACAAAGCCTAAAAACACCAGGTTATCTGTACAGAATGTGCATTTCTTAAGATTGGCATACAATTTCTCCTTCCTAAGCACATCTAAGACAGATTTCAAATGCAAAATATGATCGTTTAGACTTTTACTATAGGCCAATATGTCATCAAAATAAATGACCACAAATACACATATAAATGTCCTAAGAACATGATTCATTAACCTCATAAAAGTGCTAGGTGCATTTTTAAGCCAAAAAGCATGACTAACCATTCGTATAGGCTATGCTTAGTTTTAAAAGCGGTCTTTCACTCATCGCTTTCTTTCTTCCTAATTTGGTGATACCCACTCTTAAGATCTATTTTAGAGAAAATGTTAGACCCATGCAAGTCATCAAGCATGTCATCATATCTAGGGATAGGATGTCTATACTTAACAGTTATGTTGTTAATTGATCGGCAATCAACACACATGTGCCAACTTCCATCTTTTTTCGGCACAAGTAACACTGGCACGGCACAAGGGCTCATACTTTCTCTGATATGGCCTTTCTCTATGAGCTCATTCACCTGTCTTTGCAGCTTTTTAGTTTCTACTGGATTAGTTCAGTAAGCGGGTCGGTTGGGCAAAGAGGCTCCCGGAATGAAATCTATTTTATGTTCAGCCCCTCTTATTGGTGGAAGTTCTTTTGGATTATCCTCAGGAAACACGTCCTTGTAAGCCTGCAAAAGATCAGCCATTTCCCTCGGTAGCACCGGTGTAATGTTACGAATACTAACAAGTGGTTTTTTAAAAACAAAAAAATAAGACTGGTTGCTTGGATATCAAAGCTCTACATCACCAGCTTTTAAAAAGAAGTTTGATGGCTTAGCTAAGGATTTCTTCTTCTGTTTGAGTTGAAGCTGATCCTGATACACTTCTTGAAGTGTCAATGGCACCAGAGTACTTTTCCTGCCATTAAAAAGAAATGAGTGTTTGTTAGTGAACGCATCATGTATTACCCTCCTATCTGATTGCCATGGTCGGCCAAGAAAGATATCTCCAGCCTCCATAGGCAACACGTCACAAAGAATTTCATCTTCATATTGGTCGATGGTTATAGGAACCGAAACTTGACTGTTCACTTTCAGCTCTCCATTTTCAGTAAGCCACTGTAGCTTGTAAGGTCTTGGATGCTTCTTAACACTCAATCCTAACTTTTTCACCATAGCTTCACTTGCAACGTTAGTACAGCTGCCCCCATTGATGATAAGGCTGCAAATTTTGCCTTGGAAAAGGCACCTAGTTTGGAACAAATTCTCTCTTTGCTCTTGTTTCTCAGTCTTTGATTGAACACTTAGAGATCTTATGGCAACTAACAACAATCCTTGAGCCGGCAGCTCCTCATATTCGGTCATAAGTTCAGGTTCGGATCCCTACTCTTTGGATTCAATATCTCCATTATCCCTTAGCATCATGACTCTTTTGTTGGAGCACTCGTTGGCATAATGACTTTGCCTTGGAATTTGAAGCACTTGACGTCTTTGGCACGGTTTGTGGATGCTTTGGTTTTGCCTTTGTTGTCTGGTTGAGACACATAAGGTTTTGTTTCAGGTCTTGGCACTGCAAGTTGCTTTCCTTCTCTTTGGTAGGAGTTTGGCTTTTTCTCCTTCTGATAACCCGGTCTAGAAGTTGTAGAAACAGCTCCATAACTTGGCTTCATCACACGCTTCCTCTTGAGTTGCTGTTTGATGAATATGGTCTTATGCAACATTTCCTTAATCTCCACATAGTCCTGCATCTCAAGTCGGTCTTGTTTATCTCTGTTTAGACCTCCTAGAAATCTTGACATTGTGGCTTCTCTATCCTTGGTAATATCAGCTCAGCATAAGGGTTTCCATCTCTTGAAAGTACTCTTCAACCGATCAATTCCTTGAGTTAACTTTTTGATCCTCTGATGCAAATCCCTATGGTAGTGACTCGGCACAACCCTCTTCCACATGATAGTTTTCATTTCTTGCCAACTCGCAACAGAATATTCTCCATTCCTTCTCCTAAAAGTAACCAACTGATCCCACTAGTTTAAGGCATATTCGTAGAATTCTCTAGCCGCGACCCTCACTCTATTGATCTCGGTGTAATGTTAACAGTTAAAGACTAATTCGATCTTCTTCTCCCTCTCTAGATAAGAGTTTGGATCATTTTTGCCATGAAACGAAGGGATTCGCAGTTTGATTCCACCTAAATTATCTTGGGGAGGTATAAGCTCTTCTCTTGCGCATCTTTGGCATCGATGATGACTTCTGAAAGAACTACTATCTCGGCTGTAATACGCCTCAGCCGCATCATCTCTTGGTGGTCTAAGTTGCTCTCTGGTTCTCTCAGGAGATTGCATGTGGTTCCTTATCCTTGTTTCTCTATCGGTTTTCGCATCTGACTGTTGCTGCATCTCTTGTTTAAACAACTCGAATTGAGCAGCCATCAGTCCTTTATCTTTGCGGTCATGGCCTCCATCAGAATCTTGTTGTCTCGCTGTTGGATTGTCTCTTCTTCTTCTGTCATGATTTTCCTGAAACCACAACACAAAATAGATCACTATCGATTGGTTCTGTTTGATGATGACTATTCGTGATCCCCACGAAATAAACCAGATTCTATAGATTTACTCAAACTAAGAATCCTAATAGTCACTTTAAGCACTTAGAGAACAGATCAATGATGGAAGTTGAAAAGACAAATTGAAACTGATGCAAATATGAAATTATCAGTCAGTTTATAGTACAGAACAGTTAGATTTATATGTTTTGTGATGCAAGCAAGTGAATACTCAACTGATCTAACATAACGATCATAAATCACGGTTGTAACAAAATTTGTAGTTTTCTCGTAATCGAAATGATAAATAAAACAGAGAGAAAACACAGATATGAATCGACACAATGATTAGAATGGTGCTCTAATACCACTTGATGTGATCCTGGTAAGGATATGCCCTTGATCAACACTCTAATGACTGGATATGAAAAAGATATGCCTTGCAATCAAACAAAGTTTGAATCAAGGGTTGGGGAAGCGAATGGACACACACAAGAGTTATGGAATACTCTTGATACGCCGGCTTGAATCTCCCAAGTGATATGACACACACAGAGTTGATTCAAGTTGTTTGATGGATATGACACACCAGCAAACACAATCTTATTCTTTGAAAAGAGTTTGAGAATAAAAGATAAGATAGTTTGATACAAAGAATTATAAGAGAATATAAAGAAGAAAGAAAGAAAAGATGAGACTGGAAAACATTAAACACATCTCGGATATAAACAAAACACAAGTTGGCAAGTTTGAATTTGATTTAAACGCTCCTCTTGTTCGGCACAGCTTGGACTTCAAGGCTTTGTAGACTTAGATAATATGAGATCCATTCTTACCTCATTAGAAACCTATCTCAAGAAAACTCATTGGGACAAAACTTGAGATAAAGAAAAAGAGTACAAACCTGGATCTCAAGTCCACTTAGCCGTCTTGGACTTGGATCACAATCAGAGTACTTGTGACCATCTCTTTTCCCTCTTGGATTGGATCAAGACCTTTGATGATAGCTTCAATCGTTTGCTTAAGATTCCTAGTACCTGATCGAGTCATTGGGCCGCTTGGAACAACTAAAGCATCTCCAAGATCAGCTGCTAGTTCTTCAGCTTCTTGCTCTCCATCTTCTAGTTTTAACTCCAAGTCTCTATTGCTTTCTAGAATCACATCATCCCATGTCTTGTATGTATCACTTCTCAGTCTCATCCCCTCACGTCTCATTCGTCTTATGAACTGTATGTTACAAACATCTGGCTCCAAGCCCTTGTCCGGGATTTCAACAAATATTCTTGCTTCTTCTAAATTTTCTTTTTGAATAAGACCATCAATGAAAGAGCACTGTAATGATTTATGGTTGGAGAGCAATCAGACTTGTATATTACATTGATGACTTCTTTGGCAACTTCTGAATCTCCAGCTTGGTTGAAACGCGGATTAAACCGGTGTATAGAAAACTATTTTGTTTCAACCATTTATAACTGTTCACATTATTAGGTCAATTAGCCTGGACCGAGCCGGGTTGAACAAAAAAAACAACGATTGACCTAATAATGAATTAGTCTTATAACGTAAGCAATGTTAGTTAGAACCGGATTTCAGATTTGGCAGCTCGATTGTTCAATGGTTTAATCTACCTTTGTTGTGCAGGACAACTTTAGCTCAATAATGTAAGGTACCTTGATACTGATAGAAAGTTGACATGATATGGTCCACTTTTTTTTTTTTTGTTATACCTAATTCTAAACGATAGAAAATCTCGTGATGGTGTGAGTATAAATGTGTCAGTTGAGAGTGAAGTTAATTCCTGACTTGGGACCATAGGTTTGTTTATGTCCATGTTACCTCTCTAGAAACTTTACTTGGTCTTCTCTCTCAGGATAAAAGCTTCTTAAAATCCAATGAGTCTTGAAAGCCAAATTTTATCTATCGAAAGAAAGTGCTTCAATTCAGGTTAACTTTTGAAAATGGGTATTGCTTCTAGTTTCTAAAGGGTTAAATCTTATGATGAAAATTGCAATTAATTTATGCTAATTCGGCAGGATTTTTTTGTTTTTTGCATCGCGTTAAAAATTTCCTGTAATTTGTTTCTTTTTATTTTGGTATTCAAACCCTTGACCAACTAGAGGGAGCTTCCACATTCAGCTGGATTTAGTATTTTTTTTTGTAACAAATTTAGTATTTGTTTTGCTAGTAGAATTATAGTTATTCCAAATTTTCGAATAGTTCTCTCCATTCCTTTTTATATGATGTTCCAAAAAAAAATTTTATTTTTTTTGGTACTAGTGTGTGTAGTTGTCACTGTGCATGTTGACAAAACTTAGAAAAAAACTAGACTATCGGTGAAAACGAGCATGGAGCCATCCTGGACCTCTTAGTGCGAGGTACGATTGAAAAGTCGTGGTAGTTAAGAGTAAGATATTTTTTTTGTCGTCAAATAGACGACATGTGTTTCTCAAAATTTTCTTATGATTTCAGTTCACACAAAAAGTTGAAGGAAGATCTTCGATTTGTTACAACTTCCAAACATGTGGTAGCTAGAGCGTACTCCAAGCAAAGCCGAAACAGGTACACACGTCACACGTGACGCACTCTGATCTTTGTCGTTAGAAACTGTCTTCTTCTGTCTAGCTACTACATATGTGATTGCTAATGTTCACTGATTAATAGTGATTATATCTTTCCTGTGCATTTTCGTACACATAAAATATTGTTATCAAACTTTCGACCCATTATACTTGGAATCTCTAATCATGAGCGTAAATAATCTCCTACGAAACATAACAAGGAATGTGACTTAAGTCTGAAAACATTAATATCTGACTTTTTCAATCTCTAATCTATGAGCGTAAATATATAAAATAAAATAGGCTCTCTTCTCATGATCTATATCATCAACTCATGACTCATAATTGTGCCATATCATGATCCACATCATCAACTTATAGTAATATTTTGTTTTTTGTTCAAATATCTCGTAATATTAGCAATTAACATATTATGATAAGCAAATTGTAGATATCCCAAAATATTAATTAACATTTTGAAAACCAATATTTAAGAGGATGAATGGGTGAGGTTCTCAAAAGTTCTCGAAAATTGAAAGAGTAGACATTGAGAATGGCAGAAACATAATAATAAAAATTATATTTAAACGTGTTTTGTCTATGGTTTAATTATCGCATTGATAAGATAAAATACCAGAGAATAAAAAAAACTCTAGAAGGATTATATAACTAACTACAATATGCATCTATACTTAACTCTTATAGTTCTGAAATGGTTGAGTAGATTCTTAGCCCAACATTTAATTCATGAACAAGTTTTGGTATCTTGGCATTTTCTTCTAACCAAAGTAAAAAAAAATAATACAAAATTTTGGGCGAAACACGGATCAGTTAACAAATAATCTTGGAACGCACTAACAATAAAATCGGTTTACATTGAAACATTAAAAATAAACTATTTAAATTACAGTTGGACGAATAAAAATAACTTTAAATACTTTTATAGATCCTTTTAAGTTTTAACAACAATAAACAAACCAAAAAAAAAAAAATGTACATGCAAATGCAAACAAACAATTCAGGGAAATATCCATAATGTTCTCTTTGTTTATTTATTTCTCTCCCCATAGACAATAGAAGCTATATCTCAAATAATTTCCCAAAAACTTCAAAGCTCAAAAAAATTTTCTTGAGGACAATGGCTTCTGCTTCACCGCCACCACCGTCAACATCCCTAACATCACAACAACCGCCTTCTCAGCTTCCCCTCCGTGCGATGCCGGGATCGTACGGTTGGCCATTGGTGGGACCGTTATCGGACCGTTTAGATTACTTCTGGTTCCAAGGACCTGAGAAGTTTTTCAAGACAAGAGCAGACAAATACAAGAGCACTGTGTTCCGTACAAATATCCCTCCGGCGTTTCCTTTCTTCGGCGACGTTAACCCTAACATCGTCGCCGTCCTCGACGTCAAATCTTTTAGCTATCTCTTCGACATGGATCTAGTTGATAAAAGAGATGTTCTCATCGGCGATTTCCGTCCTAGCCTCGACTTCTACGGCGGCCTTCGTGTCGGAGTTTATCTCGACACCACCGAGCCTAAGCACGCCAAGGTCCGTACATACCTTTGCGTTGCTAATTGCAAGTATTACGAGTTATAATAGTAATATCATCTAACGTTATTATTATACAAATTTTTTTGTATAAGATTATACTATGAGTGCTACTTTTTTTTCAATAACTGATACATATTTTTATCCATAATATTTAATTTTTTAAGATAAAAAATGTCGCCATACAGAATTTTAAGAGGGAATTTATTTAATATTTTTATATATATTGTAATAATTAACCTATGTTTTAAAAAGTTTGAAAACTAACTTAATATTTATTAGACCATCATTAAATTTGAGTATTTTACAAATACAATTTAAAAAAAAAATTCAAAAATTAGTAAAATTGCATAGGTAAACAAAAGAAAAAGACAACGTCTCCTGAATATACTTAGGGCTTGTTGATAATCACTTTTACTTTTAATTTTTACTGTAAATTTTTAGTTTTAAATACTTTTACAGTAAAAACTGTAAAAATTAAGTAATTAACTGTTATGTTTTAAATTACAAATAATGTTTTATTAGTCAAACATATAATTTACGCTAGATTTAAATCTTGTTAATAACATTAATAAATTATCAAATACTTATATTAGTATATGTAATCAATACAAAAAAAAATAAAAAAATACAACATAATTGAAATATTTTTTTTTATAAAAATAGATCTAAAAAAAGCTGAAAAAGAAGATTAAATTAATTAAATTTAATTCATAATTATTTTTATATAAATGTACAAAGTCTTTTGAATAATTCTGGGAAAAGAAGAAATATAAAAATAAACTAAATATATTTCTTTTATTATTTATTGTGTAAAAGCTCCTCTTATGAAATTTTTAGAATTCATGACTAAAAAGAAAAAGTCTGGTTTCTAGAATTTCAAAACTAAAAAATATTTAAAAGTCTATTTGATAATAAAAAGACTTTTAAAACTGTGAAATGAATTCCACAGTTTACGCCAAGCAACCCCTAATTTTTTCTATAACTTGTTTACCTTCCAGCATAACATGTTACCTTTTAAAAAATTATTTAGTTTTAGAATACATATATACCACACTATCAAGAAAAAAAATACTCTCAAACTTTGACTTGCTTCTTCATCACCTTCAAAAGAATTATTCTCAATAGTCTGCAGCCTGTAAACATATATATTATCAAGTTCAAAATGATGTCATAGATTGGAATGGTACTTTTATGTCTCCTTGGTATTAAATTGATTAGTTTCTAACAATGATAAGAGAAACCATAGTACATAACTCTACATATGTAGTTATTTCAATTACAACATTTTTAGTGAATCACCTTATCATACTCTTTTGCTGCTTATTGATTTTTTTTTGCTGTTAGCAGCTTCTATTTTCTCTTCATTATTCATCTCTCATGATTTTTTTCTCATTTTTCCCAACAGAACAACAAAAAGTTCTGGTCTAGAAAATTTTAAATAAACCTTTTCATGTTTAGAAATATTCTATGTGTAATATATATATATATGATCTTTTAGTAATTTTAAATGCAAAATTTTAATTTTTCAAACTTTTCAAATTTAGAATTTGTTTTTAAAATAGACAAAAAAAAATTGGAATATTAAACCAAAAACATTTTGAATTTTTGAAATATTTAAACAGGTAAAAAGTTTCGCCATGGAAATACTAAAACGAAGCTCGGAAGTATGGCTACGAGAACTTCTCTCAAACCTCGACAAGTTCTGGGAAACAGTGGAATCCGACATTTCTAAAAACGACGCTGCTTCGTACATGTTCACTCTCCAACGCTGCATCTTCAGTTTCCTCACCATCTCCCTCGCCGGCGTAAACCCCTCCGTATCGCCGGACATCGCCGAGAACGGGTGGAAGATGCTCAATAAATGGCTCGCGATTCAGGTCATCCCCACCACCAAGATCGGCCTTCTTCCGCCGCTTGAGGAGATCTTTCTCCATTCCTGGGCTTACCCTTTCTTCCTCGTCGCCGGAGATTACAAGAAGCTCTACAATTTCATCAGCGAACACGCTGGAGATGTTCTCCGGTTAGGTGAAAAGGAATTCGGGTTGACCCGAGACGAGTCGGTCCATAATCTCCTCTTCGTATTGGGTTTCAATGCATACGGGGGCTTTTCCGTCTTTTTACCATCTTTGATCGGGAAAATTGTCGGGGACAATACCGGCCTCCAGGAGAGGCTGAGATTGGAAGTCAGAAAAATCTGCGGGTCCAGGTCGGGTTTGAATTTCCGGACGGTTAACAAATTGGAGCTGGTGAAATCTGTGGTTTATGAAACGCTGCGTTTAAGTCCTCCAGTTCCTCTTCAGTTCGCACGTGCCAGAGAAGCTTTCAAGATAAGCTCACACGACGCCGTTTTTGAGGTAAAGAAAGGCGAGCTTCTCTGCGGCTACCAACCGCTTGTGATGAGAGACGCTAACATCTTCGACGATCCGGAAGAATTTAAACCAGACCGGTATATTGGTCAAACAGGATCTGAACTGCTTAATTATCTCTTCTGGTCTAATGGTCCACAAACCGGTACGCCTAGCCAGTCCAACAAGCAGTGTGCAGCCAAGGATATGGTCACGTTCACAGCTTGCTTGATCGTTGCCGATTTGTTTCTCCGGTACGATAAAGTTACCGGTGACGTCTCGAGTATCACGACCGTTGAAAAAGCTAAATTAGTATGATTCATTAATGGATTATATAATTAATCTTCACCTGTTTAATATGTTCGTAGTGTATAATCAGTTTATAAGCTAAAATAATGCGAATTGAAACACAAATTACCATGTCATGTCAGTGGGATTATTATTTAAAATTCTTTTATATATTAGGGATTTTATAATTGCCAAAAACAAATGTGGTCAGGTTGGGTCCTTGTTGACAGCAAAATATATCGCGCCTCGATTAGCACCGAATTTGAAAAACTGTGTAATCAATAACTACTGACCAGACCCATTGAGAATCTTAACCATGTTACGAGCAGATAATAATAATTTTACTCTTTAATTCTATTTTTAATGGAGTATCAAATTAATATGTTTTTTTTTTCAAATTAATATGTTTTGTGTTTTGTTTTTGTTTCTTATCTTCAAATCACAAATTATGTTTATGATGATCATTCCCACTATCCTAACTTTAATTAAAGTCTTAAATGAAGAACATAACAATAAAAAAAAAACAGAGGAGGGAGGCTCTCAATTACTTTTGACATGTGATCTGATGGACTCCATCACTTCAAGGTACTTTCAAATGTAAAATAGATCCTACATAGAAGATACCGTATATGAAAAGTTGTGTGGAATAGGATGAGTATTGAGAATCAGAGAGTTAATGAGGGTGGTGTTAGAAGATGGTACAGTCCCCAAGGCTTACTCTAGATTATGGTCTATATTGGAGGCAGAGAGTACGGCTCTTGTTTGGGCAATGATGTGGTTGGGCTTTGAGAGTGATTCAAATTTTATTCAGGTTATATAGCCTCACCTCAAGACTGGCCATGACTTCAAATTAAAGACTTACTTATTGAGATCATCAAGACGCAGCGTATAGGTTAAAGGAAAAAAAGACTAACATATACAGTACATAGGAGAATATTAGAGTGTGCGAGTAAATCAAATAATTTGATGGAGGAGACACAGCACAACAATGAGTTTCTCGGTGGTCTTGTTCCACAATCCTAACTCTACCATTACCCACTTACCATCTTGGGTCCAGAAAGAAAACAAAGTTTCTTTGTATGAAAACCTGATGAAAGTTTCTATGTTTTCTTTCATTTTTGTATTATTAACAATTAAATGATTTTTTCTCAGATTAGTGTTTTAGCAATATATACTTTAATTTAAATACTGGAGAAAACGACGTATTTCCCCCTCTATAGTTTCATATAGTAACAGATCTACACGAAGTTTTGACCTCGTCATATATCTCCTTCTTAAAAAAGTTGTTAACCTATTTTCCTCTAATTCAAAAGTTTGTAACCATAATTGTTGGTTTGATTTGTTTGTGGCTTAACCGTATATGAAATCGTATTTTCCAATTCTAAACCATATTTTAAAACCCAACCACATTAAAATCAATTTATAACCCGACCCAACATGACATCCTCTTCTCGTTACAATTTAAAAAATCCCCAAATCAGGAAACCCTAAATCACCTTTAGACAGTGATGTTTACTGGGCAAATGTTCTTCTTCTTAATTTCTTGACGTGAGTAATGACTTCAAAATCGAATCCCACTAGTAAAGTCAACGCATTGATTACTTTTAGTTATTTTTGGTCACTATCATCCGTGAAATCGGATCGAGATTTAGATGAGCAGCATTTGTGAAAATTATTGAATAGAGAAAAAAGAGTTGCTTGCAAGATGAATTCATTTCCATTATTATAAACTAAATTAGCAATCTAGTTATGAAAATTACAATTTTGATCATTCAAATATGATGTTCGCCCTAAAAACTCTCTCGGGCACACCTCCCTAGGCGCCTCCTTCCTTTGCTCAGATCTAGCTTCTCCTCCTCTCTCACCGGCCGTTTGTCGACGCTTCGCCTCTCCCCTCCTCCTTTACTCAGATCTGCCTCCTTGCGTCGAGCCTTTCTCCGGCCTTTGGCCGTGAGAAAGGGCCGACACCTTTCTCCTCCGCGTCGTCTCGTCTTCAGTCTCTCCCATCGTCTCGTCTTCAGTCTCTCCCATCATGTTGCTCCTTTGCTTCTCGTCGTCAAGCTGTTTTCACACATCATCTCGCCGTCTTGCCGTCTCCATGACTCGTTGGATGGTTGATTTTAAAGCGATGCGCCCTCCTCTGCTCTCCTCCGTCATATCTGGCTTGTCGTCGCCAGTGAGTCTTCCTCTCCTCCCTGCAAGGCTGCCCCTCATTGTTTGTCATCTGTTACCCAAAAGATGCCTTTCTGCAGTTGGTTTTGGAGATTTCGAAGCTCGCTTCTGTCGGACCACCACCATGATCGCTTTTCTCAGAGGGTTTAGCTCATCCTCCGACAATACCATCTCCTTTCCTCTCCCGGTCCTCCAGGTTTGCTCCTGCTCTTCACTCTCTGTTTCCTCTGCTTTGGAATGTTATCGGATGATTGTTGAGTGGGTAGCTCTGGTTTTGTGGAATCTGGGTTTGATTTGTTATGTCATGATGGTTTTGGTCTCCTTCGGTTCCACTCTTCTGCCCTGTAGTGGCATACTTGTCGCCTTGGTGAGATCTTTTACTGCGGTTTGCAGTGTCTTTACTGTGGAATACAGTGTCCTTACTGCGGTATGCAGTTTCTCTATTGTACTCAATCCGGTTTTTGGTGCTGTGAGTTTGTTTTCTTTCTTTTGGTGGCAGATTGAAGATGAATCAAACATTACGTCTCCTCCGGTGATTCAGGTTCCATCGGGTATTTGTCTTCCCGTCACCTCCTTTATGGAGAAGTTTCTCTTTCCAATATTTCCTCCTTTGTTGAGTGGTTTGGATGTTCAAGCATCGTCGGTATTGCAAGGTTCTTCCTCCCGGCTGATGGTCTTCTCTGCTTGTGATGCAGTGTTTGTAACCCTTTGGGTTGCATTGGATGCAGTCTTTCAAGAAGTTCATGAGATCGTTTTAGTTTTTCGATTTCTTATGGCTTTTTATGAGTTGTATTGTCAATCTATCTTTCGGCACTTGTTGCCTTGCTTTCATGTATTCTCCCTTTTGTTGGTTGTACTTTTTACTCTGTCGATAGAGTTTGAGGCTTCTAAGTAATGAAAAAAGTATTTGTTTGACCAAAAAAGTTATGAAAATTACAGATCGCGATATTGTGCTTACACAATACCAATACACTGGAAAAATCCAAAATCATATATGGGAAAAAAGATCTAATCATCTCTAAATTAACAAATTAGATACAGATTTACAAAGATCAGAGATTTAATTCGGGATTCGGGATTGAGCAGTCCATAATCTCTGGATTTGAGAATTGAAATCTCAATCACTTTGACTAAGGTCTCAAACCCTGATCAGACGCGCATCTGCTCCGGACTGTGAGAGAAAGGTTGAGAGGTAAACAAATCCAAGAGACGGAGAAGACAACAGAGATCCAGCGAGCTCTGGAGAGAGAGAGAGAGAGTTACACTATTTTTGGTAAATAGTAAACCAATGTAAATTTTGGTTTAGGTGTTTATTAGTTTTGAACTTTAATTTCACGGCTATATACATTTAGAACTTTTGAATTGGAGGGAAATAGCTTTACAACTTTCTTAAAAAGGAAGGAGATATATAACAAATTCGAAATTTCGCGTGGATCTGTTACTATATGAAACTTTAGATGGAGAAATACGTCGTTTTCCCTTAATATTGTGAACGAAAAGTATTTGATATATCATTTAAAAAAAAGTAAAACCAGTATGCAAAACTCTAATATGTATTATGTTAAAATTACTTTTCGTTTAAGCTCAGTAAGCAATGAACAAAATACAAAGAAAAACAGGAAGAAATTTAGATAGTTAAATCATATATATATTATATATATATATATATATATTAACCCCAATAAAAAAGATCTTAAGACTCAGATTATGGTCCAACAAGATGTTTGACGTTTTTATGTCTCTGTTTCAAGTATTCAGCCTCGCTTCTTCATGGATATATGCCAACTCTCTTGCTATCACAAGGCATATTTTCTTGATTTCTTCTTTGTTTTCCAGTCCAAACTGATTTGAGTTTGCTGGAGACCTATATATTCTGAAAATAATTATTCAAACAAAATTTGATCTCTAGATACTCATTATACACTAAACGAATTACTTGTAAATATATAGATGTTTTTAAAAATGACTAATTAAAAGAGTGTTCTAGCAAGAGTTCCCTAGCAAGACTGTGATTCTAGAAGAAATAGTTTAGATGAGGATGCTACAACACAGAGAATCCCAAGATATATCTCTTTCAAGACCGATCCCTATTCGCTTGCTTTGCCTTCTTTGAGATTCACAATGATAATAGTTCTGTTGCTCAATATTTTCTGTAATCAGATAAACATTTCTTCTGTCATCTTATTATGTATTGTTATAAATTTGTTGGTTTATGAATGATCTAAATCTCATCTTAAACTTTTGTGCATAAGCCAATTCTTTCACATGCATGGTATTTTCCCTAACAAGTTTTATATTTCAGTTTCATACTACGATTGTGTTTAAATCCAAGTTATTTAGGTCCCTTATGTAAGATTAAGAGTTTTCTTTTGTCTAAAATCCGATTGTCGTTGTGTTTTTAGTTTCCTCTAGTTTGATAACGGAACCGAATAGTGAAATTTGATATATGAGTTTTCTTAGAAATAAATAATTCTGATTTTATTCAAAAACAAATAATGATAAAATTGAAGTGAATTTTGTAATTGATTTTAGACCTGAATTTCTAAATGGTGAACAAATTAGAGTTAGTGAAATCCATGGTTTACGAAATGCTACATTTAGGACCTCCCGTTTATAAGGTATAAAAAGGCAAGCTTCACTGCAGCTACCAATTGGTGATAAGAGACTCACATATCTTCGATGATGTGGAGAAATTTAGACCAAACTGATATGTTGGCTAGAACGGATCTGACCTGCTTAATTATATCTCATGGTCTAAATGTCTGATGGTCCACAAACCGGCATGCCTAGCCAGTCGAACAAGCAGCAAGCAGCCAAAGACATGGTCATCGCTGATTTATTTATTTGGTACGATAAAGCTACCGGCGACATTTTGATTATCACCACAATTGAAAAAGTTAAAAATGTATGATTCATTAATGGATTATGTAATCAACATTTTAACTGTTTAATATGTTGGAAGTGTATAATCAGATTCTAACCTAAAATAATTCGAATTGAAACACAAATTGCCATGTCAGAGGGATTATTAATTAAAATTCCTTTATATATACGGGATTTTATAATTGCCAAAAACAAATGTGGTCAGGTTGAGTCCTTATTGACAGCCAAAAAAATATCGCGCCTCGATTAGCACCGAAAGTGAAAAACTATGTAATCAATAATTTCTTGTTTTTAATAATTCACTCGATAAACACACAAATGAAAAAACCCGATAAAGCCTTAAAGAAAAAGAAAAAGCCAATCTTGAAAATATCAGAAACCACAGAGCAAGAAACAAGAACGCGATGAGATGTTTCAGATCAAAGACTCCAAGAACCGAAACACCACCACTTTCGTACGGACAACAACAACAAGAAGCCGTGTTCTCATCTCACCGAACCGCGAGAGAAGAAGTGCTGTTGCAGATTCAGGGATGCAGAGCCCATCTCATCGACGGATCCGAAGCGGTGGAGCTAGCCGCGGGAGACTTCGAGCTCGTACAGGTCTCAGACAACGGCGTAGCTTTAGCTATGGTCGTGAGGATTGGAAATGACCTACAATGGCCGGTGATTAAAGACGAGCCAGTGGTGAAACTCGACTCTCGTGACTACCTATTCACGCTTCCGGTCAAAGACGGAGACCCACTCAGCTACGGCGTCACGTTCTTCCCCATAGACCAAAACGACGTAGTTTTCGTGAACAGTGTCGAGTTGCTAGACGATTTCTTGAGAGAGAACTCTTGTTTCTCTTCTTCGTCTTCTTCTGCTTCTGCTTCTGCTTCTTCTTCTTCGCGTGGTAGTAATGGAATCGACTGGAAAGAGTTTGCGCCTAAAATCGAAGATTATAACAACGTTGTGGCTAAAGCCATTGCTGGAGGGACAGGGCATATCATTAGAGGAATGTTCAAATGTAGTAATGCTTACACTTATCAGGTTTATTTTTATAATCACTCTCATTAAATTCCCCCTGAATTAAGGCTTTTAGATTTGGGAGAATTAGAAAAAAAATGACGCATTGACCATATGTTTGGGGAATTAAACTTTCTATAATCAGGTAATAGCAGCTACAAGTTAATTACGGGATAATTCGGGTATCTAAAATTATTATCCAAAGTGTATTTTTAGATATAACTGGTTGGATAATTTAGTTAATTCGAGTATTTAAAATCACTATCTTAATCTCACTAGATTTGGTAAGAGCCGGCTTTAGACTATTGGCATCATTTCAGATGATTTTGAGAAATTTTTAGTTTGAATTTTTTTTCATTGTTCACAAATTCTTGAATCTTGGGTTTTGTTTTATGAGAGAACAGGTTCACAAAGGTGGTGAAACTATGATTACAAAGGCTGAGAAGAAGGGTGGTGGTGCGTCGTCACAAAGAAATGCAACCAAAAACAAGAATCAAATCAACAAGAATCTTCAACGGTGAGTATTATAATCATTTTATTTCCCATAAGAGTGATTCTTTTTGATATCTTTTTTACTCTTATGAAACCATATATATATGCATATATAGAGTGAGGAAACTTTCGAGAGCAACCGAGAAATTGAGCAAGACGATGTTGAACGGTGTGGGAATAGTGAGTGGTTCGGTGATGGCTCCCATTGTAAAGTCGAAACCAGGGAAAGCTTTTTTCTCAATGGTTCCAGGGGAAGTTCTCTTGGCTTCACTTGATGCTCTTAGTAAGTTTAAGATTATTTAGTTACTGGCTAGCTCCATTTTGATGATAATACTAAAAACACTTTATTTGATTTCGATATTAGATAAGATATTAGACGCTGCTGAAGCTGCAGAGAGACAAACTCTTTCTGCTACGTCCAAAGCTACTACCAGAATGGTTAGTGAGAGGTAAGTTTTCACTTTCAAAGTCATCAATTTAGGATCACATTTTTGATTACATCTTCAGTACATGTCTCACATGAAGTGAGGATTATATGACATGGACAGGTTAGGCGAGAACGCCGGTGAAGCCACGAGAGATGTGCTAGGCACGGTGGGTCACGCAGCTGGTACTGCGTGGAATGTGCTCAAAATCCGCAAAGCTTTTTATCCTTCCTCTTCACTCACATCAGGAATCTTGAAAACCGCTTCAAGAAAGTGATCTGTGTTCTCTACTCTTATTCGCCGAGTTACATTTGATCAGTACTATGTATGTCTTTATGTTTGGATTGATTTTGTGGGCAGAGATTGTAAGGTTAAAAACCAAAATTTGCAAACGTGTAAAAGTGAATCTTACTCAAACTAAAAGATCTCTTTTCTTGACCAATTGTCCGTCATGCATGTGTGTTAAATAACACTAAGTGTTAAAGATGAATCTTCTTGAAACTATGATTAAACATACAACTTACCTACCAAAATCCAAAATAATCAATGTAATATGCCTTCTGTTTTACAAAGAATGCCATTCTAACATTTTGTTTTTGTTTCATAAAGAGTGTCATTTTTGTGTTTTCAATGCAAACTTTTTCTTTAAAGTCTAATTTTAACCCTATTGTTTTTATGTATTAATTAGAGAAATAACTTTTGTTTAATGTATTAATAAGGGGTAAAACAGAATTTTTATTAGTTTTCTTAATTTATGTGAAATATTTCAAAATGATACTATTTGTAAAACAGAAGGAATACATGTTTAAAATTGAATAATATGAGTATATACCAACAAATAACATGAAAATTAACTTATCCTGAAAAATACTATTCAATCGACATTGTTAACTGAGAAATTCCTAATAAACCCCTAATGCATTTATTTTTTCATCTCTTTTCTGTCTCATGATGTGGGTCCAGATAGAAGAAAAAATTGTCAGGAAAATTTATGTCTCTCTCATACACAATCGATTGCGTTTTCGATAGATAATTGGTAAAATAGAAAACGACCGCAAAAGAGAAAGAGAAAATCAATGACTAAAACATTTTTTTAGGAAAAATCACCTCTAACTAAATTTCGCTCTATAATTCGAAAGTGATATCCTTGTTGTTTATCTGATGATCATTTTGATTCCGGCATTCTCTATTTTGTTTCTAAACTCAGACGGTCTCCATTTTGATGTGTTCTTCCATTTTTGTTGAATTGGTATCTCGATATTTCTTTTTCTTCTTTTTTGGATTTTCTCAAAAAATTGCAGATGCTTTCGTGTTACATTACTAACTAGTATGTTAACATATTAACAATAATATTGTACTTATAACATTTGGACAATACTTGTTATTATTGTTACCACGCTACCAAATATCGGATAACACGCCAACAAACACTACCTATTATTGTTAACATCTCAATAAATCTATGATATTTTTGTTAGCACGTTAATACGTATCATATAATTTATTGCACTATAGTAACATACTATGTTAACATGTTACAATATTTAGACATTATTGTTAACTAGTAGAGATATTAACATATATCATTGTTAACAAGTAGAGATGTTAACATATATCATTGTTAACATGTAACAATAAGCATTATTAACATGTTAACTTGTATTACATATTATAATCCGGACAAACGATAATACTCAAATGTAGTTATCGGATATATATATATATATATAAGTTAGCAAACGATGACCATAATACATAGACCATTATGTCGCATCTACCACATATGATACACTATATCTTATGGCATGTGACATGTGTCATTATCCAGAAGATAGTTATCAAAACTATCTCTAACCCAACTGACGATCATTAAATGTTACTGTCAATTAATTTTTTTTATTTACAGTTATAAATTATAGTGATGTCAATTGGATATAGAGATAATAATGTGAAGTTTTGCTGATATACCATAAAGCACTTAATTTTTAATTATTTTTTATTATATATTCAATTAAGTTGTAACTTTTGGTATATACCAAAATAATCCTTTAAAATTTTTATGCGACCTAAATTTTGGAACTATGGAGTTTCAGTCATGTGAGAAATATATAGTCAGATATGAAATTGTCATCAGATCAAAAGAAAATATAAAAGAAGGCAAATAACAAATTTGATATTACGTTAACTAGTAAGACTTTTCAGATCTTACTATCGTCAAAAGTCAAAACAGTTCTTTGATTTTATTATGTTTTGGAAACTTTAGTTATGTATCTGATTGTATTTCATGTTGTCTATTTCCTCCTCTAATCTGTTTATTTCGTTCATTAAAAACTTTAAAATTCTAAAGCTTAACAGCGACGTAAATAAATAACATAATGGTATTATGACTATACGCGTTATCGTAACAAATCTCAACCGCTCATCTTGCCACGTGTACATCATCTTGTTGGAGGAGGAGGGAAATGACTCGGCTCCTTCGGGGCAACGACGGGAATATATAATTCTCAAAAATCCGAAACTCAATTTATCCCAAGTCCATCAGATCTGCTTCTCGAAGACCGTTTACCGAATCTGCTTTGAGCCATGGAGAAGCCGTACGGATACGCGAGCGTGAGCATGAGCGGCATAGATCGCGCCGGCGGGAAGGATATTGACCTGGAGATGGGAGTCGGAGAGGCGACGCTTTACCCAGGGCTTAGCTTCGGCGAGAATCAACTCCGATGGGGATTCATACGCAAGGTCTATGGGATTCTCTCAGCCCAGCTCCTCCTCACCACGCTTATCTCCGCCGTCGTTGTCCTTAATCCTCCCGTCAACGATGTCTTGACCGCATCTCCCGGCCTTCTTCTTTTCCTCTGCATCGTCCCCTTCGTCTGTACGTAGTTTCCTGCTGTTTTTTCCTCTAGATCTCGCTCTTTCGTTGCATCAGATTTCCATTTCGTCCTCCTCGTTTTTTGTTGTATATTTTCGATGCGATGCGTTGATTAGAATTCTCACGGTTTGATCTGCGTTGTCGGCTTAGGGTTAAGTGAATCTGGATTTACGCCTAGATTGTATAATTCAAATGTTACTTTGTGCTGCCTGAATTTAGGGATTAAATGATGTTGTCGATATGATTCGTTGTTCATAGATAGTTTCTTTTAGTCTTGATTGCTAAGTTTGGTCGACCTGATTCTTGCACTAAATGCCTTCATGTTTCTGCACTTCTTATCAATTTCTCTTAGTTTCTGTGTTGAGTGGCATCATGTGCTCATATAGTAATTTGTTAGTACCTTGAATTTGTATTATTATGCGTTGGAAGAATTTGTCTAGCACAGATTCTGGAGATGAGCTGTGTATTATATGCACATTAGTTCATCAGCTATTCATTTTATTTTTCATTGTGTTGAGAAGGTTTATTGTTGATTTGGTTGACAATACTTGCAGTAATCTGGCCTCTGCACATTTACCACCAGAAGCATCCTATTAACCTGATACTCCTTGCCCTCTTCACTATCTCATTGAGCTTCACTGTTGGTGTCAGTTGTGCTATGACAGAAGGTTAATATCTCTTCCCTTTCAATATCATCATCTGGGATTTCGTTGCAGTTCTAGCCGCTTGCTTTTTACGCACCATATTCTCAAAGAATACATTTTTGCCTAAAACTTGAAATAGCAGTGTGTTAAAAATCCATTTCTTCTTCATTGTACGTGGTTTATCAGGAAGAATCGTCCTTGAAGCCTTGATATTGACTCTATCTGTGGTTGGGTCTCTAACCGCATACACTTTCTGGGCGGCAAAGAAAGGAAAAGACTTCAGCTTCCTTGGACCCATTCTCTTCACCAGCCTCATCATTCTTATAGTGACCAGCTTCATCCAGGTCTGTCTCTTAGAATCCTCCCTCCTCACTAATAAAACACAACACCCAAAAGAAAAAACCTGAAATGTTTGTTTGGTTATCATAATATTGCAGATGTTCTTCCCTCTTGGCCCGACCTCTGTTGCCATATATGGAGGAATCAGCGCATTGGTATTCTGCGGATACATAGTATATGATACCGACAATCTCATCAAGCGTTTCACATACGACGAATACATTCTCGCATCAGTGGCTCTTTACTTGGACATCCTCAACCTCTTCTTGACCATATTGCGTGTGTTGAGGCAAGGTGACAACTGAAGAAGAAAGCACACCGATGATGGATGATGATGCTGCTTCAGTGATGAGATTTTATAACTATTAAACAGAACCCCCAACAATGGCTTTATGTGATTTACATTTGTGTGTATAATCTGATTTCTGTTTTTGAGAATTTAGTATATGATGTTGCTATGTGGTTAAACGTTTTTGGTAAATCATAATCAAGCAAAAGTCGATTTATCAACTTGAAATAAATTTGGTAGTTTTGGTGGAACATTCGTTACCTGTCGTATACATACACCCATAGATGGAATCTTATCCAATAAAAATTTATTTACCTTACAGAGAATATCCTCTTTAGTACAGAACAAAAGGCATAACGCGAAAAAAGAAAACGACCGCATCATCATCAACTGCTGAATTCTCTCTCTCTCTGGAGTCTGGATCATAATCATGAGAGGGCATGATCGGATTAACAATTGCTTGCCGGAGGAACTGATAATCGAGATATTCCGGCGACTTGAATCAAAACCCAGCCGCGACGCTTGCTCTCTCGTATGCAAGCGATGGCTATCTCTCGAGCGCTTTAGCCGGACCACCCTCCGTATCGGTGCCTCTTTTTCTCCAGACTTCTTCGTTGACCTCCTCTCTCGCCGCTTCCTCCATATTACCTCCATTCATGTCGACGAGCGTCTCTCCGCCTCCCTTCCTTCCCTTTCTCCCCCTTCCGTATGTTTTCTCTGATCTGTTTTTTATTGAGATCGAATTCTTCTGTTGAATTTGAGATCGGATTAGGCATTTCTATATAACTTCTGCAATTCAATCGAATGTTGATATTTATAATGCATCTGGATTCGAATTGGGTTGAAATTAGGCGTTATATTGGATTATGGGCACTGTTTCAGATTCATCTCTGATTAAATTCATACTGGTTTCGAGTTTTTTTTTTTTGCTCTACATTGATCTAAATTCTGGAAATTTAGTCAATTTTGTAAGGATCTTCATTTGAATTGGTTTTGGGTTTAGTTGAAATTAGGCTTTATTTGATTCTGGGTGGAAACTGGACACTGTTTATAGACTCAGTTTCTAAATGAATTCATTTTGATTTCAAGTTTTTGCTGGCTCTACATTGATCCCATTTCTGAAAATTTATCACTTTCTTTAGGAGAACCTATTTTTAGGGAAACTTCAGCCACTTAGGTATGTGTTGTTTGGTATTTTAATTCTTATCATAGAGAGGACTTAAGAAAACTCAATATGCAGAAAAGGAAGCGTGGGAAAAACAAGTCATCGCCTTCCTCGAGTAAACGTAAGGATCTGACTGATAAGACGAATTCTGAAGCTGAGAACGCCGAGTCTTGCAGCTTGACTGATGCAGGATTGACTGCTCTTGCCAATGGATTCCCAAAGATAGAAAACTTGAGCCTTATATGGTGCCCTAATGTTTCAAGTGTTGGTTTGCAATCCCTTGCTCAGAAGTGCACTTCTCTTAAATCTCTGGATTTACAGGTAATCTAGTTCTCTTATGTTTCAGGTAGCTATTGTGGTTGAAGTTGTATAAAGAAGCTTTAGTTTGATCTGCTAATATACTTGCTGGCTTATGTGGAACTGTTACCATTCTTTTTCAATATCCTCTTGATGAAAAATATCACCTCATATGCTTAGGATGTGGTCTTTAGGGTTGCTATGTTGGAGATCAAGGCTTAGCAGCTGTTGGAAAGTATTGTAAGCAGCTCGAAGAATTAAACCTGCGTTTTTGTGAAGGCTTAACTGATGCTGGGGTTATTGATCTTGTTGTTGGTTGTGCAAAGTCCTTGAAGTCCATCGGTGTTGCTGCCTCAGCAAAAATAACAGATTTGTCTATGGAAGCAGTTGGTTCTCACTGTAAACTTTTAGAAGTATTGTTTTTGGATTCGGAATACATCCATGATAAAGGAGTGGTGGCGGTAGCTCAGGGATGCAACCGTTTGAAAAATCTGAAGCTCCAGTGTGTTAACGTGACGGATGAGGCATTTTCCGCAGTGGGAGACTCGTGTTCTTCGTTGGAGCAATTGGCTTTGTATAGCTTCCAGCAGTTTACTGATAAGTTAGTGATCTTGTTCCTTTTTGAAGTACCTTTGGCTTGTTGATGAGCACAATCTATATTTTTCCTGGTGCTTGCGTTATCTTGTTCCTTTTGAGTGTATATGGCACGTAAACTCAAGATGCGCTCAGCGTTGGTTTGAGGATCTGAAGGACACTTGCCTCTGTGATCTTGATTGTCCTTTTTGTATCTTTGTGATGGCCTTGTGTAGGATGATATTTGACCTGATTTGGTTTTGTGTTTCAGGGGCATGCGGGCCATTGGTAAGGGATGTAAGAAGCTGAAAACTCTTACTCTAAGTGATTGTTACTTTGTGAGTTGCAAAGGTTTAGAAGCTATTGCTCATGGTTGCAAGGAACTTACGCGTGTAGAAATTAATGGATGCCACAACATTGGTACTCATGGACTAGAGGCAATTGGAAGATCTTGCCCGTACATTTTCTTTCTCGCTTTCTTCTACTTGTTTACAGCATCTGAAATCACAGACTAAAGCCGTTCTTTTTCGGATGTATGCAGGCGCCTAAGTGAGTTAGCTTTATTGTATTGCCAAAGGATTGGTAACTCTGCTCTTCAAGCAATTGGAAAGGGTTGTAAATCCTTAGAAATACTTCACTTAGTAGACTGCTCAGGCATAGGAGACATCGCTATGTGCAGTATTGCTAAAGGCTGTCGCAACCTCAAGAAACTCCATATCCGCAGATGCTATGAGGCATAATCTCACATCTCTTCTTCATTTCATATAAAGTGTTCTCCTAACCTATTGACATAGAAACCCTTATTTGCGTTTTTTTTTTAGATTGGAAACAAAGGAGTTATAGCTGTTGGAAAGCATTGCAAATCACTAACCGAACTTAGTCTCCGGTTTTGCGATAAGTAACTCCTCCAACTCTTTTGAATCTTTTTCTTCATCAGTACCGAAACAAAAGCTAATAGTTTGATTTATCCAGAGTTGGAGATGTAGCATTAATCGCCATTGGAGAAGGTTGCTCCTTACAACAACTAAACGTAAGTGGCTGCCATCAAATTGGAGATGCTGGAATCTCAGCAATAGCCAGAGGCTGTCCTCGACTCACTCACCTCGACATTAGTGTACTTCAGGTAAGTGAAAACCAAACCAAACCTCTTCGTTTTCCCTATCTTTTCTTTAGACTAAAGCGTTTTACTGAGGTCTCAAGCTCGGGTTTGTTTGATCACAAACTCAGAACATTGGAGACATGTCCTTGGCTGAGCTTGGAGAAGGATGTCCAATGCTCAAAGACTTGGTCTTGTCCCATTGCCATCATATAACAGACAATGGTCTGAACCATCTTTTACAGAGGTGCAAACTACTGGAGACTTGTCACATGGTTTACTGTACAGGGATCACTTCGGCTGGAGTGGCTACTGTCGTCTCGAGCTGTCCACACATCAAAAAGGTGTTGATAGAGAAATGGAAAGTGAGCGAGAGGACGATAAGGAGAGCTGGATCGGTCATCTCTTACCTCTGTATGGATCTCTAGATCGTAATTTCAAGGTCAGTTCTAGAAGAAACTGTGTTTCTGTTTTCTTAATAACAACTATACGTTAAGTCCAAACTTATGTTGTTTATGTGAAAAAGTTTGTAATGCTGTTATTTTCATGTTGAGACATAAGCTTGGTTGGGATCCATTTTGTGTCACTAGTGTGATTCTGTAACTTCTTGCACGTGCCATCCAATTTAAGAAGAAAAAACAGAATGAAAAGAAACACAGAAATTGTGTTCTTGCTATATTGGGAAAATTACGTAAGTAAGAACAAAAAATTAACAAAAGGATACATATGAAAGTTCTAAAATAGAAACAAACGTGCGCCAGACTTGAATTGTTCAATTATTCCATGGAAAACAAACAATTGCAAACCAAATAAAGCTTCTTATTACAACAACAATAAATAAACATTTATTTTGTCTATTTTCCGTTATCCTTCACCCCGATCTTCTCCATAAACTCCCGGAAATTCTTTTCCGACGAACCTCCCGGAGCCACCGCAGCTTCCGACTCCAGTTTCCATTTCAAAGCATTCTTCCTCAGCTCCACCGCTTTCTCCCCAACCGTCGCTTCCAAAAGCCTCTCCGCCACTTCATCCCCCGGCACAACTCTCCCCTCCGCAGCTCCACGGCCAAGCCTCACCGCCGTCTTGAAAACATCAACCATATAAGCCGCGTTGGTCACTTGATCTCCCCATTGAGGAAAACAAACCACCGGAACTCCCGAAGTCAAAGCCTCCGTCGTCGAGTTCCATCCACAATGAGTAACGAAACACGCCAACGAAGGATGAGCCAAGACTTGATCTTGCGGACACCATTCCACGATCTTTCCTTTCCCTTGATCACACGCTTCTTTGAGTTCTTTAGGCACCACGTGTGCCTCGAGGTGTAGATCCTCCAATGGAGGTCTAATCACCCACAAGAACGATAAACCAGACTTCAAAACCCCTTTAGAGATCTCCTCCATCTGTTCTTGCTTCAAATACGCGACCGTCCCGAAAGAAATGTAGACAACGGAAGATCTCGGCCTCGAGTCTAGCCACTCGAGACACTGATCCGACGGTTTGCAGAAATCGCCGGTCACATCAGTGACCACCGTCTTAGCGACTTTGAAAAGCGGCCCAACAGTTTTGATCGGACAGAGCTTCGACATGTAATCGATCACGTCTTTCTCCAATGCGTCGAAAGAACTGATGAGAAAACAGAAGGGCTTATCAAGATTTTTGAATATTGCTAGAGCAGCTTCTCGCAGTGCTGTGAAGTGAGAAGAAGAAGGATGGAGAAAAGTTGGGATCTCGTCGTATTTCAAGACAGGAGCGCAAGGGAGCTTCACGTCGAGCTTAGGCTCTGTTTTGGTCGGGAAAGAAACAGAGCCGTTTAGGTAATGGTAATAAGCAGAGAAAACGGCACAAGACTGGATCCAGAGAACTGCGTAGAGAATGTTGAACTCTTCCGCCACGTGTCCGACCCATGGGACAAACGGGTTATAGATCAGAGCAGAGACAGGGTCGTTGTTTTCATTGTATCTCCTCACGAGTTTGGGCAGTTCTTGTTTCCCGGCTTTTTCGAGCTGTGCGAGGTAGAGATCGAAGTCACCTCTCCTTACGTCGTCTTCTTCCCATCCGTCGTCGAAAAACTCAAACCGGATTGAACCGGAACCAACCGGTTTAAGCTCGCCGTCGACGATCTTGTTGGCTTTTCTCATTTTCTTGCCCCAAAACTCTGTAGTGACGAAGGTGACGACTGTTCCTTTCGATGCAATTAGCTTGCCGAGACGAAGAAGAGGACTGACGCTGCCTTGTCCTTGAAATGACACGAGCATTACATGAATTGGTTTTCGAGGTGAAGAAGAATCCATCTCCATCTTCTCAACAATGGTAATAAATATGTGACAAGAACAGTCTTTTGCTTTCTTGTTTTTGTGAATTTCACAGACAACGTTTCTTGATTATATAGAAGCGTCAACGCATTTATTTCAAAGCTACGCACTCACTCTCTCTACCACACATCTTACTTACTTTTTTTGTCTTTGTGTTTTTGTGTACCACACATCTTACTTACCACTCTAGTCTCTCTCAATCTACAGTATCATGGGTCAATATTTTATGAAATACAAGACCAGAAAATTTCGTCTAAAACGAGAAGTATGATAATTAATCACTAAGTGTGCAAAAATTAGACATGGGTATTCGGTTTTTTTATAGATCGACTTTTTTTTCGGGTTAAGGAACCTAATTTATTTATATTTTAAATGTGTTTTTGATTTATTTTTATGTTTAAGATGAAATATGACATGTTATACATGTTATAATTATATTATTTGAAAATAGTAAATTTTGGGTTTCTTCGATTGAATATCTATTTTTGAAATTCGTTTTTATATTTTTGAATAATATTCACCAAACAAAAAATTGATATTAATATAAGATTTCTAGAAGTAGTCATGTAGACATCCAAAGATTATTGATTTATAAAAGCTTCAACACATTTGTTCAAATCCTACTTATTTATTTATGGAGGCAACATATGGTATGAAATTGAATTGAAATAACGCTGTTCCATCAAAAATGAGCCAACTATATTCTGCCAAATAGACAGTGTCGTCATAACAAATGCGGTTCATGCCTAATAAAAGGGTATTCGCAAAACCAACAAGTTGTAAACTGTCGAGGCAGATGAAACCAAAAACATTGAATGCATGCATAAACGTAACGTATGTATTTATTACTAGACAGTTGTACAAGGAACCCTTATCATTTACTGGACATTTGTACAAGGAAGAGTCCCTACAAGGAATCCTTTCTTTTTCTTTTGTTCTTTAAAGAGTCCATACCTTTACTGGTCATGGTTCAGTTTCTTCCTAGTCTAATATGATATCCATCTCTCATCCAGTTGGTCTTTTGTGTCTTTTCCTTTTCATCTAGACTCAAATTTATCCACTCTAAAGTCCAAACAATGTCTATGTAAAGGAGGAAACCAAAACAAGATTTATACAACTTAATTAACCTTAACCCAAAAAAATAACAGACCCGGTAGTCATTAATCGGTAAGTAGTTACAATGCAATATGAAAAGTTGCGGTAATCGAAATCCTACAAAAACCATCAAGTTTAGCACCAAAGTCTATAGCAAACCCAAGCTTCGGATTCTTATCCTCTTCGACGGTTTTTTATGTAGAGCTGATGAGCATATAAAAAAAACAAAACCTTACCCTACTAATTAACGTCCTTAATACAACTTCAAGCCGTTGGATGTATAATTTAGAAAAATGGTTGGGCTTTACCTATTTTTCAGAAATATATATATTATGGTATTTAACGAGTATGAAACGTTCATGATACATAGAAATGTGTGTTTATGAATCTATCTTGAACGTTAGGAATCTTATAAAGCTATACTTCAACAATATTTAAAATTTGTGGTCATTTTGAAATTTAAAACCGTTTTGTAGTATTTTAAGATATTTTTTCTGTGATGCTGATTTTGAATTATTTTTCCTAGTTTTATATAATCATATATACATGAGATCCAATTAAATGGTCAAGTTTTAGGCAATGCAATTTTTTTTGTTTGACGTTTATACTAAGATGTGATTTTTTTCCATGCACTAACTAAAATGCGATTATACTAATGGTTTATGGTTGAATAATATGTCTGACTAAAATATAAAATTAAATTTATAAAGATTTTAATCTATATACTTATTGGTATAGTGATTTGCTTAGGTGTCACGCTCACGGCGAGTTTCAAATTCTTTCGCTTATGTGTCAGTTCCAGAATGAGTTTCGGTAGCAAAAAGACTGTTTAGCTTATTTTACAACTATGTGTCATTTTTTTTATTAGTTCTTATCTGATGTGTAAAAAAACAAACTTAAAACAAATCAGTCTTAATTATTATGGTTTAATGCTTAATTTCATAGTCAATCAAACCATTTTTAAATTATATTAAACCAAATTTTTTTAAAAAATTAGATAAAAACGTTTTTTTAAAAATAGAAATTTACCATTTTTATGTTTCTAAAATTTAGAAAAAATCTAACTAAAATGTTAAAAGAAACAAAAATTAGAATAAAATTTAGAATGTCGTTTCAAAACAAAATAAAAAACAAAATTTATGCTAGAATATCGCTAATTATTATAGTGTTTACGATTTCTTATGTTTATAAAAAATTTTTGGTTTTTATAATTTTATAAAACTAAAATTTAGTAAAAATCTAAGAAAAAAGTAAAAAAAAAACAATAAATGAAATGTATATGTCTAATGAAATATTGTTAATTATGATATCTAGAATAGAATTTTCGATTTCTTATCTATATACTTTAATAAGATTTTTTAACCATATTGTTAAAATCAAAAGTTTATTTGTAAATTTCAGATTCGTCTAAATAAAAAAAAATTAGTGTTCATAAAATCATTTATTTATAAAATTACACTTACTAGACATATATAATCTACGCGAAACGTGGGCAAATTTACTAGTTAGTAGGTAAAAAGATAAGAGACAGAGCAATTTCTTTTTGCTCATTAATGGTAATTTTAAAACAAATTCAATAAAATAATTGCAATAAAATGGTCAGTGGTAAAAAAATACTTAAATTAACCCTCAAAAACATTTAGAATTCACAACTTAAAACGCTTGCTTCCTAGCGGTAAGACCATCTTTATCCCAGAAACGGGCCCGTCTCTTAACTATTATTTTACACTAAAATAGTTAGATTCAGGCCCAAATAAACTGAAGACATCTCTTAATTGGGGACAGGTAGAGACGTCTTTAATGACAGGTGGAAGTGTGCAATAGATCGAGAATTATTGGACATAAATAATATTTCTCTCGATTATTTTTTTGGTCGAAACATTTCTTTCTCGACTCTTACTCGGTGTATCCGTCGAAAGCGAATTCGACGAGCCTGATTTTTCTGACGGCGTTTCACCGCGATTTGAGGTTCTTCCGGCGGCATCTGGGTCCTCTGGCATCAGAGTATCGGTAATCAAGAACGGCGACGCAGGTATACTTTCAAAACCCTAATCGATTTAACTTATGTTCCCAAATCGATTTCATGTTTGTTCGAAAACGATTTTTGTTTGTAAAGGGTTTTATTTGTAATGATGATGGGCTCTTTGGTTAATTTGATTTCGGATTGTGTTTAATCGCATAAATCCGGTTTTTTTTTGCAAACGACATCGATTGAAAATTTTGGGATTTGTGGGTTTGATCAAACTTTTGGGGTTTCTCATGGGTTGATCATTTGTCTGGGTTGATTCGGTGGGTTTGATCATTAGTTTGTGTTCCTTTATCCGCAACATGGTTTACGATTGAACAAGTTTTTGGGTTTGATCATAGTTATCTCTTTTTATTCGGTGCAAAGTAGAATGGCTTCTCAACTTGAATTATGATGCAGCAATGGTTTTGTTGTCTCTTTTGCAGGACGATGCCGATCAGCTACACCAACAGCAGTACCTCGGTAGCAAGCTACGACAGCGGATGTGCTAAAGCCGATGGGAATTTTGGGATTCCTCAGCGATGTTACTGTGGCTGAAACATCATCATTGAAGAGTCCACAGCTCCTGCAACAATGGGAGGAAGTTTTACACATGTCCTACAATCTTGGGAGAGGTAAGGTCGATTTGTGAGTATATATGTTGTAGCTCGTTTTGATAGTAATTTTCTAACTCAAGTTTTCTTCTACATTGTGTAGGATAGTCCAGATCACATTTGGAAATGGTGGGATGAAGCTGTTGAAGAAAATTTTACAATTCTACAAATCAGGATTGATCAAGTGAGTGGAAGGATTGACCCCTTCCATAGGACTGAGCTGCTGCAGTCATATGAGAATCGGATGTACATCATGGAGCCTCTGATCGATAGAAACACTGATGATATAGGAGAATTGAAGGAAGTAGTGGTGGAGATTCAACAAAAGGTGGCTCGGATGAAAGAAGCAATGAAGTTGAGAGGTTCTGACTTTCTCCTTATCCTGTTTATGGTAATTTTTGGTGCTATCTCTTTTCTCTTTATGTGTTGGGAATTAGTCTAGAAGACTAATCAACTTTGTAATCGTAGAAACTGGTTTAGGAACTTGGATTGTTGTTTGTTGTTTTTTAAGAACTTGATTGATAGTTGCTCATTGATTGTTCTAGTTTGAGAACTTCAATCCTCAAGTCTGTAATCCTTTCTTTTTAAGACCTTGAATGATGTTTGTAATGATTTTTTTTTTTTATTACTTCGGTGTTATGTTGTTGTTCTATATTGTTGGGAAACTATGTTCCTTCGGCCTATATGTGCCTATGCAGGAATGGGATAAAGACAAGCGTTGCAGATTTGACAATTTCTGAGAAACTATTCTCTTCTTTAATTTTTATATCTCTTGAACGACTTGGGTTTGATGAATGTTTATGCTTTAATGTAGGGAAAGCGGCCGATACATGCCTTAACCGCAAGAATTGGTACCATTTAATGCCTATACTTTGATGCTGTGCCTATACGTACCTGAACTCTTTAAAATGTGTAAATTCATTCCCGAACTAGAACTTTTATGGCCAAATCATGCATTGACTTTTTATCTGTTAGTCAACTCCGTCAAAATGTTAACGGGGCTGACTCACTTGCCACGTTGGAATCTCTGAGATATGATGCTATGTCGTTTTGTATATTTCTGGGGAAAAAAAAATTTGCAAGCTCAAAGATTCAAACCCTGCACCATCCCTACTTGTCCGAGCCCGAAAACCAGTAGACCAGATGTAGTAATTAATAACGTATCGCACACTTAAACAATATAAACTACCCATAACCATTATTTAAAAAAAAAAATACGACGTCGTATTGGTTTGGTTATTCATCTTTTTTTAATGAAGAATCTATCTTCTTCTTCGTCGAGGTCTGTGTTCAAATTTGGGGAAAAACTGAGCAAACGGATCGAAATCTTCATTGTCGTCACCATTAACCGATTTCTACTCTTAATTCTTCTTCTGCTGCTTCTCCTTCTTCCTCATGTCTCCTCGTGAATCCTCCTGTTAACCCTGTGGCCGATTTGTTTTTATTTCACCAGATCTAAAACAACAATCGTTTAATGAATTCGATTCATAGGAGTATTGAGAATCGAAAGAGAACCCAGCAAAGTTTAATTCAATTGTTTAAAGTTAAAAGCAACAAACAGCTGATTAGATTTGATAAAAGGAAGACCCTTTCGAGCATTGGTGAAACTCACAAATGTCGTGACTTTCAACGACTTTAGATTTTTCATTTTTCTAATGATTGTAGGAATAGTAAAAATATTTAATGGTGCGAATTACAACTAATAATTGCATTTGGTCTAGTGGCATCAAGGATGTTTTATAGAGGATGTCTATGGTTCGAATAGTAGGATGTGCAAAAAATTTTACTTTTTTTTTTTCTCGACTTAAAACGACGTCGTTTAGTATTATCGTTCCAACACAGATTTCACCGTGGCAGCTGACTCATTTCTGTTAATAATTTAACAGAGTTGACTAACAGAAAATAAGTCAATGCATGTTTTGGCCAAAAAAATTGATTTTAGGTATGAATATTCAAATTTTCAATAGTTGAGGCATGTTTGAGCACATCATAATTGTACAGGTACTAATCGGTACCATTCCACTCGGTTGAGGCATGAATTAGCCACTTTCCCGCTTTAATGTAGGTTAAGATTACTCGATTGAATGCTGCCTACGGCTAAGTCTACTGCTGTGTAATCACATCACTCACCCATTGTTAAAGAGGTCAGTCTTATCCTAACACTATGATAAGTAGTGTAGTAAATGCTTAAGTATTTAAGTTGTATGTACGTAAAGAGATATAGGTGAATAAGGAAAGAGATATAGGTGAAGTAGTTTAAGACTTGGTCGTAAATTCTTTGTGTAGTTTAGATAACGGTCATAACTTGTAACACTTTGATAAGTGTTAAATTGTTGTTAGGTTGATGTATTGTCTCTCTTTAAACTCTCTCTCTTATCTTTTTCTTTAATCATCTCGGCTTCAAGCTCTCTTTTTAATCTCTCTCTCTTTAATCCTCTAAACTCATCCCTCTCTTTAATCCTCTCTACTCATCTCTCTTTTTAATCCTCTCAACTAATCTATCTCTATAAACCTCTCGGCTTCAATCCTCTTATATCTCATTCCTTCTTCACTTTCTTTCTTTCATTTCTTTCTTCCTTTGTCGAAATGGATTTGCATTCGGGTTTTCCATTTTCACAGACCTCCAAATTCGTTGACTTGTTGAACAGTCAACATGATGATGAAGCTTTCGATCATGTTCCCTTGTTCAGTGCTCAGTGTACTCAGCCTTCACAGATTGGTGATACGCATATGACTGCTGGAAGAAAGTCTTGGTCACCGTACGAGGATGTTCTCCTCATCAGCTCATGGCTGAACACCTCAAAAGACCTTGTTGTGGGAAATGAGCAACGTTCATGAGCCTTTTGGAAGCGGATTGCTTCATATTATGCAGATAGTTTGAAGCCAAGATGTGAACCACGCGGTGCTGGACAGTGTAAGCAAAGGTGGCACAAAATGAATGACTTTGTTTGCAAGTTTTATGGCGCGTATGAGACGGTTTCAAGAGAGAGAACGAGTGGGGAGAATGACAACGACGTCCTAAAGGTGGCGCACTAGATATTCTTCAGCGATCAGAAAAAGAAGTTTAATTTGGAGCATGCGTGGGAGGAGTTGAGGAACGACCAAAAATGGTCTGAGCTTTCCACAACCAAAACTGATGCAAACTCTAAAAAAGAAGGGCAGAGGAGAGTTCACAGTCGCCAACTGGGAACGAGAAGACGGTCAAAGAAGGTCTGAGGATGGTCAAGCGAAAATACGGCCACCTGGTGTCAAGTCTGCAAAGGCAAAACAGAAGAAGGTCACAGCAGAGGCCAACAACTCTGTGATGACTGAGTTTGAGAGGATGTGGGCCTTCAAGGAAAAAGAACTTGCCATGAAACGAGATGTGGCAAAAATGGGGCTGCTTGACTTTCTAATGAAGAAGGAAACGTTAAATGAAAGGGAAGAAGGCCTGAAGCAGAAACTACTTATAGATTTGATGTCCACTTAGGTATGTTTTTGAGTTCACTCCCTTTGTGATGTTGGGCTTGCTTCGAATACAATTATCTTCTACACTTATCTTGATTTTGATTGGGATATTTCACTTTTTTGCAGGCACATTCGAATAGGATTCTCACCACAAGTGTAGTCGGCAGAAGAAGACATGAATGGGCCATGTCGTGTTTTTTTTTCTGTGTGGACAAAGCTCACATGTTTGATTCTCTTATCTATTATTTGTACTTGGTGTTCTTATCACCACAAGTTTGTAATTGTTTGTAGAACCACAATATTTCTACTTTCTTGTTCTATTTATATGCTTCCATTTGTATCATTATAATGTATCCGACTTGGTGTTTCCTTTGCTACTATCTTCTTCTTATTGCTACTCTTTTCTTCTTATTGCAACTCTCTTATTCTTATCTTTATTGCTACTCTCTTGTTCTTATCTTGTTCAACCTTGTAATCGTTTTTAAACTCTTCTCTTGTTCAACATTTTAAACACCATGTTCATTTTTCTAGTTTCAAACACCAAACATATATAAAAAAAAACATATGGCATCTTCTTCTTCCAACAACAATTTTGATGGATCTTCTTCAAACATCAATTTTGATGAATCTTATGAAGAAGGCTATTTTGATGGATCTTCTTCAAACATCAATGTTGATGGATCTTATTCAAACATCAATTATGATGGATCTTATTCAAACATCAATTTCGATGGATCATATTCAAACATTAATTTTGATGGATCTTCCTCAAACAACATTTTTCATGGATCCATTGATGAAGCTTTTGATCGACGGTTTGATCAAACTTTTCATTAAATATGGAAATCGTTTGGAAGCACCAAAAACAAGGAAAAAACGAGCTTACATCGAAAGAGATCATGAAGAAGGGCACAATCGGTTATGGAACAATTACTTCAGTGATGCTGCAACGTATCCTCCTAATTTATTCTGGCGACGTTTTAGGATGAACAAGCATTTATTCTTACGTATCCTCGAGAAACTATCTACTGAATTTCAATACTTCCGTCAGAAAAAAGATGGTCTAGGAAGGTCTAGAGTCTCTCCACTCCAAAAATGTACAGCCGTCATTCGTCTACTGGCATATGGAACAGCGGCGGATACAGTGGATGAATATCTCCGACTTGGTGAAACCACCGCTCGTGCATGTTTAGAATATTTTGTCGGCCAGTATTAATTTGTTTGGTGATGAGAACTTAAGGAGACCCATACCAGAGGACCTTCAACGCTTACTCTATATTGGAGAGGAACGAGGATTTCCCGGAATGATAGGCAACATCGACTGTATGCATTGAGAGTGAAAGAATTGCCCTACCACTTGGAAAAGACAATTTTCTCGTGGTGCGGGAAAACCAACAATAGTGTTAGAGGTAGTAGCTTCATATGATCTTTGGATATGACATGCTTTTTTCGGACCTCCAGGTACCTTAAATGATATAAATGTTTTTTTATCGTTCACCCATTTTTGATGACATAATTCAAGTTAAAGCACCAGCAGTCAACTTTACCGTTAATGGAAGGAAGTATAATTTGGTATACTATCTCACAGATGATATTTATCAAAAATGAGCAACTTTTATACAATCTATTCCACTTCCCCAATCTTCGAAGGCACATTGTTTTGCGGAGCGTCAAGAAGGTGCCCGAAAAGATAGAGAGCGAGCATTTGGAGTCTTGCAATCTCGCTTTGCCATTGTCAAAAATCCGACACTTTTTTGAGATAAAGAGAAAATTGGAAAGATTATGAGAGCTTGTGTCATCATCCTCCATAATATGATTGTAGAAGACGAAAGAGAAGAATACAATCTATTAGATACTATTGCAGAATTTCAACCAGGAGACGGAAGCGGAAATTCTAATATGGATATGTCGTTTTCCACAGCTATGACTTCAAATATTACCGATATGCTGACAGCTCGGAAAAAAGTTTGTGATAAACAGTAGCATCATCAATTGAAATCAGATTTGGTCGAACATATATGGCAACGATTTGGACATTATTATATAACAACTAGAGTTTATAGCAAATTTTATATTTTATTTGTATTAATGCATCGTATTAAATCAAGTTTTTTTTGAAGCCTAATCTGGTTTCTAGCAATGTTCAGCAAAAAAACAGTCTTTACAGCGTTTCTAAAATCAGTCTTCAAACAAAAAAAAATGCTGAAGAGACCCATATGGATCTTTGGGATGAGGATGCTCTAAGACCATCCGCAACGCTCGTCTTCAGGGACGTTTCTTCTGAATATTTGTAAATAAAAAAATAAGTTTACATAAACTTTGGACAGAGACGTATCTTAATTGAGAACGATAATATACGTCTCTTATGTCTCTTCTGCCACGTGTTCAAGTTTAATTGCTTTCATCCATTTTTAATATTAAAATATTAGAATAAGAGACCAAAACTCAATCCTTGCTGCTCTAAAGTTTTCATTCATATGTCATGTCTTATGTTCCAAAGTGGACATAAACCAAAAAAGTTTCATTTATTGACCCAAAAAAGTCAGCTGCGTACTTGACACTTAAGGCCATGTCCATTGGGGGGTCTTCCCGGTTTTTGGGCTCGGGATCATATGTGGTTTGCATTAAAAAAAATGAAAATGAGCCCAACACGGAAGACTCGGGTCGTCCGGACGAACCCAACGACTCCGTGTCGGAGCCACGTGGCGTTTGCTGATTGGGAGAGAAAAATGGGAATTTCGCGTGAAAAAAAAACATTCGGGGTCGAAAATCATTTTTCACTTTCCCCGAGTTTAGGGTTTTCTCGTGAGTCTCTGCGGCGATTTTGGCGATTCCGTCACCGCCTGTGTTTCCCGTCGCTAAATCCCGGTGAAGCTGCCATCCGAGCATCGTCCTTCCGTCGATATAATCCCGGTAAGCTTCTACACTTCGATTTTTCTTTTTGTTCGTTTGGATTTCGAGTTTTTAGGGATTGGGATTTATTGGAAAAGAAATCAAATGAAATCTGGGTTTTTTTTAGAATTTAGGGTTCATTACTTGTACATAGGTACGCTTTCATGGCCGTATTCGAAATTGCATGTCGAATTTGGGAAAAATCTACAAAGTGAAATTAGGGTTTTTACGATTGGGGAAAAAATTTGGGGGTTTGTTTTGGGGTTGCAATTGGTGTGTAATTCAATGAATTTAGACACTGATTAAACTATTTGTGAAATGATTTAATGGTTTTAAGCTTTCAATATGAGTTTTGGTTTCGATGTGATTCGGGTTTCACTTGATCTATTACCGAAATGTTTAGATTCGGAATGTTTGGTGCTTTTTGAATAGATTCAAAATGTTTAGATAACCGTGTGAACTGAAATGTTTTTTCTGATTTACATTGTCTGTTGTGCTAAGTATATGAGATTAGTTTAGGGTTTAGTTGTATAGTACTGATCAAAATCTTGTTTTGTGGACAGAGTATGCCAAGTTACAGTAGCGGTTCGTCAGAGGAAGAGGTGCCTTATTGGGTTTACGCGGATGCCACGTATGGCATCCCGGAGAAGTGCTTTTGTGGCCTGGTTGTGAAACTCAACCAAAATGAAGCCGGACGGAAGTATTATTCCTGCCCTAAGTGGATTGATGAGGTAAGTTGTGTGAGTTAACTTGTAGTTTGTTTTGGTTGTATCAATCGTTTCCTAATAGTTTGTTTTACATGTAGGGCTCTTTTGACCACATTCACTAATGGTGGGATCATGCGGTCACAGAGCAGTGTGAAATCCTCGCGACAAGGATAGAGAACCAGCATGCAATGATCGTGAGCGTTGATCGGGGAAGGATTCAATCGGTAGATCCAGCCATAGGAGAGGTCTGTGAGGAGCAAGCAAGGCGTAATGAAGAAGTTCTTGAACAGTTAACCAGGCTGGAAGGAGAAGTACGGTTTTTGAAGGACCGCATTGGTGCTCAAGGTGATACCTTATCAATGCTGTTATTTTTTTGTGTGATTGGACTGCTCGCATATATCTGTAGGGTTTACGTTTCGGTTAGCATTGAGTACTAAACTATTTAACATGGTCTCTTTTAATCTTTTTTGCTGAGGATCATTTTGGACTCTACGTGGACAAGGGTTGGACTGCATGGCATACGGGCCTTCATGGCATATGGTGCAAAGTGAAGGTTAGTTCTCTTTAAACCGTATCGGTTGTTTAGGTTTTGTTGGAACAAGAATTGTGTGAGTGTTTGATATATAGTTTAGGTCTTTTTAATGGTTGACATGACATGGTAGGTTTATGTAATTAATACCTTTTCCGAGAACTCAAAAACTTCTTTACAAAGTTAAAAACTGTCTTAAAAACTCTCACCCATAAATTAAACGAGACTCAACCAACACTTAAAAGACAGATAACCACTACAATAAAGACACTTAAAAGATACTCAACCATAAATATAATAACTCTCTTTTTAATTAAACCTCTACTATGTTTCACTCTTTCAGTTGCTTATTTTCCTTCTTTCAAGCGTCCACTATCTGATACTCTAAAACTTCATTCGATTTCTCTTCACTCATTTCACTCTTTCATTCAATCTTGTATTCGGTGACTCTCTTTATTTTCTTTCTGTTAACTTCTGAAAACTCCTTCTTTCATTCACATGGACTCTCACAACTCCTTTACGCCCTCTGAAGGGTTTGTTAATCTTTTAAGTAGTCAGTTAACCCCTGAAGCTTATTCTCCGTGCATAGACTTAGGATCATCACAAGTTCCCTTGTTTAGCACACAAGGTTCTGATGATCCGTCTGATAATGCGTTGAAGAGAAAAGTCTGGAGTCCGAAGGAAGACGTCCTCCTTATCTCTGCGTGGCTCAACACCAGCAAGGATCCCGTTGTGGGAAACGAACAGAAGCTCGGTGCTTTCTGGCAGAGGATGCAGCTCTATTACAACGCTTGTCCGGAGCTTGAAGGTCTGCCAAGAAGAGAATGGTCGCAGTGTAAGCAACGATGGAGAAGAATCAACGATCATGTCTGTAAATTTGTGGGTTCCTACGCAGCTGCAGAGAAGCAAAGAAGTAGCGGTGAGAATGACAATGATGTAATGAAGCTTGCACATGAAATTTTTGTCAATAACTATGGCATTAAGTTTACCCTCGAACACGCCTGGAGAGAGTTGAGGTTCGATCAGAAATGGTGCACGACCAGCTCAACACAGGAAGATGCATCCGTAAAAAAAAGAAGAGTAGAAGACTCGGCGCAGTCGTCATCGTCAATGCCTGGAAGCGTGAACGATATTGAAGTGGAGCCTCGGCCTCCCGGTGTGAAGGCGTCGAAAGCCAATGCGAAGAAATCAGGAGGCTCGAAGGGTGAAACCAAAGATATGAAGGACTTTTCTTCCATGTGGGACATGAAACTAAAAGACCTCGAATTGAAAGAGAAGATCAGGGACAAGAGGATTCTTGAGAGCCTTTTAGCAAAGAATGAACCCCTAACAGATGTTGAAATTGCTTTGAAAAACAAGTTAATCCGTGCTATGTATGATCTCTAGGTTAGAACTTAAGATTTCCTGTGGCTTGGACTTTTGTGTTTTCATTAAGTTTGAACTTCTGCTTTGTATACTTGAGAGAATATGTGTTTATGTATGATTGTTCCTTATTTTCAGTGTACTTTGCGTAGCTTAGCTTACATTGTGATCTTTTGTTGCTTCTGACGTTCACGTGTTTTGTGCAGGGTGTGTCATAGCAAGTTGCTTTCCAAGATGCGTCCGTGACCATATGCTCAACTTTGGAGGGGCCAGATGCTTTTGTTGTTTTCCCTTGTAACCCCAAATTTAGAATCTTGTAATATGGACCATATATTTGACCAACTAGCTTTGTAGCCACAGCTTCTATCTATCGGCCATGTATTTATATGTGTTTAGACATTTATGTTTTCATTCAAACCTCTTTGCAAATTTTAGTCATATTGTTGTTTCTTTTTTCCATCTTCTCGGCTAAAAAAATAAAATTCATCAACCTTTGCCAAATTCCATCTTCTCTTCTCAACCAAACTAAAAACACTTTGTCAAACACTCTTTCACTTGGCCAAATTCTATTTTCAAATTTTTCCTCTCCTTATCTCTAATCACCAATATCTAAAAAATTTATAATGGCAGCATCATCAAGCCATGATCGATTGGATGATGCATATGATGATCGATTAGATGATGAATTTGATGATGCCTTTGATGATGCTTTTGATCAGAAGTTTGAGGCAATGTTCAATTCTATCGTCAACGCAGAAAAAAGGAAAAAGAAAAAAAGAGCATACATTGAAAGAGAGCGTGAACAAGGCCACGCTCGGTTATGGAACGATTATTTCAGCGATGATGCTACTTACCCGTCACATATATTCCGTCGCCGTTTTAGGATGAACAAAGATTTGTTCATGCGTATAGTTGATCGACTTTCCAATGAAGTACCGTACTTCTGGCACCGAAGAAATGCCATCGGAAGATTAGGTCTATCTCCTCTCCAAAAATGTACTGCGACAATTCGTATGATGGCATATGGTACCGCAGCTGATGCAGTTGACGAGTATCTCCGGCTCGGTGCTATTACAGCGTTGTTATGTTTGGAAAATTTCACCGAGGGTATAATATCCTTGTTCGGTGATGAGTATCTGAGAAGACCCACAACTGATGATCTTGAACGCTTACTGAACGATGGAGAGGATAGGGGCTTTCCCGGGATGATAGGAAGCATCGATTGTATACATTGGGAGTGGAAGAATTGTCTGACTGCATGGAGAGGGCAATATACACGGAGGTCAGGAAAACCAACAATCGTTTTAGAAGCAGTTGCATCACACGATCTTTGGATATGGCACACATTTTTTGGACCTCCAGGTACATTAAATGATATTAACGTTCTTGATCGTTCTCCAGTTTTTGATGACATCTTGCAAGGCCGAGCTCCAAAAGTAAGATATTGGGTAAACGGTAACGAGTACCGTTTGCCATATTATATAACCGACGGTATTTATCCCAAATGGGCTACATTTATACAATCATTTCATCTTCCACAAGGAGAGAAAAATAAGTTATTTGCAACAACTCAAGAATCCATCCGAAAAGATGTGGAGCGAGCTTTTGGCGTTCTGCAATCTAGATTTGCAATAATAAAAAATCCAGCTCTTTTTTGGGATAAAGAAAAAATTAGCAAGATTTTGCGGGCTGCTATCATATTACATAATATGATAGTAGAGAACGCGATTGGACATATTCTACAAATAGGCCTACAAATATCGCAAATTTGATGATGGCAAAACGAAACGAGGTCCGTGACAACCAGATACATGAACGTCTAAAAGCGGATTTAATCGAAAATCTCTGGAATAAATTTGATACTTCTTATATGTTTTTAAGTATTTCTATATTTCAAATGTTGTATGTTTTGTAATTTTCTTTCAATAATTTGTTTATTTCTGTAATAGATGTATTTCTCTTTGCTAAATTGTATTTCTTTTTTAAATAAAAATGTGTTTACTTTTACTTAAAAAAAATTATATATTTATTTGGAATGAACTCGAACCACGGGTTCACTACTGGAAGCACTTTTCCCACATGAGTTCTTCCCAAACTTTAACCAAACTAAAAATTAATTTTTAATTCTAATGACCCCCAATGAGAGGGTCACTAATGGACATGCCTTAAGTACTTGGACATTGTGTGTAAATAACCACTGACTTCTTCGACACAAATATCTAAACCACCCCGCCCAAACATTTGAGCTATTTGTTTAGATACACAAATCACAAATCTTCATCATTTATTGAAACTGTTTCCATTTGGCCATTACTCATGTTGTACTTTACATTTAGTAGAAAGCTCGGTGATAAAACTATTCGACGATTCATTTATTAAAAATATTCCGTTAAACCTACTCACTTGTTCTCTCTAGTCTCTACCACACGTCTTACTTACCACTCTCCTCTCTCTCAGTTTGCATTATGTGAGATTATTTTATTATTAAATTATAATTATTATATGTATTTTATCGATTTTAATTTCATTCTTAATTTGTTTATGCGATGGAATTTTTGAAATTTGTAGATTTGATTACTCATCTAAATAAAATACAACATGACTAAAATGCATCAAAATATAATTTAAACTTGCAAGGAGATTAATATCAAAGAATGCTTCGATTCATAGAATTTTAACACAAACAATAAAAATTGTGCGGAAGATTGAGCTAATCAAATAATACAATGATAAACAATTACAAAATCCATATTGTTAACAAAAGATCCCACGTTATCTTCAAACCACAAAAATATAAAACAAAGAAACTTGAAAACACACACCAAGATTGAGATCATGAGAGTATGAAACACTAATGTTCGTTCAACGCAACTTTGTTTACTCCCACACCTAACTTCTCCACAAACTCCCGGAAATTCTTATCCGACGATCCTCCGGGAGCCACCGCAGCTTCGGCCTCCGCCTTCCATTTCAGAGCATTCTTTCTCAGCTCCTCCGCTTTCTCCCCAATCGTCGCTTCCAAAAGCTTCTCCGCCACTTCCTCCCTCGGAACAACCCTCTCCTCCGTCGCTCCACGGCCAAGCCTCACTCCCGTCTTGAAAACATCAATCAGATAAACCGCGTCGGTCACTTGATCTCCCCATAGCGGACAACAAACCACCGGAACTCCCAAAGACAAAGCCTCCATTGTCGAGTTCCATCCACAATGTGTGACAAAACACGCCACGGAAGGATGAGCCAAGACTTGCTCTTGTGGACACCAATCCACAATCTTCCCTTTACCTTTACCACTCTCTTCTTTAAGTTCTTGTGGCAAGACATGAGTCTCCACCTTTAGATCATGCGGTGGAGGTCTAATCACCCACAAGAACGATAAACCGGCTCTCAAAACACCGTGAGCGATCTCCTCGATTTGTTCTTGCTTCAAATACGCGACTGTCCCGAACGAGATGTACACAACGGAGGATTTAGGCCTCGTGTCTAGCCACTCGATGCATTGATCCGCCGGTTTGCAGATGTCGCCGCTTACCTCAGAGATCACTGTCTTAGCCACTTTGAAAAGCGGTCCAACGGTTTTGATAGGACAGAGATTCGACATGTAATCGACCACTTCTTGTTCCAATGCGTCGAAGGAATCAATCAAGACGCAAAAGGGCTTGCTCATATTCTTGAACTGTCCAAGAATCGCTTCTCGGAATCCTGCGAACCGAGAAGAAGGAAGGAGGAAGCTAGGTATCTCGTCGTATTTCAAGAGTGGAACGCAAGGAAGCTTGACTTCGAGCTCAGGCTCAGTTTCTGTCGGGAAAGAAACAGAGCCGTTTTGGTAATGGTAATAAGCAGAGAAACAAGCGCAAGACTGGACCCAAAGAACAGCAGAAGGAATGTTGAACTCTTCCGCCACGTGGCACACCCATGGGATAAAAGGGTTATTGATCAGACACGAGACGGGCTCGTTCTCTTCCTCGTACCTCCTCACGAGTTTCGACACTTCTCGTTTCCCGATTTGCTCCAGGTGTGAGATGTATACAAGGAAATCAGCTCTCCGGTCATCTTCTTCAGCCCATTCTTCGTCAAAGAACTCAAACCGGATTAAACCAGAACCAACCGGTTTAAGCTCACCGTCGACGATCTTGTTGGCTTGTCTCATTTTCTTTCCCCAAAGCTCTGTTGTGACGAAGGTAACGAGTATTCCCTTTGAAGCAATTAGCTTGCCGAGACGAAGAAGTGGATTGACGTGGCCTTGTCCTTGAAACGACACGAGCATTACATGAATTGGGCTAGAAGATGAAGAAGATTCGAACTCCATTTTCGAAATGGATCCCATCTTCTTTGGAGGATAAACAAAAATAGAGCTAAGAAGATTATCGTATGATGAGTTTAATTTTAAGTACATGAATTCACATGCAAAGATTCTTTATTTATAGAAGCCTTAACGTACATATTCAAACCTTCTCACTCACTCTCTCGACCACACATCTTACTTACCACCCTCGTCTTCTCTCAATTTGCATTATGTGAGATTTTATTCTATTTGCAAATTGACGTGTTATTTTCTTTCCCATACTCGACCATATATTATTATATCATATTAATAAACTATTGTACTTGTGTGTATTTTTAAATGTTCCAAAAACGGCGTTCGAAGAGGGCCTCACACCTAACTAATTTTGTTGGAGAATAATCAGAGATTTTTCTTCTTCATATTATCATATGTTTTTATATTTGACTAGTGTGAAAACTGAATATATTGGCTTTTTATTGATTGATTTGGTTACCTGGACGAACGTCTATGCACCCAATTTTTAGAATTGTAGTAATTTTTAATAGTTTGAATACGTTGAAAAATTGATGTGTGATGTTGCATTGTAATCTACTCCTTTTGTCTCATAATTATCTGCTTAATTATATTTTTTTTATTTTATAAAATATTATACAAGTTTCCATGCAAATTTTAGTGTTCTTTGATAATTGATACTCCATCCATTTCACAAAGAGTGTCATTCTGACATTTTTCACACTTATTAAGAAAACTATTAAAAATACTATTTTGTCCTTTATTAATGCATTAAATAATTTTTTTTCTCTAATTAATACATTAAATCAATAGGTCAAAACTGGAATATTGTTTAAAATTCTGCATTGAAAATATAAAACGACACTATTTATGAAACAAAAATAAAACATTAAAAAAACATTCTTTATGAAACGGAGGGAATACTTTTAACTCTTTGGATTCTGCAGTTTTTTTTAACGACTGGCTGAATTATGTTTTTAATTTATAATGAAATGGTGTTTTGTTTTTAAAAGTATAATTTTGTAATTTCTGCATTTTTATCTAAAACATCTTATTCAGAGACAAAGTGAATATAATATATGGAAAAACCTGAAAATTATCTTCGACACACTTATATCATATAACTAAATGTAGGACAAGACATGAAATTGAACCCAAAAAAATCGCTGATTGCTACGTCCGTAATGAGCAAACCAGATTCGGCGACTTGTGGTTCACACCTCGATGCTAATCTATTTTGCTAATAAAGGGCAGACGCAAAACCACCAAACTGTAATCAATTTGAGGCAAATGAAACAAAAAAACATTGAATGGATGCATATACGTACGATAAGGGTGCATTTATTACAAAGAACCCTATCAATTGTTCTTAGCAGGTCCCTACCTTTATCCATTTTTTATTCATTTTTCTCTTATCCAGCTAGGTTTTGTGTCCTCTTGCTGCTTTTGCCTCTCTCTCCCTCTCTCTAGCTAGCTAGCCAGCTAGGCACAAATTAATTCACTCCAAAGAATGGCTCTAATAAACAAGATTAATACCGCTTAACTATAATCTAAAATAAAATCAACCCTAAGTACAAATGTACAATGTAGTTTATGACATGAACCCAACAGTGATGACCTAGTGATGGTTTTTTTTAGTTAAAGTATGACCTAGTGATGGTTGATTAGAGGCAATGCGTAAACTCGTTATTCTTTCAGATTAGTTTTTGCTAAGAGAAATTTACTGCTGTTTAGTATTGTTGGGCTAGTTAATTCTGGGATTCGGCTCAGATGTTGAACATTATGTGTTTGTCACTTTCGTCTCCAACGAACTTTCACACCTTCCAGATTAGTTGGTAATCGTTTGGTTCAATTTGTGTAGGATTTACTTGAGTTATTAAAAAAAAACAAAAAATATAGATTGAAAAGATAAGAGATATGAATGATACTTTTCTCACGTCTTGAGAATGTGATTAACTGATTATGCTATTTTTAACTATAAAATATATTCATCATTTTTTTTACATTTCACATTTTTGAAAAGTGATTCTGTTTGGATATGTCAAAAAATATAACTAAAAACAAAAAAATTAAGTCCTTAATATATAAAGAGACCGATTTTAGTGTTTTATGATTTATGTTGCGGATAATTTACGAAAACCCGATTTAATTCAGATAATTTTATTATTAAATCATTCGTTTATGCTTGTATTCTACTATTCATCTAACCTTTATAGCAACTGATTTTTTCATCATTGTTTAAAATTTAAAGTTCAATAATAGACATGCGATAAAATGCTCAATGGTCTTATTTAGTTATTAAGCAAAAAAATTGTCAATGGTCAAAGGTCAAAATTATCCCAAAAAGTTATATAATTTGAAACGCTTGAAGATTTCAAGTAGTTGAGCCTTAGGGGATTCGATTCTAATTTGTAAGAGGTTTAACCAGCATTTTATAACCGGTCTAATTTGCAAGAGGTTTCACACACACAAAAAAAGTCAACTGCCAAAAGACACGCTCTCGAATGCCTAACACAAGTATGTAGTTGACGTGTAAGTATGTACCCAGTCTATTCAGTAACCACTATCTTTAAGACACGCTTTGGAATGTCTAACACATAAACCCGGGTGGTTATATCTTGTAAATCATACGAATTTCGGGAGACCAAATCACTTTACAATCCAGCCAAATTTAACAATCGGAGACCAAATCACTTTAATACTTAAGTTTTCTTCAGTTAATTATAACCATACAAATTTGACGTGTTTAACTATATAGGTACTATACTTATTATGGAAATGCTGTTTGAATCCAAAAAACTTCGTTAAATTTGTTTTCTTCAAACTGTAATCTTAACCAAAAAACTTCAAAACTTAACCGATCCCTAATTTGTTCGACCGGAAAGAGATCAAATTACATATGTTTTGGTGTCTCTTGCTTAACTAGACAGATGAAAATAAGTGAACAAAAGACAACTGTCTGCGAAATTTCTTGTGTCCTAATAATATGAGAAGGTCACAACCAGAATATACATCAATTTTTGAAAGATATTTGCACGACTTGGAGAATATGCAGACTTGGAGGCTACGCTTAACAGCAAGTTCGCCTACGGTTTAGAAACTTGAATGGAATGCTATATACAGCAAGTTCACCTACGGTTCAGAAACTTGAATGGAATGCTATAGACAGCAAGTTCACCTACGGTTTAGAAACTTGAATGGAATTCTCTATTTTTGAATTCTTGTAGGTGTTCTCCTGTTTTTAGCCACCGTCCAATAATACTCTTTTTCATCGCATAAGAAAGTTAACTGCATGTACATACACTGGTGATTGATAACTAAGATTTTTAGGCTTTAAGAAGGGTTATCAATCCCCTTTCATTGTAGTAATGAAGAGATATCAATCCATGCTTGTGGTTAGACACTAGTTTATGATGTTATGTATCTTAAGTCAAGCGGTTCAAGAAATGGGTTTTGGTGTCTAAAACTACTTAAGAACAAGCAAATGAACAAAGATAAGAAATTAAACTAAGCAAAATGCAAATAACAAACAAGAATAGCAAGATAGATAAGCGGTTGATGTATGAAATGATGAGGCAGAGGCTTTAGACATGATAATGAACTAGGGTGCTTCTACACTAAATCAGCGAGTTAATGAACCAAATGATCAAGAAACTTCATTTAACATGAACTCAAAGACAAGATAATCCTCTCATAAAGGTATTAAACTTCTATGCTAATCCTCTTTCATACCAAAATCCCTTTTGAGAAGCATGAATCAGCAAACATTAAGAATCCGTTCAATAAGTCATTTAAGAGAAGCAAACTATCATTATCATGATGAAAGACTCTTAAACCTCTACTAAACCTGGTTCAGGTATTTCAGCGAATACTTCTCAGGCGTGAAAGTACCTCAGATCTAGATCACATGTGATGTTCATGGATCCAACATAGAGATCGGTTTAGTAGAGAATGAATGATGCAGATCTAGAACCTAAACTCACTAATCTAGCATTTCAGCACCATAATCTAACTATCTAAAACCTCATAATGGAACTACTCACTAATCATGAAGAACACACTTAATATTTTGCAAGAAGTGATGCTAGACATGATTAGAATTTTTGTGATGATAAAAAATAAAATAAAAGAGAACAAGATCTTTAATGAAAAAACGAGATATCAATTAAAGCAGCAAGTTTTCACAAAAGAGGCAAGTTCTATAAGATAAGATAAGATAAGATAAATAGATAAGATAAGTAGGGTTTTAGTCTCAAAAACTATATATAGTGAAGCTAAGTGATGCGGGTCAGCCCGGAACAAACCGGGTACTGAACTGGTCTTTTTGGGTCGTTGGGTTCAATGCCGAGGTGTAGACGTCGAGGGGTGCACGTGAGCAAAGATTGAAGTGAAGAACTCATGAAGAACTCACCAAGAACATACATGAAGCCTAGTCTTTGATTCATCTCCACGTGCACTCGTTATATCAGCCTTGTTCTTGATCTGGGTTCGTGACAAGGGACCTCGGCATAGATACACCAAGGGGTCAGGTGGCCGAGGGGTCAAGGGAGATGAGGTCCGACGTGCAATGTCGAGGTCTTAAGGCCGACGTCTAGCTTCAACACTTAGTCATTTTCAGCTTCGTTTCTTCAGCATGTGTGCCTCGGTTTTGATACACCGAGGGGTTAGCACGAGGTCTAGACCAAAAAGCTTCAGGGAATATGCCTCGGCTTAGGCAATGTCGAGAAAACGACACCGAGGCCTGTTTAAACACTTAGCACAAATCGTAACTCTTGAAGCTTGTATCAACCCGCTTGTCTCCCGGTCGTAATAACTTTCAGCACATGACTCCAAATGACTTGAAAAAAACTCCACAATCAAGATTACTCATTCTGCTCAAACTTTGAAGAAGAAACCATCAGCGCTTGGGAAGTGGAAGGCTCCCCGGAGAGCTCATCTTTGCATTGCATCAGAATGGTAAGAAAACAGCTCCTGGACCTGTGTTCACTCCGGAGACGATATCTTTCAGTCTATAACTCCAACGGATGATTTTAGGTGTTCTGGAAATAGAACTCAAATAAATTGAATATTTATGAAGGATCTGTAAACTGAATCGGCCTGGAAAGGCATAGTCTCACGTAACCTTTAAACTTCATCGAATCAGCTTAGAATGCATGCGAGACAGGTGTGTCTCCCGGTGGCGATATCTCTCTGCTCACTGCTCCGAATTCAGTAACTACAACTGTTATGGAATCTTGATTCGATCATCTCCAACTTTGATGAAGACCCTGTTAACTGATTCAGACCAGAAGCTTCCCCGGATTGGAAATCTTTGATGCGCGCAGGTGCAAACAGGTTTTAACTCTTTTCTTCACCGTTTCAACTCCTGATCACACCTCTTGAACTCCAAACAACTTCCAAAACACCTGATAAAGACTCCAAACCATGCAAAGACACATTGGGATCTAATGCAACCCCTAAGGTCTAAAACGATGCCTAAGGACCTAAAATGCATGAGATAAGACATGATTTGAACTCTAAAATGCGATCTAAATGATGTAATTTATGAACATATCAACTCCCCCACACTTTTCCTTTGCCTGTTCTCAAGCAAAAAGATCAAATGAGAGAAAGAGGTTGGATGCAATGGGCGTTCATATTCCTTATGAAGAGAGAAACGATCACAAATTAAAGAGACTCAGATTCCAAGTTGCCAATTCCAAGTGCAATGCAAGACTCTACTTTGATGCTCAAAATTCAACAACGATCTCCACAAGTTCTCTTCATTCCTCAGATTTTTGACATTCATTAAGCGTTTACCAAGTGAATCAAGTGATGCAAGTTCAAGCAAGCAATGTTTGGCTAAGGATTAGGCTATGAGATTAAAATGATCTCATTCAAATGCACAAGCAAGGTTCAATGCAATTAAGGATCTCTCAATGAACGATCAAAGCTTTGACAAAATGCTAAAGGTAAAGAGCAACCGATGCATACAAGAGCAAGACTCAACTCACTCGCGTTACCCAAAGATACCTCTAGCTCACACGCTCACAATGAACCTCACAACTCTTTTCTCACTCACTTTCATCTCTCAAAAGGGTTTTCTTTTCTTTTAGACTCTCGGCTTGGGATCTTCTTTTCACACACATAGCTCTTTTTCAAAACTTGGGCTATCCTATCTAACCTCTTACTTTCTCTTTTTAAACACATGAGCCGTTTTGGCTTCTTTTCTTCTTCTTTTCACTCAGAGGTTACATACCTTCTTTTAGAAACTTAGAGCTCTCTTTCTTTTTTAAAACACAAGACCCAATACCGATTTCTTTTCTTTTCAAACCCTCACTTCTCATCACTCTCATTTTTACACACTCACTCTTTCCTCTCTCAAAGATATTTTCTCTCAAAACTTCCACTCAAAGACACCTCACCCCCACACTTATTCACAGCCTAGACCTAATAGTTCCTTAATGTTGGAACTAGACACTCATGAGACTTGTATCGCTCTAAACCTAACACTTTCTGTTAAGCTTGATCCAAGGTGGCCTCACAATACACACACGAAATGCTTTAGGCGTGAAAGAAAGATGGGTTCAGGGTGTGGAGAACTGATCCAAATGCGGATTCAGCTACTTGAGCTAAGGAAAAGAGTGGTAACAATGGGTTCTAGCTCAAATGTGTATACGTGAATCCACAATGCTCACACAAACAATGCATCACAAGATAATTACAAGTCAGGTTCAAAGGTTTTCACTTATTAGAGCTGAGTTCAAATTCAAAGTTGTTTCACAGATTCAGATCGTTTCAAGCCTCACATGCACTAAGGAATCAACAAGCATGGAAATCAAGATTCTCAAGGTGATGATCTCTCAAGGAAAAACCTATCATTACTCTCGTGCACTAATGCAGCCTATATGATGCAGCTAGACTTGATCCTAAAAATGTGAAATGCAACTAGAATGATATTTTTTGTGAAAATTTTTCTGATTTTTTGATTTTTTGGGTTTTTATATGCACTTAGACTAAACTATATGAGACTCAAAATGCAAAAGAGAAAATAAGAACACAGAAAACGTGATCAGTAGACACAAAGCTCCTCCCCCACACTTAAATAACGCAGTCTCTTGAGTTATAAAAGCGTGAAAGAGAAGCAAAAGCAAAACAAAAAAGATGCTAAATGAAATGATATGAACAAAATGCATATGTACAAAGGTTTGGAGAAGTTACTTTAATCACTGAAGTCGGATCCCACATAATACGAGGGATAGGAGGTGGAGCAAGATGGTGTTGGCTCCCTCGGTGAACTGCTTTTGGGTGAATCCGGGAGAAATGCGGTGGCTGGGTTGATCCAATCCTCCTTTCCCGGTGGGAACTCAGGATCACGTGCAGTGGAGCTCTCGCCAATTTCTTCTCTTGTAACTGGTGCAGGTGAAATGGCCGAGTCTTTATCTGGTGAGGCAGATGCTGTGAGCTTCTTCACCAGTGCGATCCACTTGATCAACTAAAAGACTTTCGAACTTGATAAATTGTGATCTTTGCATGTACGAAAGTGAACTGAAGATGAGATCAAATAATTTGCTGCAAATTTTTTTCATTTTCATTTTGATTTTGGTACATACATAGTTTTTTTTTTAAGTACAAAACCGAGATTTAACCGTTTGGATAATGGTTAAACTGAAAGATATAGTTTTGCATTTTTGGCAGAAGAATGTAATTTTGCGGTTTTGACAGGATTTTTTTTATGATTTGGAAGTTTTGGCAAAAAGTAAAATCGAAGTTTTGATGAAAAAACACAAATTCCAGTGTTAGTGAAAATTTTCTGCAAAGGCTCATTCAAATGCAATATGAATTTTTGTTTTGAATCACAAGGCTAACTTCGTTTTAAATTGTAGTGGTGCTTACAGGAAAAAAAATGTGGCGAAAGAGATGTGAAATTAGTGAAAATTAAGAGATCATCCACTTTTTGTTTTGGCAAAGAATCATCTACTTATGTTCATTAGTAACACTTTTGTTTCACCAAATCATTGTATTATATACCTTATGTTTAAGAATTCTGAAAAATTGAAGTTATGAAAACACATACCTATATAGACAAAATAGATGAAAAGTCCTATAAACAAACATTAAATCATAAATATGAGAACAAAAAAAAATAGTTTGCTTTAAAATTTTTGTTTTGTCGTTTTATCTATGGTAAAATTTTAAACTAAATTGATTTTGAAGAGGTTGAAGAAAACAAAACAAGGATGTTTTAAATCTCCTCATGTAGAGGGGAGCTTTGAGCACAACAGAAGGTGTTATTGAAGAACATATATGCCGCCTTCTAACCTATCGGCTCAATTACACTGATATTTCAATAAGTACCATTAATAAATAAAAAATCTCGTCAATGTATTATTGGTCAGGCTTTTTACTAGTATCTTATGCTTCATCATTTTTTTACAAGGTTTTCTTTTTCTTTCTCTTAAGCTCAGTTAAGCCAACTCTTGCGGTTGCGTTTACAATCGCATGCATGCACCATAAATCTGATTCAAAATCTACCAAAAAAAATGTATGTGTGATATGAGTAACCCTCGCTATCCAAATAAAACTTAAGACTTACTGTGAATGGTAAGTTATTTTGGCGTTAAAAGGTGGGAAATCAAGTAGAAGAAATAGTAATGAGATCCGAAGCGTTCAGTCAGCTTATAAATCGAACTGATGAATATAAAAAATAAAAAATAATGATATTAGCATGAGATAAGATCGATGTGATTTTTTTCTCAAAAAAAAAATAGCAAAAACAAAAAGAAAACATTATATTATAATTAGGAAAGAACCTGCGCATATGCGCAGATTTTGTTTTAATTTATATTTTAAATAATATATATTTAAAGAATTTGTATTGAATTTTATGTTTACTATCAATGTTTTTGCGTTTAAAATTTTTATATTTTCTTCGGGTTTTTCTTGATAATATATTATTTGTAATTTCTTCTACACCAGTTATGTCAAATAGTCTATTTTTTCCCTAAAATAATCAGAAACTAAAATCTATTATTTTATTTTTTGTATGAAAACGTAATAATTCACTTAAAAATATACGTTGAATATCAGAGAGAAATATACATTTTTATTTTTTTGGTTAAATATTTTTGATTGATTCCATTTTTTTATATTTTTAAAAAACCATGTATAACATTTTTGTGTTGATTAACCATGTAATTACATTTTTGTCATTATTCTACAAAACAATGCAAACTACAAAAATGCATGTGCGTCAATTATTTTATGTGATACAAGTATTGCAATCATTTTTGAAAACTGATATTAAAGTTAAAATCAATTAAGTACAAATGATATAAAAATAACATCAGTTGTTTATAAATGATATAAATGTTAGCATCAATTATTGAGAAATGATATATACATTGACATCAGTTACTATAACCGAAATAAATGTTAGCATCAGTTATTGAGAAATGATATATACAATGACATCAGTTACTATAACCGAAGCAAATATTAGCATCAAGTATATTAATTGATGTAAATGTAATATCATTTCTTATAATTGATACATATTAACATTGATTATTAAAACTGATGTAAATTTTTTTATAACTGATGCAAATTATTTGCATCATCACTTTCAGAATCATTTATTTTAGTGATCTAAATTTTTTTTGCATCATATATAACTAATACAAATCTAGAAAATAAGTGATGTAAAATGCCTTTTTTTTGTAACGATTCCATCTTTTTACTATTATTTTTAATAACTTTTATTCGTTTATTAAATATTCTTTGTGTTTTATAATTTTCTTAGTTGTAGTTTTATATAAGATTCTTTTAAACTTCTTAACTTATACTACAGTCACAATATTTTTTTCACTTGAATTAAAATTTAATTATATGTTTAAATCACTTGAAAAAAGAACATAAAATGATGCATTTAAAAGTTTTGTATTATACAGTATTTATAAGTTTTTATATATTAAAAGTAGATTTAAATTTTATTCTAATATATATACATGTATATATTAATTTTTATTTATGTTTTTTAATTTAATTGCTTTAAATTTTAAAGTAATATCAATAAATAGTAACAGATAATGTTATAATTAGTTATCTTTCATCGTCACTACTCATCACTACAGTTTACTATAAAAAATCCATTTTACCCTTATCTATTTAAAGTAATTACATTTTCTGTTTTTCTCTCTCATCAAATAAACAACAGTGAAGAAGAAAAAAAAAAGAGGAGAAAGAAAAAGAAAAAAGAAGAAAAAAAGGAGAAGAAAAACGACGAAGAAAGGTGATGAAAATGAAAGTGAAAGCTGATGATAGTGTTTGTGATGATATGAATGATGGTGAAGACTGTAACAATATGATAACTGAATTAACATGATAAACATGTCATAAGCATGTAACATGTTAAATTAATTGATATTTCATATATCATATGATATGATAATTGAATTATCATGATAAGTATATAATTAGCATGTAACATATAAATTTATCAAGATATCATAATAGTTATCGTGAAATCAAATAGTTAACAATCAGATAAACAATATTGTTGGATAATGTTAACGATACAATATACATGCTATCATTGTTAGCACGTTAACATTCAATATAAAACGTTAACAAAATAATAGTTATCATGTATATTAATATTAGTACGTTAACAATATTTTTTAGTGATGAACAGTGGACATCGATTTTTGATGAACAGTAATATCTATCTTGTGATGAATAGTATTATCACATGTTCTGTCAGAAAATAAGTTTTTTGACCAATGGCATTTTTAGTAATTATTAAAAAAAGAAAGATATACTTGGTTTAATTATGTTTTCTCTTTCATACTTACCTAATTTATAAATTATCATTCCTACTTAGCTAATTTATGAGTAAACCATTAATATTAACCAAAATCACTCTAAATTTAATTAATTATTTATTTTATTAAAAATGGGACAGGTGTCACTTTCTCGACTGCTGAGGTGTCATTCAGCTGGAGAAAGTTGATTGTCTTTTATATATAAAATAAGTGGAGAAGAAGTTGTGGTTTATGTAATTTGGAGTTACATCAACACTTTGGAGTCTTACGAGACATTATCACTAGCTTTTTCCTTCCTCTTTTCTCACCACAGGTTTCGTAACTAACTTGTCCACACACTCTTGAAAGTTCCTATCAGATGATCCACCGTACGCCACGGCGGCCTCCGCCTTCTCCTTCCACCTCCGAGCATTTTCTCTAAGCTCCACCGCCTTCTCCCCAACCGTCGCCTCAAGCAGCTTCTCGGCAACAACTTCCCTCGGAACAATCTTCTCCTCAGCCGCTCCACGGCCAAGTCTCACTCCTGTCTTGAAAACATCGACCAAGTAAACCGCATCAGTAACCTGATCTCCCCACTGCGGAAAACAAACCACAGGAACTCCAGCAGACAAAGCCTCCATAGTCGAGTTCCATCCGCAGTGACTTAAGAAGCAAGCAACCGCAGGATGTGCCAACACTCTCTCTTGTGGACACCATTCAACGATCTTCCCTCTCTCTTCGAGCTCTCCAGGCAAAACATGTGGTTTCTCGGTTGATCCTTCCATGGGAGGCCGAACCACCCATAAAAACGACAAGCCAGATCTCAAAACACCATGAGCGATCTCCTCAATCTCCTCTTGCTTCAAGTGGGCTATAGTCCCAAAGGAGATGTAAACCACTGAGGATGGTTCTCTCGAGTCGAGCCACTCCATGCAGTCACTCGCTGGCTTGGCGATGTCTCCCTTAACGTCAGAGCTTATGTTTTGAGCCATCTTGAAGAGTGGACCGACAGGGCTGAATTTGACTTGAGGGCAAAGGTTTGACATGTGGTCGATGATGTCTTTTTCTAGTTCTTGAAAAGTGTCAATGAAAACATAGAGAGGCTTGTGGGTTTCAAGTCGCTTGAACTGGTCTAAAATGACTTCTCCGTAAGGTACATAGGGAGAAAAAGGGTGGAGAAAGCTTGGGATCTCATCATGCTTCAACAATGGTAAACAAGGGATTTCAACGTTAATCTCCGGTTCTGTTTTGGTCGGAAAGTTTACTAACCAGTGGTGATAATAGTAATACGCGGCGAGGCAAACGCAAGACTGGACCCATAGAACAGCCGAAGGGATTTGAAGCTCATCGGCCACGTCACATACCCAAGGCACATAAGCGTTGTTTATTAGACACGTCACCGGTTCCTTGTCTTCCTCGTATTTCTTGATGAGATTCTTGATCTCTCGTTTTCCGACCACTTCAAGGTGTGGTCGGAAGGCATGGAAGTTGTTTGCTTTTCTTTTTTCATCGTCGTCGGTTAGCCCGTCGTCGAAGAACTCGAACCGGAGGAAACCTAAACCGACCGGTTTGAGCACGCCGTCTTGAATCTTGTTGGCTTGACGCATCTTCTTGCCCCATGGCTGTTCTGTGGTGACAAAGGTGACTAGTAAGCCTTTAGAGGCTATGAGCTTTCCGAGACGAAGAAGAGGGTTTATGTGACCTTGGCCTGGGAATGATACGAGCATCACATGAGCACGAAGAGACGGTTCCATTGTTTTCTATTTTCTTTAAGGAAACAAGAAACTGATTTTATTCTTTTTTTTTTTTTTAACTATGTGGAAAGGTGGAGACAGTTTTATATATATTGGAGAAGCGGTGTTGTGCCACCCATTGTAAACTATTCACTTTTAATTTTCTTTTATTATAGTTATTTTATTTTTGCGAAAATCATTTCTCAGTGATTCTTACATAGACAACAACCATTTCTCTGTTTTTTCCTGAAATTTTTCAACATGACTACCTATCTATCTTTTTTGATCTTGAAGTTGTCCAGCGTCTCCTTTTTTTCTGAGCAATGAAATAAATCATGGCTAAATTATCAAGCCATGATTAACCTACTGTTCATATAAACATGGACTCTCTCCAAGTTTACATTCCAACCTTGTAGATCTATGTGATATCGGGCACCAAGGGAACATTTTTACCTTGACACACTGGAACATGATGAAGGACTTTACTTGCATCATGCTGGAAAGTTCATATAAAATGGCCTCTTTAAATTGGCATTCTCCGATAATTTGAACTACTTCTTAGTGTAAAAGAATTAATGAACCATTTGTCAACCATTAAAGTAAAGGGTTTCTACTAAAATTAAATCATTTTAAGACAAGACCAAGCAGAGAAAAGTCTATAAAAACAAATAATAAGATGATATTTTGTATTAATTTCTTACAATTTTAGTGTAAATCTAATTAAAATGTAAAAATAATTTAGAATACCTCCGTATAAAATCTATTATATAAAGAGTGGGTTGTGTCTCACAAACTTGACACATCAGCTCCTATTATTTTGACACATCAGCTTGAAAAAAAAAACACTCAAATTCTTATTCATTAATTGATGGTCAAATGACTCAAATTATTAATCAGATTAATTCAACCTCAATTCTCTATGTCGTATTAATTTTGCAAAAACTAATTACTAGCATCAAAAGTGGAGTAAATAACCTGACTTGAAGCGCAAAAAGAGAAATGTCGCAGGAGAGAAATTTTTTACAATCTATTTGTTGGATTTTCACATATCTTTGGTAAAAACAAAAGAAATGTCCACAGCTCAAAACAAGAAAAAGCTTTGAAGTTTCATGTAAATGAAGTTTTTCTTTCTCTTCTGATTCATCGTTAATGATCATAGTTTCACTTTTTTGATCTTTTTGAATCTGCAGCCTCAGGTGTATAAGTCTTTATTTCTTATGCTTCTGTTGATGATGTAGTAAGACTAGATTAAAAGATCTGATCACTGGCAAATATGACACTGAGATAAGAACAGCATTGATTTAGGGAACAAAAATGACGTTAGAATGGAGAAATACTAGCTTTTTTAAATATCTCGAAGCACGTCAAGTTATAAAAATCTCTTTTAAGCTCATCAACTTTTCTGAACTGATTCATTTTCATGTAAATTTATCATACCCCAGTTTATACCAACTTCATACAGGCAACACTTCAATTGCTCTTTTGAATTTCTGGTTGATATTTTGGGAGACTAAAGCCTTTATAATTAAAATTTAACAACACCATGAAGTGAATGTACAATGATCCAAAAAGGGTTAACAAAGAAAGGTGAGAGATTTGAAAGCTATGAGGAAGGAGAGAGGTTGAGGAAAGCGAGAGCTGAGATTGAGAAGAGAGTTAGGGATTTAGAAAGAAAATGTGCGGTTTTGGAAGTGAGGGAAATGAAAGAAAAACTGGAATTGGAGGTTTATAAATCTGAGAAGAAATCTCTGAGTAAATCACAGAAAAGGGAAATGGAGGAGTTAAAAAGAGACGAGTTGTATAAGAAAGTTGAAGAAGCTAAGAACACACTAGCTATGTGGAATGAGAGGATCATGGAGCCTACTAATAGAGTGCATGTTGACCAAAATAGTTCGTTGGAAGAACAATTATAGTGGCCAGTGGTTTAATTCAAATGGAAGATATAGATAAATTTTTAAGAAAGTCGACTTAGTAGAGAAATAGAAATTATTTAAAGATTACCACATGTCGACAACTACAATTGAAATTTTATCAACAATAATGAATTCATATAATTAGTTCTCTCAATTTTAGAATTAGCATGTTAACTTTTTTATTCTGTAAAAATGTTATGCACATATTAAATAAAACATTGAATTTAGATAATCACAACATAAATTTCTAAAAAATTAAATTAAAATTATTAATTGAAAGAAAACCCGTGTGTATACACGGGTATTCATCTAGTGACGAACTAAAAGTCACTTTAATCACTACCAATTCACCATTATTCTACCGAATTAGAATATTTCCATAAGGATTTTTTAATTTTTGACTAAAATCTGCACATTTTATCAACAAATCTGCAATAGAATGTATTAGTGATTTATTCTTAACAAAACCAATCTTAATATATCACACTTAAAAAGCAATATTATGTTTTCTTTTACCGTATGTGCTTACATTGATGCATCTCATAAAGGAAACACAAACACGTCATTGATGCATCCCATATATACAAAAGTCAAACCTTGACTATTTTTTCTAAAAAGTACCAATAATTAAATGTGACCTCATAATTATTTTCTGTATAAATTCGCACATTTTGTCTTTTCATTTAGATACATCTTACCCCTAACAAAATATACTAAATCGATTAATCAAAGCTATGAATCACCTCTCGTGCATCTTGTTTGTCATGACATTGTGTGTTGGGTTAGGTAACGCGAAGCTGTTTGCTGAAAACGGCTTACATTTCAAGAATTCTCTTGGTCCAAATGACAATGCCGATATTTCTTGTAAACTCAACGGAGAACAAATGGGCGGCTTCGTTTTCTTGACCCCTGGACATAGCTACGATTTTATGTTTCATGCTCCATATAATCCCAAGAACAAAATTGATTGTTTCATAACAAAAAAACTTGGAGCGTTGAGCAAGGCAACGATTAGAGCGTTCGAGTCTGGCAGCGGCGCATTTGATCATGGTAAACAGAATTTTTGGGATCTTCGAGAGGATGGGATTTACTTCACACATGGTAAAGAAACGCCTAAATTAGAATATAATTGGAGCTAATATGTTGTTATTATACTTATCTTTGTTTAAACGGCAGTTTCATCTCGTTTGTTGTTGTAATGGATAGTATTGAATAAAAGATTGCAATCCTATTTAGTTTATTTAATTTTGGTGGATTTAGAAGTGTTCTTTAATATTATACAGTATGGATATGCACATTTTATCTTTTATATCACCCCTAACAAAATATACTATAGCGATTAACCAAAGCGATGAATCACCTCTCGTGCTTTTTGTTTGTCATGGTATTGTGTATTCTATGGATAACGCGAAGCTGTGGGCTAAAACTCCATAAATTTCAGAAACTCTCTTGGTCCAAACAACAATTTCAGGATAAATAATTTTACAAAGAACAACTAGACGTTGTTTATTTGAGTCGCAGACAAACCTTCGATTTTGATTTTCATGATAGTTAATTGCAAGAACAAAACTGATTTGGACTTATGGCAAGGACCTGGAACTCACAAGTTTCATGCAAAAATTAGGGCATATGAAAATGGCATTTGATGATGGTTAACATAATTTTTTTGATGCTAGAGAAAATGAAATTTACTTTACACTAATAATGATAGAAATGTTTTTTTTACTCTGGATGAAGTTTGAACTCAAGTTGTAAAAAAAATCTTTTTTATCTTTGAATATAATTTAACATTAGATTTTTTTAAAAAAATTTACTTTACACATGGTAAAGAAGTGCCTAAGATTTTGGTTATTGCTGCCAATTCAACATAAATCATTCGGTAGACTTTTCCTAAAGTTCTTGAAATATTTTAGCTATATTAAATATAGCCAAATCCACATTGTGGATCCACATTATGGCGACCACACAGTTTATAATTTTTTTTTGAACTATATCGAACAATCTCCTTTGTATTTTTTTCTTGTTAGATCCATTGTCATAGGCGAAAAAAAAAAAAAGATCCATTGTCATAGATGAGCATTTGAAATTTACCCAAAATTACGAGTTATAGGTATGTCAAATAAATAGCAAAATAACGGAATAATTGAATAATTGTTAACGAGAAGAATTGAATTCAAGTTTCTGTCGAACAATTAGAAAACGCTGAAAAAATCTAATTTTAGTATACTAATCACTTTTGTGTTTACTAGTTATACTTGTAACACTCTAGTTAAATTGTAGAATCACTTTTCAAAAGCATGAAAACATGTTATATATCAATAGTAAAACATAGGAAAATATGAAAACGTAAACAAGTGGTATACCATTCATCACCATAGTTTGAAAATGTTTTATACAATCCATACAATATAGTGAACAACGTTGTATAAACAACGTTAAATCGTCATCGTCATATTAACCGGTATCAATAAGATATTTACGAGACCTTACTTTTGTTTGATGTTTTCTTTAGACTTTACTGCAATCAATTTCTCCACAAACTCTTGAAAGTTCCTATCAGATGATCCACCGTACGCCACGGCAGCATCAGCCTCTTCCTTCCACATCCGAGCGTTCTCTCTCAGCTCCACCGCCTTCTTCCCAACGGTGGCCTCAAGAAGTCGCTCAGTGATCTCCTTCCTTGAAACAATCCTCTCATCAGCCGCCTCTCCACGGCTAAGTCTCACTCCTGTCTTGAAAACATCAATCATGTAAACAGCATTTGTCACCTGATCCCCCCACTGCGGGAAACAAACCACAGGAACTCCAGAAGACTGAAGACAAAGCCTCCATTGTGGAGTTCCATCCGCAGTGACTTAAGAAGCAAGCAATCGCAGGATGAGCCAACACTCTCTCTTGTGGACACCATTCAACAATCTTCCCTTTCTCGCCAAGCTCTCGAGGCAACACATATGGTTCTTCGTTATACCCTTCCATGGGAGGCTGCGCAGTCCATAAAAATGACAATCCAGAGTTTAGAAGGCCGTCAGCGATCTCTTCGATCTGCTCTTGCTTCAAGCGAACTACAGTACCAAAGGAGATGTAAACAACGTCAGAGGATGGCTTTCTAGAGTCAAGCCACTCAATGGATTCATCCACGTGCTTGGAGGTGTTTCCCTTTATGTCAGAGCTAATGGCATGAGCCATCTTGAAGAGTGGACCGATGGGGTTGATGATGACTTCAGGGCAGAGACGTGACATGTGGTCGATGATGTCTCTTTCCAGTTCTTAAAACGTGTCCATGATGAGAACAGAAAAAGGCTTGTGAAATAAATTTCCGCTCAACACGCAGGACATAAATATAGTTATTTATATGTTAGGTTATGGTGGTAAATTTTACTAAACAGAATCAGAGTTTAATAATTGAATGATTGTTAAATTATTAGGTGGAAGAGAGAAAAGATGATGTAGAGTGTTAAAAGATAAAAAAAAATATGGTGTTGAATATTGAAATAAATGTAAGTAGTGAGAGGTTTTATGTTGGAAAAAAACACTAAATAACAAAAAAGAAATTTACTCTGGTTTTAAGGGTTCCATATTAACATGATTTACTCCATTTGATGCTAATTTTTTATCATTCAAGGAAAAAAATATAATATGGATTATCATTTGGCTGATTGTATATATCCAAAATAGTCAATCATAGTGCAAACTATTTATGAACCAAGGGACCTTAAGGAAAATATTTTGCTACACAACAAGAAGCATGTAGGAAAGATGTTGAGCATGCCTTCGGAGTTCTCCAATCACGTTTTGCAATTGTGAAAGGTCCGGCTCGTTTTTGGAAAAAAATGTGCTATATGACATAATAACTACATGTAAAATATTACATAATATGATAATCGATGATGAGCGTGATCTGGATGCACCAATTGAAGTTGAAAGAGAAGCTCCACCTCCAGAAGTTGAAATAGCGACAGATGAAAATTTCTGATTTCAAGAATTTCTTTGTCGATAGACAAATCAAAGACAAAGAAGCTCATTTCTCACTTCGAAATGCATTAATTGATCATTTGTGGGAGAAGTATACTAATGGTGATGTTTAAAATATGTATTATTTATTAGTTTTTTAGTTTATGTGGTGTAATAGTATTTTATAATAAATAAATTTTTAAAAATGAAATTATGTTAAATTATTGTTAAAATTAAAATAAATAGGGTTTTTAAAAAAAATTTAGAAGTAAAAGGTCTGATAAGCAATTAATAGTAATATTTAGAGTTAGATATAGAGGCAATCATTATAGTAAACCCCATTTCTATTTTTAGAGATCTCTATTTTTAAAGTAAATATAGAAGCAACCATTGTAGATGCTCTTAGAGTGTAGAAAAACATTCAAATAAGAGTCTTAAAATAGAAATCTCGTTTCACGAGTTAGCATATCTAATTCCAATTCCATCTTTCTCTTTCGGTTTACTGATTTTTATATATTCCATGGCACACTCGATCGCTCCTTTATATTTAAAGCTACATGTACTTGCATTTCTACATATAAATTACTAAATGAGGGACATAATTAGGTTATATTTTCCATAATTAGGTTTTATTGGGTATTGCCATAGAATTCCCTGGATATCATATGTTTCTTTTAGCGAATTTTTCTATTGGTAATTTAGCGTCCTTTGTCATATTTATATAAATAAGAGTTACATTTTTTTGCGATGCGGAAGGGTTTAAATCAACGTACGGTAATATTTTGATAAGGAGACAATACTATATCATTAAATTTTTTGTTTTTTTTTTGTTTTGAATAAAATGCTAAATTGTATTCAAAGAAAAAAAATGACGTTTTACAAACTGTTTAAGAATGTTTCAAAAGAACCAGAATTTTTTTTAAGTTTGCATGTGAGCTATCTAGTAGAGAACCACACTGTCAAACCATCATCGTATCTTTGATCTCCTCCATCCCAAATTGAACTGAGCTGATTTCTCACTGTCTTGTCTATGAGCTTAGCTAATCTGATCACCGTCAAAGCCGGCTCACCATGCTTCCTATTATTTCGCTCTCGCCAAACGGTGTGGATAGTAGCTTGGAAGACGTATCTAACCAAATAGGTCGTGGTTCTGTTCCATGGGGGCTTGGTGACCAGTGCTGCAACTCCATCCCAATACGCCAAAAATCTGTGCTGCATTTAACCTTTCACCAGCAGTTCCCATATCCTCCGAGTGAACGCACACATAAAGAAAAGATGATCTCTTGTCTCTAAGGGGTTTTTGCAGAAAATGCAGGAACCATCAGCATTGTTATTCCAAGCTTTGATTCTCTCTCCTGTAGCTAATCTGTTTTTGAAAGCCAACCATGTAATGAATGAGTATTTCGAGGTTGTTTGAGGGAACCAGACCCCTTGATACCAATTCACTTTTAGCCTTGGGTAACGAATGTTTCTCCAAGTATCTGCAAAGACAAAGATTGTCTTGTAGACGTCATTCCTCCCCTTCCATTTTGCGATATCCGGTCCACTTCCCCTTTTTTGCTCAAGGTTTGACAACTGCGTTTCAATATCTCTGTAGATAACTCTTCTGTATCTTCATCTTCTTGGCATAGTCATGGCATCCCCAACTGTTGCCTGCTGAGAAATGCCCATTTCTATGAACCAACGCTCACCCGTATGATCAAAGAGACACCCTAAATCACCCCATCGATCGAACCAGAAAGAGGTTGTATCCCCACTCCTAACCTCTACTGCATAGAATTTTTTTGCCAGCTCTCTGTATTTCAAGAGCTTTTTCCACATCCATGACCCCAAGGAACTTGAGTAGTTCACCGTCCAAAACAATCCTTGTCTAATAAGAAACATCTTCACCCAATCGACCCATAGAGAATTGGTAGAGGACAAGATACGCCAGATCAACTTTAAACAGCACACTTTGTTAGCTTTTTCCAAAGAACGCAATCTCAAACCACCCTCGTCCTTGGGGATACAAATGTCTTGCCAAGCTACTTTTGCTTTTTTTTTGTGTTTAGAGATGGTCCTGACCACAAAAAGGCTGAGCAGAGGCTGTCTATTTCTTTAATACATGCTTTAGGCAATCGATAAGCAGCTATCCAGAAGTTTACAGTACTAAAGATAACCGATCAGATGAGTTGTAACCTTCCTGCAAAGGAGAGGTTGCGAGCAGTCCAAGTGTTGATTCTAGTTCTGATCTTCTCAATGAAAGGTAAATAGTCAGCTGCAGACATCTTCTTTGTTGTCAGAGGGAGCCCCAGATCTGACCGGAAGGTTGCCCGTGTCAAAGGGAAACTTATTCAGAATCTCTTCTCTTGCTGCTTCCGATAAGCCAGCGATGTACAGGGTAGATTTCTGTAAACTGATCTGCAGGCCTGATTTCGATGCAAACTCATCAAATACCTTGAGAAAATTTTCAATTGATTTCTTGTCACCACCTGTAAATACCGTTAGGTCATCTGCAAAACAAAGATGCGTGAGAGACACTCTTTTGCAGTTAGGATGAAAGCCGAGCTGTTTATCTGCAGCTGCCTTATCAATCCGCCGAGAGAGTACATTCATGCACATCACAAATTGATAAGGAGAGAGGGAACAACCCTGTCTTAAGCCTCTTTTACTTCCAAAGAACCCTGCAAGTTCCCCGTTTACCTGAACTGAAAACGAGGCTGTGGTGGTACAGAGTTGTATCCAGTGGCCCTCATGATGTTGAATAGAAAAGGCCATTTGACAGAATCAAAGGCCTTTGAGATGTCTATTTGCATCACACATCTTGGAGTGACGTTGTCTTTGTGATAGTCTTTAACCACTTCTATTGCAAGTAACACATTTTCCATCAGTAACCGGTTTTTGATGAATGCGGTTTGGTTCGGTGTGATGAAGTTTGGGAGAAAAGTTTAACCGGTTATTGATGAAAGCGGTTTGGTTCGGTGTGATGAAGTTTGGGAGCAAAGTTTTGAGTATGTTGGCCAGAAGTTTCGATATTGTTTTGTATATCACATTGCAGCAGGAGATTGGCCTGTAGTCCTTCATCTCTATAGCCTCTTGTTTCTTGGGAATAAGGGCCAGAATTGTTGAATTGATCCCCTTCGGCAGGAAGCCAAACTTGAAAAAAGATTGGACCGCTGTGACAACATCTTCTCCTATAACCGGCCAAGCTTCTTTGTAAAACTCGCTAGTAAGTCCATCAGGGCAGGGGGATTTGTTTTTGGGCATTGAGAGAATACTCTCTGTATCTCATCCCTTGTAACCTCCTTGACAAGCGCAGCTTTCTCCTCCTCTGCACATCGGTAATGTAAGAGAGCCTGCAACTCCTCTTTAGACCATGATTCAAATCCATCCGACTGTTTAGTCAGAAAGTCTGTGAAGTATTTGACCGCTTCCTCTTTGATTCCATCCTGAGTTGTGGCCAGGTTCCCATCTCCACATTTGATTTCCCTAATGCTATTTCTCATAGCTCGAACCTTACCAGCATTATGGAATGTTTTATTGCTTTTTTCCCCCACTTTCAGCCAATGTAGTTTTGCTTTCTGACATAGGTACTTCTCTTCTATATCAGCTAACCTCATCCAATGCTCATAAGCTCCTGCCTCTTCCTCCACTGCCTGAGCCGATGGGTTTAATATCGTTTTCCCCTGCAGATCGCAAAGCTTCAAATAGACCTATTTGGTGCGTTTAGTGATGTTTGCAGTGATCTCTTTCCCCATTTTTCTCAGAATAGGTTTCATTTGCTTGAGCTGCTTTGAAAGTCGGTACATTGCAGAGGTTGAGGCAAACAGTGTTGGGGACTGCTTCCATTTCTCAGCAATGTTGTTTAGGAAACTCGGATTCAGAGATGTGGTTTGACAAACTTAAAGGGTCTTTTTGGTTTGACTGCAGCTTCCGCTATGTAGAATCGACATTGCAGATGGTCTGGGCAGCCTCCAGGTTCGAAAACACTATAGGATCTGTCATACATCTGAAGCCATTCCTTGTTGATTAAGACCCTGTCCAATTTTTTACAGATTACGCCTTCTGTCCTTTTGTTACACCAGGTGAAGCGTTGTCCTTGATAGACCAGATCCGTGAGTTCACAGTCTCTGACTAAGTTTTGAAAATCTCTCATTCCCGGAGGTACGGTGGGATTATTCACAAATGTTGAGTGTTCTGATCCCTCCAAGAACTCCTTGAAATCTCCGCAGAGCAACCAAGCCTTGTCACGGAACATAGGAGAGTGGTGATGATACCGTATGTCTTACCATAACTGCTTTCTGTCCTCCATGAAATTGGAAGCATAAATGAAAGATATAAAAAAACTCGTCTGCTCTCCCTTCAATCAAAACCGAGACCGTAATCAGCTGAGAGGATTTAAAAAGTGGAGTGATTCTGACATGACTCTTCCACACTATCCACAGTCGCCCCAATCGGTGTTCTTCATAGTTAGATAGAAGAGATCATCTATTGAACAGTTTAATAAATATTTGCTCAGCTTTCTTTTCTTTGATTTTTGTTTCGATCAGACAGCCAAAGTCGAAAGTATTTCCTCTAATCCAATGCTTGATCACAACGTGTTTACTTTTTTTGTTGAGTACCCTGATATTCCCCGACATTAAAGGTGTTTAGTAGAGTGACGTGTCTCTTGGATACCTGTGTTTGTATCCTTCATCTTTGTGGAATGGCCAAGGAATTTGTGTGTATCCTTCGAATTGCGAGGTAGTGACTATCGAAGTGGACCACCTGCAATTTCTTTGGATACAACTTGGGTTCCTTGCTAATCACTGGTCTGGTTTTGGTGCTTTTCATTATTCTGTTCCTTCTCTGGAATCGCTTCTACCACAGCATCTTTATTGTCAGTCTGTTCATTTTCCTTTGCCACTGCATCTTCTCCTTCAGTACCTTCCAAACCCTCTCCATTCTCTGCTTTCCCATTCAAAATTGTGTACCTTGAATTTGAAAGGATAGAAAATTCTCCAAACTTTAACTCTGATTTCTTGCCCGGACTCCTACTGGTTTTTGTGGGTGTAGACCATTCCTTGTCATCTGACTGTGTGTCATTCACCTTTTCCTTTCCTTGTGTCAATTGTTCCACCTCCTTGACTGGTGATACCCTGTTCTTGGAACCCGGGGTAACGTGTGTGAGTCGTTGCTGGGTAACTGGTGTGGTGGTCTCCTTCTCTGTTATCAGTTCGGTTTCCTTCACACTATCCAAGCACTCTTTTTCTGTATGTCCCTATTTGGAACAACTAACACATCGAGGTGAAAGCCACGGGAAGACGTACTCAACGACATGATCTGGACCAACATCTGATTTGAAACAGAACTGTTTGGGCAACTTTTTTGTTAAGTTTACTTCTACAAACACCTTTGCTTCCTCTAAATTTTGGCATGCCTCTGTGTTTGGGTGTAATCTCTTTGGCTTTCCCAGAGGATTTGTCAGAGCACTCAGTCCCTTCCAGGAAAACAAATGTGGAGGAACGTGTTTCACAATTACCCACAGCAGGATCAACGTCATCTCTGCCTGTTCTTTCTCTGCAATCAGCGTCCATTTGGTTACAACCATCAGGACGTCACATAAATTTCACATGCCTCTTTTCAATATACGAGCTCTAGCACTGGCGTCTTTGATACGAAACCGCATTGTTGTAGCATCCACTACAATGACATCAATCTTAAGCGTTTTATCTCCCAAAGTCCATATTCGGTTGACAAAAGCGTGAACTCTTCCAACAAAAGGTTCCTTAGAAAGGAATTTTCCGACAATGAAATCCTCCCACAGCGGTGGGGGATTTTTGAAGACGCTACTTTGGAATGACCGCTGTGGGCATTCCATCAATCTCCTCAATCTTCAAGTCATAATGAGTCATCTCCTCTTCGCAGCTGGTTTCGCCACTTTGTTCACCGCTGGTTCAACAGTTTTGATCGGCTGGTCTGATGCCGATTCACTTTTGTTAATTTCTCCCTCTTCCAGATCCGCTGTATTCCCCTCAGCCAAGGTTCCTTGCGTTGGTGTTTGACCTAGTTCCACCAGATCCGTAGTTCCATTCTCTCATTCCAAATTCGACACCTCCAGTACTTGCCAACTGCTCTCCTCTACTCCTCCACTTTCCAAAAGACCACCTTCCGACGTCATAGGGCTCGTCGTTATATGAACATAAATCATAAGATAATTCTATTATTTAACCTACTATTTCACTAAATAAATTTGATAAAAAAATATTATAATCAAATATTTTTCAAATATGATATTTACTAGACATCATCAGTGTTCGTCAATGTCTATTATAGCAACCAACTTGTCCACAAATTCTCCGAATATCCTATCAGCGATCGATCATACTCCACTGCAGCCTCCGCCTCTTGCTCGAGCGATGAGAAATTATAAACAAACAAACAAGTGCACAAAGAAAAAGAAGACCAATAGTATATATGTAACGAGTTTCGGTTCTCCAACCTATATGCCCGAGATAACCTTATCTATGCAAATTCACAAGAGATAATTACAATTGTAAACGATATCAAGCACACCCATTAATATCTACCACTCTTTTCTACATTAGCTTTAAGAACGATATTAAACTCAACCATCTTAACCTACTGTTCATATCAACATGGACTCTCTCCAACTCCAACTTTACATTCCAACCTTGTAGATCTATGTGATATCGGGCAGCAAGGGGACATTTTTACCCTGACACACTGGATTACTGGAACATGACGAAGGACTTTACTTGCATCATGATGGAAAGTCCATGGAAAATGGCCTCTTTAGATTGGCATTTTCATAATTTGAACGACTTCTTGATGTAAGAGAATTAATGAACTGGAACCATTTGTCAACCATTAGATTAAGGGGTTTTTTAATAAAATAAATAATTTTAAGACAAGAACAAGCAAAGAAAAGTCCATAAAAACAAATAATAAGATGAGATTTTGTATTAATTTCTTACATTTTTTTAGTGTAAATCTAATTAAAATGTAAAAAAAAAATTAAGATTACCTCCATATAAAATGACGAACTAAAAGTCACTTCAATCACCACCAATTCACCATTACTCTACCGAATTAGAATATTTCCATAAGGGATTCTTAATTTTTAACTAGAATCTGCACATTTCGTCTACAAATCTGCAATAAAATGTATTAGTGATTTATTTCTAACAAAACCAATCTTAATATCTACATTACGTATCACATTTTAAGAAACCAATATTATGTTTTCTTTTCCTGAATGTGCTTGCATTGAAGGAAACACAAACACGTCACTGATGCATCTCATAAATACAAAAGTTAAACCTTGACTATTTTTTTCTAAAACGTACCAAAAAAATTAAATTTTTAGGCGTTACTCCTTATATTTCTCTAAAAATTGAATGCAAGAACATGACCTCATAATTATTTTCTGTATAAATCTGCACATTTTGTCTTTCAATTTAGATACATCTCACTTGACAAAAAAAAAAAAATAGATACATCTCTCCCCTAACAAAATATACCAAATCTATTAATCAAAACGATGAATCACTTCTCGTGCTTTTTGTTTGTCATGGCATTGTGTGTTGGGTTAGGTAACGCGAAGCTGTTTGCTAAAAACGGCTTACATTTCAAGAATTCTCTTGATCCAAATGACAATGTCGATATTTCTTGTAAACTCAACGGAGAACAAATGGGCGGCTTCGTTTATTTGACCCCTGGACAAACCTACGATTTTATGTTTCATGCTCCATTTGTTCCCAAGAATAAAATTGATTGTTTCATAACGAAAAAACTTGGAGCGTTGAGCAAGGCAAATATTAGAGCGTTCGAATGTGGCAGTGGCGCATTTGATCATGGTAAACAGAATTTTTGGGATCTTCGAGAAGATGGGATTTACTTCTCACATGGTAAAGAAACGCCTAAATTAGAATATAACTGGAGCTAACATGTTTTTAATATACTCATCTTTGTATAAACGGCAGTTTCATCTCGTTTGTAATTGTAATGGATAGTACTGAATAAAAGATTGCAATCCTATTTAGTTTATTTAATTTTGATGGATTTAGAAGTGTTCTTTTATATATACACTATGAATCTGCACATTTATTTTTTATATCGCCCCTAACAAAAATATACTATATCGATTAATTATAGCGATGAATCACCTCTCGTGCTTTTTGTTTGTCTGTATTGTGCATTCTATGGATAACGCGAAGCTGTGAGCTAAAACTCCATAAATTTCAGAAACTCTCTTGGTCCAAACAGCAATCTCAGGATAATTAAGTTAACAAAGAACAACTAGACGTTGTTTATTTGAGTCGCAGACAAACCTCCGATTTTAATTTTGATGATAGTTAATTTCAAGAACAAAATTGATTGTGTCTTATAGCAAAGACTTAGAACTCACAAGTGTCATGCAAAAATTGGGGCATATGATCATGTTAAACATAATTTTTATGATGCTAGAGAAAATGAAATTTACTTTACACATGGTAAAGAAAAAGTTTTTGGCTGTTGCTCCAATTCCTCATAAATCATTTGGTAGAATAAGCTTCTTGGAACATTTAGCTTATTAGCTATATCAAAAATAGCCAAATCCACATTATGGCGACCACATAGTTTATAAAGCGTTTTTGTATATATCAAACAGTCTCCTTTGCATTTTTCTGTCTTTTTCCATCCATTGTCATGAGCATTCGAAACTTACCCAAAACTACGAGTTATTAGTATGTCAAATGAATACCAAAATAACAGAATAATTGAATAAAACTGTTAACAAAAAGAATTTAACTCAAGTTTTCGTGGAATAATTTTATAACGCTGAAAATCTGAATTTAGTTACTAATCACTTTTGTTTTTGCTAGCTATACTTTTGAACACTCTAGTTATATATAGTAGAATCACTTTTCAAAAGAATGAAATATACAAAAGTTGATGAATATTATCAGTGGTAAAATATAGAAAAATATGAAAACGTGAACAAGTGGTATACCATTTATCACCATAGTTTGAAAACGTTTTATACGATCCATATATACAATGTAATGAACAACATCGTACAAACAACTTTAAATTGTAATCGTGTAATTAACCGGTATCAATATGATATTTACGAGACCTTACTTCTGTTTGATGTTGTCTTCAGACTTTACAGCAGTCAATTTATCCACAAACTCTTGAAAGTTCCTATCAGATGATCCACCGTACGCCACGGAAGCCTCTGCCTCCTTCTTCCACATCCAAGCGTTCTCTCTCAGCTCCACTGCCTTCTCCCCAACGGTGGCCTCAAGAAGTCGCTCAGTGATCTCCTGCCTCTGCCTCGGAACAATCCTCTCCTCAGCCGCCTCTCCACGGCTAAGTCTCACTCCTGTCTTGAAAACATCAATCATGTAAACAGCATTTGTCACCTGATCCCCCCACTGCGGGAAACAAACCACGGGAACTCCAGAAGACAAAGCCTCCATTGTCGAGTTCCATCCGCAGTGACTTAAGAAGCAAGCAACCGCAGGATGAGCCAACACTCTCTCTTGTGGACACCATTCAACGATCTTCCCTTTCTCACCAAGCTCTCGAGGCAAAACATATGGTTCTTCGTTATAACCTTCCATGGGAGGCCGCAGAGCCCATAAAAATGACAATCCGGAGTTGAGAAGACCGTGAGCGATCTCGTCAATCTGCTCTTGCTTCAAGCGAACCACAGTACCAAAGGAGATGTAAACAACGTCAGAGGATGGCTTTCTAGAGTCAAGCCACTCAATGGATTCATCCACGTGCTCGGAGGTGTTTCCCTTAATGTCAGAGCTTATGGCATGAGCCATCTTGAAGAGTGGACCGATGGGGTTGATGATGAGTTGAGGGCAGAGACGTGACATGTAGTCGATGATGTCTCTTTCCAGTTCTTGAAACGTGTCGATGATGAGAACAGAGAAAGGCTTGTGAAGTCGCTTGATCTGTTCTAAAATGATTTCACCCACTATAGGACAGTGAGAGGAAGGGTGGAGAAAGCTCGGGATCTCGTCGTGCCTCAACTTTGATGGCCTGAAGGGTACTTCAACGTTAATCTCCGGTTCTGTTTTGGTCGGAAACTCAACTAGCCGGTGGTGGTAATAGTAATAGGCGGCGAAGCAAGCGCAAGACTGGACCCAAAGAATAGCCGAAGGGATTTGAGTCTCTTCGGCCACGTCACATACCCAAGGCACAAAAGCGTTGTTTATAATACACCTCACTGGTTGTTTCTCCTCCTCGTATTTCTTGATGAGTTTCTTGATCTCTCGTTTTCCAGCAACTTCGAGTTGTGTTTTTAACAAACCAGACTCGGCTTTTTTCTTGATGTCCTCGTAGTCGTATCCATTGTCGAAGAACTCGAGCCTTAGGAAACCCGAAGCGATGGGTTTGAGCATGCCGTCTTGAATCTCGTTGGCTTGACGCATCTTCTTGCCAAATGGTTCCTCTGTGGTAACAAATGTGACGATTAAGCCTTTGGAGGCTATGAGCTTTCCGAGACGAAGAAGAGGGTTTATGTGACCTTGTCCTGGGAATGATACGAGCATCACATGAGTCAGAGACGCTTCCATCTCCAACAACAAGAGTCTGCTAAATCTTCTTTACCTTCTCCAACTAGGTGACCCTTTTTTAATAGTGATTAGTGAAGGCATGGACGTAGACATTAAAAAAAAAAAAAAATGGACGTAATAAACAAATGCAAAAAAACAAAATATTAGAAGCGAAAGATGTTAAAAGAAATAAGTAACGATGTGAGCTGATCACCTACTTGATTACATTGGTTTAATATATGAACCACGAGATTAGCTTATATATTTATTAAATGGAAAGAGTTTACAAAACACATTAAAGGAATGATAAGTTAATGGCTGACCCAAATCACCACAAAAAAATAGAGTTAAATAAACTAGGAATGGTTAAACCTTGAGAGCGACATAGTATAATCTTCTCATACACGAGACAGAAGATGTGACAAATCGTTAAACAGATGTCTATCAATGAGAAAGAAAATGAGCGCATTTGGAGCCTAATCTTTTTATGGCTGATGTGACACCCACTTCTTACTTAACTAAGATGTCATGTGGAAGATATTAAATTATCTCACAAAACATATCCTAAATGTTATTTCATTTCTAAGGATAGAATCCAAAACATATACATAAATTTACCTTTAAACTTGAACAACACAAAACCTGATCAATATCACAGTAAAATGTCATAAAAGCAATAGACGAACGAAAATAAACGGAAAATATCTTTTAGTCTCTCCAAAATCATTACCACATCGAGACAATTATTCCTGCACTGGTCCTATGGTGCATATCGAGCACACGCAACACCCGATGCATAAGCGGTCATCTCTGCCGACACCTATCGATTAGGGCTCGTCAGCCAATAAGAGTCATGGCGTGTCCAACACCTCACCACAACCTAACAAAAAAGATAGTTACTCGGTGTAATATTATTGTTTTAACATATTAGGAACACCAAAATATTAAAGAGAGAATTTGGACATAAATTCAAACTCCAAATCAAAATTCTTACTAAACCCCTAAACCCGGCTCTTTCTAGGTCCCCAAATCATAACTTAATTATAAAAAAAAACTCTTAAAAAAACATCATGTAAACCTGCACGAAACAGGACAATCCTCATGTATAAGCTTCGATTTATAATTACAAATCCACAAAAACTTGGCAGGTTTTGATAAATCCAGAATCTTCTCCTCTCTAAAACGTGATACAGAAAAAAAATCTCTACGTGACACAATCAAGACACATCGATTCCACATGCATATTACGAGGGGTTTAGGGGTTTAATATAGACATATAAAAAATAATTTGTAAGATAAAATGCATTTGAATTCCACGTGCATAGTCTCCTAATTGAAGAACTTCTCAGGAAAGGATCTATAGTAATAAAAATGATCAAATGATCAACACAATCAAATTTGATTATCCTTTTCTCATATATACCATGAATTTTTGATTTAGGAGATTGAAACGAGTTATAAATTTTCTCAAGATTTCTGAACTGAAAATTAGAGAAAGGTGTACGTAATTTCTTTTTTTTTTTTTTTTTTGAATTGAATGTAAAATAGGTGTACGTAATTTCACTGATCGAGAGTGGGTTATGGACAATATGTGGAGCTAAAAACAAATCAAGTGGAATGGACTTGAAATCACTCAGATCCGTTTAAATTCGAAGAAGATATAGAGAATGGAAGGTTTTGTAAAATACAAAATTGTGACAAACATATTTTATTATACCGAAGGGCAAAATATGATTGACATAATGACATTGCTACAAAGTTAAGCTTCCCAAAATTTGATTACAGAAGGTATATAGCCACAAATTTGTCTTTTTTGCTATAGCTTTATCTTATTTTTGTTTGTTTGTAATAATAAAGCATTTTTAGGTCAAGTAAAACAAGAAAAGTTATATAGACAAATAATAAAATGGGATTTTGTATTAATTTCTTACATTTTTAGTGTGATTGAAATCTAAATTAAAAAGTAAAAAATATATATATAGAAGGACGAAACAAAAATCACTTTGATCACCATCAGATTAAGGGTTTCTTAATTTTTGCATAATGCATTTATTTTGTTAGAGCTATATATGTACACATTATAAATCTGTACATATATATATATATATATTACCTCTAACAAAAAAAAACACATTGATTAATCAAAAATGTTGAATCGTCGCTCGTACTTTTTGTTTATCATAGCACTGTGTGTTGGGTTGGGTAACACGAGATTGTGGGCTAAAAACTCCATACATTTTAAAAACTCTCTTGATCTAAACAAAAGACTCGACATTTTCTGTAAATTCAACAAAGAACGACTACATAGCATGTATTTGCATCCTGGACAAACCTTCGATTATAGTTTTCATGGTAAATTGTTGTCCAAGAACAAAATTGATTGTGTCTTACGGCAAGGACGTGGAGAACACAAGTACCATGCAAATATTAGGGCATTTGAAGGTGAAAGTGGCGTATTTGATCATGGTAAGCAAAATTTTTGGGATGCAAGAGAAGATGGGATTTACTTCACACATGGTAAAGAAGTGCCCAAGTTAGAGTATAAATGGATCTATTAAAATGTTTTAGTGGTGAAAACAAATTTTTTTTTTTTTTACTTATTAAATGAAATGGAATTTCTTTCATCTTTTTAATTGCAATTTCATATATTTTGTTATTGAAATGAATAAAAACATTTCAATCGTATATACTGTTTATATGACTGACTGTTTCGGTGGTTAAGAAAATACTACAATTAAAGAGTAGGCCTGAACATTTTAAGAACGGTAACCCGTTCTGTCCCATTCACGTCCCAATTTTCCCAAATTTATCAGGAAAAGCAATTTGTAATTTTTCATTTAGATTTAAAAAATAACTAGATTTTACTCCGTGCATTCGCACAGAAAAATTTTTTAATCAAAATTTATAATGTTATTTATGTTTTCTTTATAGATATAATTTTTTAATAAATGACAAAGATTTATTTTTGTGTTTAGATATAATTTATTTTTTAATTTTTTCTACTATATTATAACCAGGATCATAAAAACATAATTCTAACCCGATCATTCTATTAATCGAAAAAAATCGTTATTATAAAAGTATATTTTTAACTCACTCATTCTATTAATCCAAAAAAACTTTAGTTACAAAACCATAATTATAACCCGTCTGTCATATTACTATATAATATAATTATTTACTAATTTTGAAATAATATTTATCTTAATATCTTGTATGTTTTGAATATAAGACTGCAATTATAAAAAAAACTAATCCACCCCATCAAATTACTATATAATATTAATATTTATTAGTTTTCAATATGTGAAATTTTACTCTGATTGAATATGATTAAAAAATACAATAAGATATTCTTTTAATCATATTTGTTTTTCTAAAAATATTATTTAAATTTTTAAATGTTAAATTAAATCTGATCTATAATTAAAGAAGTATAAAATAATTTAAATTAATATCATTTTTTAGAATTAAATTTAATTAAAAAAATAGTTTGAATTTTAAATTAAATATGACCTATATTTAAGGAAATCTTTAGTTATCTAAATTCATATCTAATTTTCGGATTTTTTTTATATATAAAAAAATATATTTTCAAATAATATTACAATAATTTAGGATAATTTTAAAACTGTTTCTCAAAATATATTTAAAAAAAATTTGGGAGTGTTTGGAAGCAAGTACTAAATGTGCTTCTGTTTTAATATAATAGATATTTGAATGAATAAGGGAAAGCATAGGAAAGGGAGCGAGAGTGAGATTATCCAAACTTCCCATTGGATAATTATAATAAAATGATAATAAAACATTGACTCTATAGTCTTCATTGACTGAAAGTGAATTGCGGAAAAATCCGTTTTGGGTTTTCTAGTCTAAGAAGGAAAGGGCAAGGAAGAGCAGAAGCAAATTCAAGGAAGAAGTCCATGTCTCTTTATCAAGAATTGATGAGTTCACAGCAAAGACATCAATCTTCTCTGGAAATCTCATCCTCGCTTTAACTCTGTTGCCAAGAAATTAGGAGTGACAAAAAATCTCTAATACCCTTCGATATGACTAGAAAATATTCAGATATCACCCTAATTTTTTGAATCGAACTAAATACAAAAATTTTAAATCTGGATATACGTCCAGGTTCAAAAATTTAAACATATGCATGAGTATTTTATAGATAATTAAATTAATATATGTAAACGATGTCTGTAGTTGATGATTATCTATAAATTAAGAACATTATTTATCAAATTAATTATAAGACTATTAAATTTAAAAATTAAGAAACAAATTTAAATGAATTTGCAAACGAATATTGCAATTTAGTCTCTTCAAGATTAGTCTACTAACCAAAACATTAAGTGCGATTGTGTAATTAACATACTTTGCAATGTGTTTTTCATAGAACATCCTTGGATCAGAGGTGGAGAAGCTCCGGACAAGCCTTTTGATAGCGTTGTGTTATCTCGTATGAAGCAATTCCGAGCAATGAACAAACTTAAGAAGCTAGCTCTTAAGGCAAAACCATAATCTTTTCTTCTGCAAGTACGCATTCTAGCTCTTTTAGTTTTCCTAGCTCATCACTGGTTGTATTTCCTGATTTTGTTTTGCAGGTCATTCCAGAGAGTCTCTCTGAAAAGGACATTAAAGGTCTTAAAACCATGTTTGCTAATAGAGAGACCGATCAAAGCAGCACAATCACTTACGATGAGCTGAAAATCCGGCTGCCTAAACTATAGAATTGAAACTTAGATCAAGAATTAAGAAAATCAACTTCTTTTATTTCCTTTAGAAAAATCACTCAAAAACTAAAGGCTCTCAAATCTCTCTCTCTCAACTCATAAGTGTTTGCAAAAACTCTGCAACTCCTTATATAGAGAATGAATTAGCTAACTCCTAATTCCAATAGATAAACAAATTTCCTTTTAGATAACTCCTAAATTTCCTTTTAGATAACTCCTAAATTTCTTTTTCTAATCCTAATCTTCTAGAAACACACTTTGATTAAGATTAGGAAACTTGCACTTCAAGTTTCTTTCAAGCTTATTCCAACAATCTCCCCCTTAAGCTTGAAATCTTCCTTAGAGACATCTTCAACACCAAAGTTGAGATTTCCACGCAAATACCTCAAAACCTGCTTCAATGCAGCTCCATGCGACTCCTCCATGATTACTTTATATAAACGATTCTTTGATATGTTTGCCACTACAAGAAATGTGGGTATTAATAACGGCCGTTCAGCGCTATCTATCACATAACATAGCGTTTCCTTAAACGCTCTGACAGCGCCCGTCATCGTAGGTCAGGCACTTTAGATAGCAGACTTGTAGGATGCTAGTTAAGTAAACTACAATAGCGTTTATTGCGCTGCTATTATTATTGTTTATAATAGCGTGTAATAATTGTTATGATTTGATTGTACGTATACCAATTGTTTTACAAAGATAGCAAATATTTTGTGTTATTAAATTATTTTATAATAACCCGAAATTATATTTAAATAATTATTTGTAATAATAATAAATAATTTTAATAATTTTAATTTTAAAAAATGATTTCTTATTGAAAATACCATTAAACATTTCCATGTTTACAAATCCAAAATCATCAACATCCAATATCATCAACAACCAAAACCAAAAATCATCAATATTATCCTATCAATCAACCACTAATAACCCTTCACAATCATCCCTAACATAAACACTATCATCATCAGAATGTTCACCATCGAGATCTTCAACTTCTGGTACAGGTTAAGGCGCAGAACCTAAATCCTCCTCTGTTTCCAACTCATGATAGCCTCTAGGTGGTGCTCTCATAACAACATACCAATTTGAAGAATCATCTTCCCTAGAGTAGAATACCTGTTTCGCTTGAGAAGGTAGAATGAATGGATCTTTCAAATATGCTGCTTGGTTCATATGAAGATTCACAAGAGTGAAGCCATCTTCTTCCTTCACACCATTCCTTAAGTTTGCCCAATTGCATCTAAACAGTGGTACTTTGAACATGTGGTAGTCCATAAGTAGAATCTCCTTTATCACTCCATAATATGTAAGCATATCAGCTACTTGTCTTATATCTCGTGCACTTGATCTACACATGCTAAATGCTTCATAAGTGACTCCACTGTTTTGTGTCTTCCGCTTAACTGCATCTGTATGAAATCACTGCCCATTAACGATGAACCCTTTATGTGATAAAGCGACATTTCTAGGTCCAAATGCCAACCATTTTGTCTCCTTGGAATGTCCTTCAGTTGCATCTGAATGAAACTGATGGAGAAAAAACGCAAATTTCAGAGCAATCAGTTTTCTAACTTAAAAATCTGAACATGGACACCAAGTAATCAAACTGTATATTCAGTAAAAAAAAAAAAACTGAAGATGATCATCAAGTAAACAAGGTAACAAGATAACAAGCTGTACATTTACTGAAATGGTAATCAAGAAGAGTGATGAGGACAACCTTTTTTTTAACCCATTCTGCAAACTGCTCTGTATGGTTTTTCCACAACAAAGTTTCATTTTTTGCATATCGAGCATCAGTAGCTTGTAATTCTTCCAAATGCATCCTGATTTACAATAAACAATTATTATGAAAATGAAGTAATAATTTTAAATAGCTGAAAATAAATGGTAACCTCTTACCCAACATATGGTTCCATACAAGCCATGTTCATTAGCACATAGCGATGTGCATTGTCTCTATCTTTATCAGAAAGGGTGACCTCTTTACCCTTCTACAGAGGCCGGCCTTGAAGCACCATCCTATCATCGTCAATATCTTCATTACGATTAGGTCTTTCTTGAACTGGTACTGAATCTTGAAGGAACTCTAAACAAAATGCAATGCATTCTTCAGATAAATACCCATCAGCCATACATGCTTCTGGCTTTGCATGATTCTTAACATAAGCCTTTAGTTTTTTCATGTACCTACAATTCAGTCAAGATATATGAAATATTATACTAACATTAGTTGAGGAAATACATACAGTAGTGAAGTAATTGAGTACATCAAACCTTTCGAAGGGATACATCCAGCGAAAGTGTACTGGTCCTCCTAATCGTGCCTCTTTTGATAGATGTATTGGAAGGTGGAACATGATATCAAACAGGGATGGAGGGAAGAACCGCTCCATTTGACACATTGTTTCCACAAACTCAGTCTCCATTAATAAAAGTTTCTCCGGGTCAATGCTACGCTGGCACAATCTGTTAAAGTAATTGCATAATCTGGTAATGGCAATCCTAGGTCCTCTAGGTAACAACCCTCTTAACGCAGCTGGTAACAAGTTTTGTACTAGGACATGATGATCATGCGACTTCAAACTAGCTATATTAGGAGGGCTAAGTGAAACGCAATTAGCAATATTACCACAATAACCATCAGGACCTCTAAACATAGCTAACCTTTGGCAAAAAATGGTCTTCTCTTTCTTGGATAACCAATAGGCTGCTGGAGGTAAGTATGTTTTCTTTCCCCTAACCTCTGAGTGTAAGTGCTTTCTGATTCCAATATCTTCTAAGTCTTTTCTTGATTTCAAACCATCTTTCGACTTGGCACTTAGCATCAAGGTAGACAATATAGCATCCGAGACATTCTTTTCTACGTGCATCACATCAATATTGTGACGAACAGGCAATTCCTAAGACAGTACACAATAAACTGTTAGGCATGCATATACGTGTACAGCAATCTGAGAATATAGTTTATAGTTACTCTACTTTACCTTCCAATAAGGTAGTTCAAAGAATATTGATCTCTTCTTCCATCGCCATAGATCATTTGATTCTTCACACTCTTCTTCTTCAACCAGCTCATCATCTTCCAAATCTGTTCTTTTTCTTTTTCTTTCCTTATGTAGAGGTCTTCCAAAGTCATTCCTAAACGCCTTTACTGTCTCATATATTTCAGAACCTGTCTGTATCCTATTGGCACTCCCAAATTCAACAGTGTTGTCAAACCAGCCTTTTTTATATCTGTAAGGATGGCCAGGCGGTAGTCTCTTTCTATTTCCCATGTATACATACTTATGGCTAAAATTAAGCCACCTACAAGGAGTATCCTTTCCACAGACGTTGCAAGCTTGTTTCCCCTTCACTTTACATCCAGACAATACTCCCAAGCCTGGATAGTCAGTGATACTCCAAAGCAATATGGCTCTAAGTGTAAAGTTCTCCTTTGCAAATGAGTCGTACACTTCAATACCCTCAGACCACAAATCTTGTAAATCTTCAATCAATGGTGCTAAGTAGACATCTATGTTATTACCAGGAGCTGTTGGACCAGGGATCAGCAAAGTTAACATTATATTGTCAGCCCGCATACACATTGTTGGAGGCGTGTTGTAGTTCACCAACAACACTGGCCATGTGCTGTGATTGGTGTTTTGCAAGGAGAAAGGGTTCATCCCGTCTGTAGAAAGTCCAAGTCTAAGATTCCTTGGTTCTGCAGCAAAGTCTGGCCATTTGTCATTAACTTGTGCCCCAGATATAGAATCAACAGGGTGTCGCATTGTACCATCTTCAGTGCCATTTGTAGAATGCCAACGCATATGCTCAGCCATCCTTGTTGATCTAAACATCCTCCTAAATCTGTCTTTGATTGGAAAATATCTAAGGATCTTCGCTGGAATCCCTATCTTCAGCGCATTACTGTGCTTATCCTTCTCCCATCTAGAAACTTTGCATCTTGGACAGCTTTCTAGCTTTTCAAACTCCTTCCTATACAGTATGCAATCATTCTTACAAGCATGAATATTGTCGTAGCCAAAACCGAAGACCTTCAGAAAATTTTTGATTGCGTCTGTACTCCTCGGAAGAACATTGTTTTCAGGTAGCATATCTTGAATTAAAACCAACAGCTGATCAAAGTAGTTCTCAGACAAACCACTCTTAACTTTGATTCTGTAGAGTCCCATGATTGCTGCAACCTTTGTGTATTTGACACAAGTAGAGTACAATGGAGTTTCAGCTTCTCTTAACTTTGTCCTGAATTCAGTTTCGTCTACAGCTTCATTCTCTTCAGTGTCATGCGTCTTACTTTGATTACCTTCACCTATACGAAATGCTGTCTTTAGCAATTCAAAAGCCTCAGTTTCAGATCCAGGAGCAATATCTTCTGTATCATCTCTTTTCTCGCCATGAATACTCCAGCAAGAACTCTTATACTTCATATCCATACCCCTAATGACTAGATGCTCAACAATCTTATCTAATAACTGATGGCTTAAATTCCGGCAATCTCTACAGGGGCATAGCATTTCAGACAGATTACCTAATCTTCTTGCCGATGAATTCACGAAATTAGTTGCTCCTTCTGAGTACTCAACAGTGTTCCTACATGTTAAATAAAAGTTAGACAAACAAGATAAGGCGAGATTGCGAAATATAAGTGTAAGTGTTAACAAGATCAAACCTTGGCAGAAAAATCCATGCCTTGTCCATATGAAAACGACTGAGATCGAGAAATTTCAGAGATTGTGTTACGAAAAATGTGGTGTGGGATAAGGAGAAATCGAGAAATTTAGAGATTGTGTTACGAAGAATGTGGGATAAGGCGAGATTGACAGATCGAGAGATTGTGTTGTGAAGAATATGGGATAAGGCGAGATTGACAGATCGAGAGATTGTGTTGTGAAAGATTGAGTTACTTTTTTTTTCGTCGCTGCCAAAAATATTTCAGACAAATTTTTCGGAAATTCAGCTTTTCCCGGTTAAACTCGTTCATCAGTAAAGAACGGCTCATATTAGAGATGCAATAGTGGAGAAAACGGCTCAGATCAAAGATCACTAAAGAACGGCTTATATCTAACGGTGTAGAAAATGCCACGTCTACGATCTGCGTATAATTGATTCATTGGCTAATCTATTTATACCAATTTTTATGTTTTAAAATTGGTTTAGGGAATTAAAGAAAATACGTATATAATCCAAAAAAAATCAAAATTTATACGAATCAGTATTTAAATTTTGTAATATTTTTTCTTATATCTTACATTCATAATTCAAAATATATAATACAAACAATATGAGATATATTACTTTAGGGTATAGAGTTTACAAAAAATCCTTTAGGGTATAGCACTTTAGGGTATAGAGTTTACTCAAACACTTAGTTGTATATGTACAAAGAAGTTTTTAAGTATGATTTAGGTTTTACAGAATCAATTCATATAATCCAAAAATTAATTTTAGGTATAGACTTAGTATGGTTTAGGGTATAGAGTTTACAAAAAATCCTTTAGGGTATAGCACTTTAGGGAATAGAGTTTACTCAAACACTTAGTTGTATATGTACAAAGAAGTTTTTAAGTATGGTTTAGGTTTTACAGAATCAATTCATATAATCCAAAAATTAATTTTAGGTATAAACTTAGTATGGTTTAGGGTATAGAGTTTACAAAAAATCCTTCAGGGTATAGCACTTTAGGGTATGCTTTAATGTTTAATATTCTAGCACTTTAGGGTATGGTTTAGGGTGTATGTATTTTAAATTAATTTCAGTTCATTATTCTTAAATAATTTAGGGATTAGGGAATAGGTATTTTTATACAATGTCAGTTAATTTTGTCATATTATTTCCATCTTTTTAAATTCAAAATTTTTAAAAACCCAAACTTAGTAATTTTTTTTTTGTCACGACCACACTTATTCATAATATCACATAAGATAACATAAGTATCAGAAAAGTACATAAGTACCACAATACATTAAGTTTTAGACTTGGACATGAAATATAACCGTAGAAATAAAACATAACCGGACCAGCATCTTAGACTACCAAACCATGTCTTAAGTTCAAATGAACAATATTTTGTCATTTGGCCATGCAACAGTTGAACCTATCGCATCAGAAATGTATGCAATCTCTGAAGTTGGTCTCCAAACCTTTGCAGTACTAATCTTAGCAACTTCAACCCAAACCTTGCTTGCATTTGGACCTAAGGGTACAAAGTGGCACACATCGTTCGGATCCGTTGAAGATACTCTTCCTTCAGCTACCTTGCGTCCAGAGTTGTTGCAATCTAAAAGAAAACACTTAGTATGTCCACTTTTGGTGGAACTATTGCTGCCTGGACTCTACAATTCAAACCAGAAAAATAGAATCAAGTACAAACATCAATACAACAGACAAACAAATAATCAAACTTCATATAAATAGCATACCACTGATTTTGGCTCAGATGCATTTGGCTCATATGCATTTGGCTCCGCTGTTTTGGTAGGTGTTGCATCTGCAGACATGATTTCAACCTTCAGGACTGGCCATGCGATTTTCTCGTGAATTGCATCACCAAACGTGAACAATTCAGCGGTTGGCCTCCACAAATAAGCATCATTTTTATACACCTTCACAACTTCAATACTAACAGCATTCGGACCTAGAGGTATATTGTTAACCATCTCTTTTGAATTAGATGAGCACATGATTCCTTCACCAATAACCTCCTCTTCTTCATTAGTCCAATCAAATATTTTGCATCTTCGAATCTCATTGTCATCGGTTTGCTAAAATGTAAAAAGCTAATGATTAGAGATATTGCAAGGAATTACAAACCACACTATTTACTAACTTTACCTTTGATACATCGACCGAAGAGTTTGGAGCCTTGTCTAAAATCACTTTGTCTATTGGCCAGGCTATTTTGCATCCCACAGCTTGCTCAATAGATGACATATCTATTGAAGGCCTCCAAAGAGAAGCTCCTGGGGATAATGCAGACTTGACAACAATAGCCACTGCATTGGGACCAATTGGTACACGACCAATTTTGTACATCGGCTCAGCAGAGCAGAATTAGCCAGCACCAATCACAACATCTGTTGAGTCAAACCAATCCAGTATTTCTACTTTCACTCCTTCTTTCATACACCCACTACTCGCAAATGTTTCAGGATCACCATTACTTTTCTGACAGAAGGACAATGAATTATTAAATGTCATAATACTAGTTAACCAACTGACATATGTAAATAGTTACCTTCTTCCCAGCTAAGTCGTGGACCATTCCCTTTAACTCTCTAATCTCACTTTCCATATCAGCAATCTTTGCGTCTCTAGAATGCAGAAACGCTAGCTTAGTAGCTGTAATCCCTCTGCCAAACCCCCTTACTCGGCCAGGTTTGTCTTTTCCCAAAACCTTGCTCACCGCATCTTCCCTGATATTTTCAGAAGCTGATGTAGAGTCCATTTGACTATCAAGTGACCGTATTTGTTCCTGATACAAACATATGTGCAGATGTTAACTCAATGATCATAATCCATTAACTGTACACAATATCTCAAATTTAAGAAATCTTACAATAGTATCAGCAAATTGAGGCTTCACAGGTCTACCATCACCATGAGTGTGTCCTGCAATCCATATCTTACTCCTAGTTACCTTACGTGGGTCATTACTCTTTTTTCTCTATATAAAATACAGACATATGTTAGTACCATTTTTTATTCTCAAGTAATTAATAATATAGATGTTCGAGTAACTGTTTTACCATATCATCAGCTAATCGAAGCATTCCTTTGCGACTGGTGGTGTGAGGAATCTGATTTCTTCTCAGCTCTTTGTACTTGTCACTTATTACCTACAATACAAATCTGAGTCAGTGTACATCTATAAGACATCACATGTAAACAAGAAAGTAACTTATTAAACATTGCTAACTAACCTTAAAATTTGTGCTACACTTGCTCCTAACCCAAGAGTTCCATATTTGAATGGATGGGATGTTGCTGGGTTTTAAAGCTAATCTATCACCAGCAGTCTTCGCAGATCTTACTTCTGTTACTAGCCTTGACTTACCAGCCCTCCACAAACTTCCCAACTGCTTAATAATAACAGCTTTCTGCCACTCTTCATGCACGTTAAACCTCCCCTGCATCAAAATTTGCAGAGGTCAAACATGTTTACAATTTCATATGTAGTTTTTCAGAGAAACTAAAATGCAAATTAAATATACCTTAATTTGCTCCCACATTGTGTCTCTTGTCACTGCATCAAGTTTTCTCCAATCAGGAAGTGTAACGGGAACGTGTTCCCTCACAAGAGGACCGAGAAAAGATGATAATGTTACTGAACCAGGTCCAACATGATCACCACAGTCAGTGAATGTAACTTCAACCTTTTCTTGAGGATTTTCAGCCACCTTACGCATCTTAGTTGATCCTCTTCTCTTTTTTTCTTTCGCTACATCATCAGTGTTACCATTGCTAACTCCATCTTGTTCCATATTGACAGCTTCTTCTTCATTTCCATTATGTTCCTGTCCAGTATTCAAACCATCTTCTGCTTCCTTCTCAGAAACTTCTATCTCAGGAGCTTCATGATTAGAATCTTTCTCTGAAACAGCTTTCTCAGGAATTTCTTTCTTAGAAACTTCATCTCCGGACTCCTCATTATCATCATCTTCCCCATTCGAAGCTGACAAGCTAATAGGTTGCGGTGGAGCATCTTCTACCTCTTCACATGGCACTTTCTTTTTTCTACCACCATTTCTTTTCTTAGTACCAGTTTTTCCTTTCTTTACCTTTAGTGTTGTTGCAGGTGTGGCCTCCAAGCCTTGATTACGTCGACTACGACGGGAACCAACTTGTCCTCCTCCTCTTGTCTTTGCCATATCTGAATAAACGAAATGAAACTCAGATTCAAAACCCCGAAAATCAAAATCCAACATGATGAAACTCAGATTCAAAACCCCAAAAATCAAAATCCAAGATGCATGTTTCAATCCTTTGCAAATAGATAACAACTCAAACTCAACATGCATTCTAAAATACCAAAATCGATAAACAATGAAGCTTCAATTCGAGTGAGAACAAACCTTTTTTATTCGATCCACAATGAAGCTTCGATTCGATTTGATGGTATTGAAGCTTCGATTCGATTCGAGTATTGAATCTTCGATTCGAGTATTGAATCTTCGATTCGATTTGATTCGATTGTCTGAGAAGAGAGAGTGAGAGAAATGAAGACAGAGAGAGAGAGTTACAGATTGTCTGAGAAGAGAGTCACTTGAGAGATGAATAAAAAAAATAAACTTATTTACATTTGAAGATATTTGACAAATACGATAGCGTTTTTTTTTCATCTGCAATGTTAAGGTGCCCGCACTCACCAAATTTAGGCGGCTAAAAGTTTTCATTTTCCCGCGATAGTATCTATAGCGTTTCATAATTATAAACGCTATGAACAAATCCCGTCCCCGTCTACAATAGCATGTTTGTCAATAACGCTATCGTATGATGCTATTAATACCCATATTTCTTGTAGTGTGCCTTCATAAGGAGTCTTCCATCTTGATCATGTAATGTCAGATAATCTCCTCTCATCCGAACATCACATCCAGCCTCTGTTGCTTGTCCCAAACTGATGATATTACTCTTTAAATCTGGTATGAAATAGACATTAGCAAGCACTTTTTTCCCTCCATCTTTACTGACAAAGAGGATCGATCCTTTCCCCTTTATGTCTATCTGAGAGTCATCGCCGAATCTTACTTTTTCTGTGACCGTCTCGTCAATCTTTGAAATATAATTTCGGTTTCCAGTCATATGGTTACTAGCACCATTATCCAAATACCAAACATTGTCACCTTCGCGACTTTTTTCAAACTTGTTTGGCTTCACCCTTTTCTCATTCCGATACACCACCTCGTGCATCATGAGTCGATCAGCTTCATGTGTGTCATCAACGTCTTTGTCTTCCTGAGTCTCTTGAAGTTTGACAAGTCTGTCAGGGCAATTAGAAGTGTAATGCCCTGTTTTGTCGCATCGATAACATATTATCTCCGACAAATCTCTGGCTCCATGAAATCGTCCATGACCTCGTCCTATGCTATAAAAGTGTCCTCCTTGACCTCTGCCTCTATTCTCTCCACTGTAGTCACAATTTTCCTGAGGTTTCATGTTTGCGTACATGAGTTTGCTTAGATCGTCTTGCGTTTCTTCTTCTTCTTCTCGAATACGTTCTTCGTAGGCTTTTAGTCTTCTGATTATGTCTTCGAAGCTTGTGGTGTTCAAGTATAATACCTGCTCAAGTGAAGCTACCATGTGTATATATTTCTTTCTCGAAAGACTTTTGAGAAACTTCTTGACAATCTTCGGTTCCTTAATAGTTGTTCCTAAAGCAGCCGACCTTGAGCAGATTTCGGACAATTTTCCACTAAAATCATCTATCATCTCTGTGTCCTTCATCTTGAGTTTGTCAAACTCGGCCATAAGAGTCTGCAACCTTGCTTCTCGCACCCTTTCTGCTCCTACATGTCTTGATTTGATTGCATCCCATACTTTTTTTGCCGTGTCTAACTTTCCTACCTGTAGAATGAGCATCTCGGGTACTGATTGAAAGATCAAGGCCATAGCAACATCATTATTCTCACCATCGGCCGCCTCTTTTTCAACAGTCTCCCAGACCTTGTGTACTCTGAGCAAAACCCTCATTCGCATGGCCCATACGGTATAGTTGGTTGAGTTTAACATAGGGCAATGGATTGAGGAAGTATTCAGTGCTTTTGTACGAGTACTAGGAACGATATCCCCCATATCCTGAGAAACAACCTGAAGCTCTGCTACCAATTATAGAATTAAAACTTAGATCAAGAATTAATAAAAGCAACTTCTTTTATTTCCTTTAGAAAAATCACTCAAAAACTAAAGGCTCTCAAATCTCTCTCTCTCTCAACTCATAAGTGTTTGCAACAACTCTGCAACTCCTTATATAGAGAATGAATTAGCTAACTCCTAATTCCAATAGATAAACAAATTTTCTTTTAGATAACTCCTAAATTTTTTTTTAGATAACTCTTAAATTTCTTTTTCTAATCCTAATCTTCTAAAAACACACTTTGATTAGGATTAGGAAACTTGCACTTCAAGTTTCTTTCAAGCTTATTCCAACATAAACTCGACTCTATAAAGTCTCTGAAGCTGGAGTTAAGTAACTCATGGAAGCTGTTAGTATTTCCATCCTCTTTGCCCCGCTTCTATTCTTGTTATATTCTTATCTCAAAAGACAAAATCTGAGAAGAGAAGCCTGTTTTTTATTTGTAAATATATGTTCCAGGCTGATGTAGATGGTAATGTAACAATAGACTACAACGAGTTTATCTCAGCGACGATGCATAGATACAGAGTGGATCGAGATGAGCACTTATTCAAAGCCTTCCAATATTTTGACAAAGACAATAGCGGGTAAGTTTGGTCCCTTGAGGAACAAGCAAAATATAGACTTGTAGATATGTATTTGACACCTGTGTGGATTTGACTTGCACAGGTTTATAGCAAAGGATGAGTTGGAGTCAGCCATGAAAGAGTATGGTATGGGAGATGAAGCTAGCATCAAAGAGATCATAGCAGAAGTGGACACAGATAAAGGAATTTTTTTTCTCCTTGTACATAGCATCAAAGAAGTTATGAGCAGCAAGTCTAAAGCCAACATTAACTTTAATGGGTCTCTCTTTTATGCAGGATGGAAGAATAAACTATGAAGAATTCGGCGTGATGATGAGAAATGGTAACACACAGCCACAAACAGGGAAACTTAATCCCAATTCTTTGATTGAATAATCGAAAAAAGTAGAACATACCATTAATTAGTCTTCATGGCCAAATCCAACTAAAAGTATATCTAAATTCACTCTGGATAGAATTCATACAAGCTTCAGAATTTCTTTTTGTTTGTTGATGATCATATAAACGAGTATGAAACAAAGATTTATGATGTAGCAACTGTTTGGTTGATATGTAGGGCAGACAAGGAATGCATAGCTGTGTTTTTTTGCGTTAGTAATGTTGTCAATTCATCTGTTAATTCATATAAACATCAATCCAACAATATCACACTATAATAATCTAATATATAAAACTTAGCCAACTCTCTCTAGCTGTTTGCCACGTCAGCATTGGTGAGAGCGCTACGTGTCAATACAAAAAATTAATATCTTAATTTTTTTAAAAAAAAACTAAGGGGTGTTATTCAATCATGGTTTTTAATAGAGTTTAAATCCATCTATAATCTATTGTTATTCAATAATTGATTTTGATTTCTCCTTCAAAATCCAATGTTATTGGTTCATGTATTTACAATCTCTTCATTAATAGAGTTTGAAATCCATTGTTATTCAATTAAATAGTTGAATAAGTCAATTAAAATCTTATGTTATTCATGTTTAACAGATTCTTACAACTGATTTTAAGTGAAAGATTTTAACTGAATTTGAATCTATTTTTATGTGTTAAATATAGCAATCAAAATCTAACATTTTACCCTCAGATTTTGATAATTATAAAATTCAACACAAATAATTATTAACATTTGTTTTTTTCTTTCTTCCATCCATGTATTAATCCATCGAATACATCATTCTTCATCCCTCCAATTTTTTTTTCTTTTCCCTCCATTTTGTCTTTTCATTCTTCATACGTCTTCTTTTTCCCTAGTCCATTTCTCTCTTTCTTCTCTCTTTCCATAAGTCAACAAGCCATTTATTATGAAAACTCAATTTCTCAGTATTCTCTCTTTTCTTTAGCACATATTTCTCTCTCTTCTCTCTCTCCATAAGTCATCAAAGAAAAAGTTGCCATGTTTATAGAGACTAGTGAAATTTTTTACTTCGACAAAATTTTTTGAGAATTTTTTTCTATTAGATTTTAAATGATAGCATGTGACTTTCTAAATATACTGCTAAGTAATTTAAAATTTTAAACAACTCATATACATTAGATTCTAAATGAATTGATCTAAAAATTTTAAAATCTGATCCACTCTAATCTAGTGGAGTTGATTTCAACATACAGATTGAATAACACCCCCTAAAAGCTTTCTCCACTTTCCTCTTCGGTAATACATTTCCAAACGACATAAATTAAACTCATCGTATCATATTCCTCTTACGTTTATTTGCTTTGAATTCCTGCAAACTCTCCTTCCATCTATTCTCTCAAAAACTGTACACCCGATTAAAGATTATTTATTTGTTTGTTATTTGCCTTCCAAATTTGTATAATTAATTATGTTTTTTAAGTAAAATTTACCTTCTTCATCTCCTTTCGAGAGTTACTCCATTAAACACCTTTCCATCTACTATAAAAATGTTAAAAATGAGAATAACTGTAGAGTTGCACTTAAGAATTCTATTTTATCTTTCTTTTCCGCTTCTTCCTCATATGACCAATTCCATGTATTATTTGACGTCTTTATGTTATGGTCGGGTCTTAGGTACTTCATACAAGCTACAACATTTCTCGCTTTGAGCGATTGTGGGCTGTTTCATGAGATTTTTTGTTTTTTTTTTAATAACATAAGATTTTTTAAAAAACTCTAAAATTTTAATTGCCGACTAATTGTGAGAGTCTTCGTTCTCACTCACAAACTACTTTGAAGAAATCGGATATATCTCTCACTGTCTTTCTGTTTTAAATTAAGTCAGTACTTGAATTGTTTCTAAAAGAATTCTCGATTTGTGCTACGAAAATGTCACTTCGGATGTGTCTTAATCTGAATACAGTCCCTTCATTAACTTTGGTTGATCGGAGATATGTGAAAACTTCTTTTTCAGTTTGATATATATTTCTTTCACTTTGCTTAGTCATGCTGGAGTGTATGGGCTTATACTGAAGAGAATTCACCCTCGATGGCACTTCTTTGAGCATGGAGGTCTTGAAGCATTTTGCTAGAAATTCACAACAGAAAGGATAATGGCTCGAACATGAATTGGTTCCAAAGTAAGTTTTCCATTCCTTTGTATTAGTAGAAGTAATACACACACAAAATGCATATTATTTTAAGATTTTTGTCGTTTCCGTTGGCATAACATATGAAGCTAGACTGTTTCTGGCTTACAATTGCAGAGACTTGTTTGTTTTCCTTTGCAATAAACATATGTTGATCAATATCTATATGCATGTTTTTATTTTTTTTTAAAAGGGTAACGCTTGAAGTAATGGAAAAAAGAAAAGGCAACTTTTAAATTAGGAGTAGAAACTAGAAAATTCTCCAAAGAAATTGTGGAAAGTGGCAAGACGAAGGATTGTGTAACAGCAAGTGAAACTGGAGATGATGAGGAGACATGTAGAAAAAACTCAAAAGTTGTCTATCTGCTCTAGACTACCATTATTATTATTGTTGAAGAATCCAATAAAAAGGGAATGCTTTTAGCGTTCATGTTCTCATTGGCTAAGGAGAAGGTAAGCTCATCACCCAAATTCAAGTGTATGATCTTTTAAATTGATCTGTGTGGTTTTATGAGAAAATAGAAAAAAAAATTGGTCATCATTATGGTTTGATGGAAAAAGGATGGTTTTGATATGATTAACATATTCATGTTTTTCAATGTCTGTAGGTTATATCGAAGTCTTACTTTAATGAATGAGTTTTTCACCGTAGGCGCAAAAGACAGGTAGAGGAGAGAATGGATGATATTACTGATATCTTTCATATATTTTTCACACATTTAAATCTTTCACATATTTTCTCTTGAATGGGTTATACTTCTCTTTGCTGTCAAAATTACTGAATTTTTCTCTTAAATGTTGTCACTCTTAACAAAAAGGCTCAAGCAGAGCTTGTTAAACTTGTTTCTTTTGGTAGATAATGGCTTAGTGCATGGAGAACTTGTCTGACTAAAAGTGTCTTAAGCAATGAACTAATGTTTATTTTCTCTGTTCTTTAATTACAGAACTGTCTCTGCATATTAGTTTTGGTTGTTATCTCCCTTTCCAAATTATAATTTTAAAGGCACTACAAGAAAAACGTACATAGCGCGGAAAATCTGCTATGATAGATAATAGATAGCGAATTCACAAATGCTATGATCTCGGCAGCTATGGTAGATACAACCCATATTATAGCGTTTTTTTCGTCTGCTATGAAAGGCTCCAATACGATAGCACTATTTGGCTGTAATTATTTGTTTTATCATAACACTACTTTTGTGTTATGATTCTTCAGTTATGTGCTATAATATATAAGTATACAATAGCAAATAATTATTGCCATAATTTATGTTTTCATGACATTTACTTTTGTTATAATAACCAATTACATATCATAGTTTCACCTCTATGATAATATAATATAACGCTTTTTTTTTTGCTATTATAGTTGCTTTTAAGGTTTTTTTGTTGTGCTATTATATATATGTCATACTGCTATCTTATGAATGCTATCTTTAAATTTAAAATGAAACCATTTATAAAATCTGGAAACCAATCCAACAAACATAACATCATCATTCTGAATCCAACATACGAAACACATTCTAAATCCAACATCCAAAACACAACTCCGAATCTAACATACCAAATAGAAGTCTTATTTCAATCCAAAATACAGAACACAAGTCTTGCATATAACTTAAAGTAGCTGGACCAAAGTTTACTTCATTCCCTGCCATCATGGACATTGTCCTATATTAGTCTTGCACATGGAAAAACTGAAACACAATGATCACACCAATATAAACACTTACCTCAGTTTTAAAACAGTCAGTAGATGACCAACTGATCAATTGGCCATGCGATAGATGAACCAAGTGCATCTCACATAAATTCAATCTCGTCTGATTGCCTCCAAACCGCTGCATCATCTACCTTGACAGTATCAACCCAAACTCGCACAGCATTAGGACCCAAGCGAAAGTGTACCTTTTGCTCTGGATCAGTTGAATGCACCCGTCCTTCAGCAACAACCCGCTTTCTTCCACTAATATCCATTAACTTACACTTCTGATTTTCCTTGATAGCTACTTTTTTACGCTGACAAGTTCACAATATAACCATAACCGTTTACTACAGGTATCAGACATAACCATATTCAAATTGACAACATATTAAAATTATTACCGGTGATCTTCGAAGAGGGGACCGTACAGATGGTTGAGTTTCCATCGCAGTAGAGTTTGGAACTTTCGTTGGATACTTCTGAGACGGTGTTGAGATGTCTGCATATGAGATTTAGAACCTGTTGCCGTGGATATTTCAAACGCTGATGCTGATCTTCCATGTGCTGGTTGAGTATTTGATGCAGATTTCTGAGTAGGAGATATCCCACCTGATTCGCCTGGGTTGTTTTCGAAGACAACTTTGGTGACATGCCATGCTACAAAGGAGTGTAAACAGTCTTCTATGTATGCGACATCCAGCGTAGGCCTCCATATAAATGTATTAGGCTCATTTACCACATCAACAAAAACTTTTACAGCCTTTGGCCCGAGTGGAAGTCCATTCACCAAAGCTGGGAAGTCACTAATCGTCCAAAGCAACAATGCCTTCAGACTAAAAGTTGTTTTACTAAAAGCGTCATATGTTGTCTCGCCATTGTTCCACAGATGTATTAGATCCTCAATCAGCGGCTCTAAGTATATATCAATGCTATTACCCGGCTGTTGTGGTCCAGGAATCAACAATGAAAGCATGATGTTCTCCTTCTTCATGCATAAGTCAGGTGGTAAATTATAGTTTACCAACAACACAGGCCAGCAACTGTAGTTGGTATTCTTCATATTAAATGGATTGAATCCATCTGTCGAAAGACCAAGGCGCACATTTCTTTCTTCAGCTGCAAAGGAAGGGTATTTCGCATTCATCTGATCCCATGTCACTGAATCCACAGGGTGACAAAGTTTCCCATCATTGCTCTTATTACTATGATGCCACCTCAAGTCTTTAGCCATCTCCTCAGACCTAAACATTCTCTTCAGCCGTGGGATTATCGGAAAGTACCTTAACACTTTCTGGGGAACACCTTTCTTTACTTCACCAGTGACCATGTTAGTCTTCCATCTAGAAGCATCGCATTTAGGACAATTCTCCAGCTTCTTGTACTTCTTTCTGAATAAGCAGCAATCATTGACACAGACATGAATCTTCTGATAGCCCATATCAAATGTTTTAAGAAACTTCTTGACCTCGTATAGTGATGTGTGTAGCACATTATCCTCTGGTAACATCTCCAGCAAAGTCTTTAGAAGATCATTGAAGCTCTTGTCAGACCAGCCATTCTTTGTCTTCACTCTGAATAGGGTCACAATTGCTGAGAGCTTACTATGATTAACACAACTTGGATATAAGGGTGTTTCAGCATCTGCGAGCTTTGCAAGGAACTCATCTTCTTTTCTATCCTCAGACTCTGCAATCTCACCGAGTTCATCACTTATAACAAATTGCTCATCCGTAAACTCAGCAGCTTGATATAACCCAAATATCTCTTCATTCCACTGACTGAACTTACTGTCGCCTTCAACCCCAGACTTCAACTCTCCATGATGATACCAATCAGCCCGCAATTTATAAGCCTCGTCCATTCCCCTTGTAACAAGATGGTCGACGACAACACTTTCTGAGTGACAATCTATGTTACGACAGTCGATGCAAGGACATATAATCATATCACCATCTCTCAAACTCGCAGCCACAGCTCGTACAAAATTAGAAGCCCCTCTCAGATACGCTGGATCAGCTCTTCATGGCAGAAGTAAAAAAAAAAACCAGTAAACTCTCTAAACCCCTACTGAAACCTAACCTATAATTTTAATTTCTTACCTGCAAATATGCACCCAATCCTTGTCCACCATTATATGTTCTACCTTAATTAAAACCTTTAGTACCATAAGAGCTATATCAGAGTTATTGGCAGAATCATACACATCACAAAATCACTCAATAGTCATACAAACAATGACAAGAATTACATATCATACGACAGCAACAGCAAACCATAAACAGCAACAATAGACCATAAACAGAAACAAAAGACCATTTGAACAAAACAAGAGAGTTACTAGTTAAACGAAGCATCATACTAGCCATATGAACACAGACGAGTAATGTATTAAAATGAATGTGGTTAAATGAAGCAACAACAAAACATAGAAAGAAACAACAAACCATAACAGCAACAAAAAACTGTAAACAGCAACAAAGAAGAGAGTCATGTACTAAAATGAATCAACATAAGAGACAAGCAGAAAAATGAGGCACTAACCTATCGTGTGATAAGAGATAAACAATGCTTGAGATTCCCGTATTGCACTCACCAACACTTGCAAAACATGAGTAAATAATGTTCAGCAACATATTTATGGAATAAACAAATGAAATCACATTTAACATAATCAAATGGAGTAAACAAATAATCACATTTCATCTCATATCAGAACCGAATATATAACATGAACTATGTTCTTAACCCAGATTGAAGCATATCTTCTTAACCCAGATTCATTCTACAAACCCAGCCAGGATGTTAAATCAAATTTAAATCAAAATTTAGCAGAACAAAATCATGAGTGAGCAGATTTAAATCAAATTTCGCAGAAAAATCAAATCTCACAGAACAAAATTTCCAAATCTCTTGCATGTCGAAAAGAAACGGTTAATTGTTAGGGTTTCATGAGTGAATCGAAATAGATAAACAGGTTTATCTCCAATCGAAACTTAAATTAAACAAACAGTCCAAAATCAAAACAAATAAATCATATGAGGAAGAAAACAACCTTCGATTGGAGCTCAAATCTGGCGAATTCAGTCCGGCGGAACTTCGGAGAAGAGAAGAGAGCGGAGACGGCGACAGAATGGCGAGTCGAATCGTGTCGAGTGAAAGAGAACTGATAATTTTAGGGTTTTCGAGAGGGAAGTGTCGACTGAAAGAGAAGTGTCGAGTCTTAGAGGGAAAAAGTGAGAAATTAAGGTTTAGAGGGAAATCCGATAAAAATTTGGCTAAGTGTTAGGCGGAAAAGGTGATTTTTGTTTCCCGCTTATTAAAACTCTATCTTAGCGTTTATCAAATGCTATTATATAGTTACCAAATTAGATGGTCAACTTAGATAGAAAAATTGAAAATCGTGCTATCGTGACGTGCTATCAATGTACAGTTTTTTTGTAGTGAGGTTGCTATTACTCATAAGTTTCTTATGCAAGAAAATTATAAAAAATGGCTACACAACATTCAGATGGCATACCAAACTAAAATAAACATAATGCCAACCTCTTATGTACCAAAGTTTATTAAACGTAAATGTTAAGATCAAAGAAATCACAAATGCATCAACACAACATACTGAAAAAACAATAGAAAACAATAAAAAGACCAAAGAATATGAAAAAACGAGTTAAAAACAATTAATTATTTTTAGTACTCTCATGGATACACAATAACATCAAGAGCTAACACCAAACCAGTAAACAAATAAGAAAGGATATAATTTATGAGATCAAAACCCGCATATGCGCGGATACTCACCTAGTATTACATAAAAAATGCACATTAACTTGAAAGTAAAGTTTCTCTTTTAGTTATTAATGTAAATCAAAATTATATTGGATATCTTCCTTTTATATTAAAGTTTGTATCCCGCATTCTCCAAACTCCAATGTCTTACCATCGCTGAATTCGAGTTCGAATTCAAATAGTAATTCACTGGAACTCACCTCTGTTTCAGTTTCAAATATCAATAGATGCTCCTTTACAAGTGGCGATCGGTTACTCTTAACCTTGACACCATTGATGCGACAATTTAACCTTAAATTGATGCTATCCTCCAATGGCTTTCCAATCAATACGCAAGCCTTAAATCTCAAGGATATAGGAAAATGTGTATCACTTCTATTCAAATTCACTGAGAGGAAACTCCCAGTGGTTCGGTGAGTGAAGTATGTAGGCACTTTTTCTCCAGGTAAGATTGCAGAAACACGAGTCGATGTCTTGATGATAAAGTCTCTTGCTTCTTGATTCAGTTTGAAGCAGTTGATAAACCCGAGATGATCAAACTCTGTCTTGTGAAAAGAGCAATCAAGTTTCTCTAGTGACTCACAATTTTCTGCAATTAGGATTTTTAAGGAGTCTGGAAGCTTTGGGAGCGAAACCAGATTTGTGCATCCCTTGATTACAAGTATTCATAGACCTTGGTCTGAGCTCAAAAGCAACAGTCGCCTCTGCCCTCTGTTCTCACCGGAGAAGGCGTCATCGATATCCCATTTTTAACAAGATAGAGGATGAAATCTCTGTAATCCGAACTCGCTACAAGCCAGACGAGGAGGATGTTGTTCTCTGGAGGTGGAAGTTGATGAGTACAAGCCTCGATTTAGTACGAAACTAACTCGGGACCTATTACGACAACCACGCCCTCTAGTACCATGGAGAAGAGTGGTGTGGTTACTCATAATACTCCCAAATTTGCTTTCAACACTTGAATCACTATTCTTAACAGACTCCCGACTGGAGACCGAATGTTGACATGGAATGCGCAGCTATACACTTCTTGCGTTTTTTGCCTTCATCCAATTGAATGCAGAGACCATATATTCTTCGATTGCCCATACACTTCCCAGATTTGGAATGCTTTAGAAAGAGGAATACTCAAGGAAAACTTCACCTGCTCCTGGGAAGAATTACTGAGTTTCCTTACTCACCAGAACCATGGTCGCCTGAAAAACTTCATGACCAGGTATCTCTTCCAAATGACCATCTACCTTATTTGGGGAGAAAGAAATGGTCGCAGGCATGGAGAACACCACTCTGAACCGTGGCATCTTATACGAAGAATAGACAAAGGAATGAAAATCAGATTCAACTCCATTCGCCTGCTTGGAGATCGGAAGTACGAAGATGAATATCAGCTCTGGCTAACTTCATATCCACACTGAAGTCTAGATTCAAATTTTCATAGATAATGCTTTCTAAACTTGCAAACATCTGATGTAAAAAAGTTTTTTTTGGGTTCGAATAAATTTAACATTCATTCAAAAAAAAAAAAAAAGTATTCGTAGATAAGACATTTCCTTGACACATGAAGCAATTTCTTGTATTCTTGTATTGCTCACGTGAAGCTCCCTGATACACTCAAAAGCATGCGGAAATTCCGCAAGGTTTTCACAGTATTGCATATGCAAGTCTTCAAGACAAGACCATGACCTGAATGACCAAGGAATTTCTTCTATTGAAGTTCCACAAATGAAGAGAGATTTAATTTTTGTGGAAATCTCAGGAAAGTTTTTCAAAGATGAGTAGTCAGTGAGATCAAGTGTATCGAGAGATTCCATGTTGATGTTGATCGGAAGGGCTTCTAGCTTTGAGCAGCCTTTCAAAGGTAAGTAAGACAAATTATGAAGATTTTCAATCGATGATGGGAGCTTCACCAGACTTGAGCAACCTCTAAGATCTAGGTCCTTGAGATTAATAAGATTTCCAATAGAAGATGGGAGCTCCACTAGACTTGAACAACCAGTGAGATCTAATATCAGAAGTTTAATAACATTCCCAATAGAAGAAGGGATAGCCTCTAGCTTTGAGCAGCCTTTAAGATCCAAGAACTGGAGATTAATAAGATTCCCAATAGAAGATGGGAACTCTACTAGACTTGAACAACCAGTGAGATCCAATTTCAGAAGTTTAGTAGCATTCCCAATAGAAGAAGGGAGCTTCACCAAACTTGAGCAAATTAGAAGTTTCAGTTCGCAGAGATTAGTGGCAGTTGAAAGATCAGGAAGTTCCTTTAGATTTTCAGAATGACTCAAATCCATCCACTTGAGATTTCTAATCGTCTGTACAGAGAAACAAATACTTATTAGTAGTGAACTCATCACACAAAAAAAAAAAACTACTCATATAACACATTATAATGCCATTGACATTTAATTCCAGCAAAAAAAAAAGTGTGGTGAGATCACTTTTCTTTTTCAGGTAAAGCATACTGTACAAAAAGAGAAACTTTGTATTCGGTTTTATCTTTTTCAGGTAAAGCATACTGTACAAAAAGAGAAACTTTGTATTCGAATAAAACCGAAGTATACTGTAATATACAAAGTTTAAGAGAGAAAAAATTACTTACTTTAACTCCATCCCATAATTTTTCAAGCTTGCTGTTAGGCATGTTTAGCTCGAAGAGGAAGTCCGTATTAAAATTAGAAGGCAGGCATGTCATCAAAATATTTTCACAATCCAGTAATTTAACTGAGTGTAAGAAAAAGTTATTTGATGGCGCATAATTAATCAATTCGTTTGAAACGTCCGCTTCATTATCCCTAACAAGAGGAAATATGAATACATTCATTCAGTGAAACGAATGATCAAAAGTAGATTTATACGAATAAACCTATATATTTTTAGGCAATTCTAAAAAAAAAATCCACATTTTAGCATTTATTTTCCAAAAATATCAACACTGTTAAAGGTTTATAAAGTTTTAGAAAGAAAAGTAACTCTTTGACTTTTAAGAACTCTTCATAAAATTTAATAATCTTGCATATTATATTTGATGTGTTTGAAAAGATTAAGAGCAAGCAGATCACAAGAGAACAAACCAATAGTTTGAATGGTAAACAGCGATTATGGCCACGGGCCACCTTCTCCAAAGTCTCCATCTCCGAATATCCTCCTTATTTTTACCGGCACAAGTTTTTTTAAAAACCATCCCAAAATATCCGGTCAGCTTTTTTACATCAGATGAATCTACTTTTATCAAATTTTGTAATGTAATTTATGATTTTTTTTAGATATAATTTTTTAATAAATGATAAAGATTCATTTTTTTAATTTATATATGTAATTTGTATTTAACTTTTTCTGTTAGTATTATTATGACCGCGAACATAAAAACATAGTTATAACATGATCATTCTAATAATCGAAGAAAGACAGTTATTATAAAAACATAATTCTAATTCATACATTCTATTAATTCTATTAATCCGAAAAGAACTGTGATTATAAAAACATAATTCTTACCCATATGTTCAGCATAAGACCACAATTATAAAAAAAAAAAAATCCTAACATGTTCCATCAAATTACCGTATAATATAAATATTTATCAATTTTCAATATATAAAATTTTTGACTGATTGATTATGATTAAAAAAATACAATAACATATTTGTTAATCATATGTTTATTATAAAAATATTATTTAAATTTCAAATGTTAAATTAAATCTAAATTATATTTAAAGAATTTTAAGTAATTCAACTTAATCTAACTTTTTAGACTTAAATTTAATTACAGTTTTTTTAAATATTTTAAATTTTAAATTAAATATAACTTATATTAAGCAAATCTTTAATTATCTAAATTGATATCTAATTTTCGGAATTACTTTTTTATATAAAAGAAAATGTATTTTTAAAAATAATATCACAACAAAATAGGATAATCTTAAAATAGTTTTTAAATAATTATTTTTAAACAAAATTTTGGGAGTGTTTGGATGCAATCACTAAAAATGTTTCTGTTTTAATATAATAGATGGCCATCACAGTTTGACCCATCTCTTCCCTGCACTTCATAATCTCCACCAATTCGTCAAGACACCATTCTGAAGGAAGCATAGTTCTTGGAGAGCAATATGATTGCAATCTTAGATGCTCTAATCGCCGATATGAGTTCAGGACCGATGGATTTTCCTCTCCTGATCTCATTATCAATGAATGGTGTGATTCCCCTTCTTTGAAACTCCTTTTGAATATGGCTGAGAAAGTCTCGCTGGACATCTTCCCCGTGGAAGCTCGGATAAACGTCGTGTGTCCAGTTGTGAGACGAATAAGATGGAGGAGACAAAGAAGATGGAGGTGATGAAAGAGATAAAGAAGATGGAAGTGATGAAAGAGATAATGGCACTCGGATCTTTTTTCTCACTGGATTTGAAAGCTCCTCTGCTTTCCTTTTCTTTCTCTTTTCTACCATCCGTCTCTGTTTTTTTATTTCTCTCAAAAACGATTGAAATCTCATTTTGAGATTTATAATATTACAACAACAAAATGGAGGGTGATGAAGAAGAAGAAGACAATCGATTCTTGGTTTTCTTGATGGTATCTGAATGTTCTAAATATCATGAAGAAGCATGTTGCAGCAGCAAAGAATGGTAAATGAAAAAAGAAGAATCAATTGGTACAGTGGAGAGAGGGTCAAGGAGCTTGCTAGAGAGATATTTGGAGAAATATGAAACCAAGCGAATGGAACAAAGAGCTTGATTTCTTCTTTGTTTTCTTTGAATATTGTGACACAAAACGTTGACTTTATTGCCTGACAGAGATTTGTGGAAAACTTCATCAGATTATTAAATTCTACAAAGCTTAATCCTCAGCTTCAACTCCTTTGCCAAGAAAATTCAATATCCATTAGAAACTAGGCAAATCACAATATACTAAATTTATAAAATTCGGAAATCCATTGAGATCAATCGATGCATATTTGAATTTACATATAGATAATCTGATATTTATATCTATACTTTTAAAAATATAAATAAATGATCAGACTATTAAATTGAAACAAATAAATAAGAACTAAAAAGTTAAGAATCACCTTTAAGATTAACATGGTTTCTGCGTAAAAATGACACATACAATTCGAGAAATGGTCTAAATTTGAACCCTTGTTAAAATACCAGTTCTGTTTGGGCCGAACGTTTTTTCTTACGCATCCTTCCTACGAGGGTTAACATGTTATTAGAAAAGTTAGGGGTCAAATAATGAATAAACAAAAAAAAACGCTGGAGATGTTTATTGCAATTTAGTATAAAACATATCGCTAAGAGTTTAGAAGTTAGATTCTTCTTTGGCTTTGCCTCTCTCCAAAAACCCTAATTAAACCCCCACCATCAAAGCTCAATGCAGTAAGGAGCCGGAGACGAAGACGGCAAAACAAAAAACTGAAAAAATCTTTAAGCGATGGTGAAGGCGTACTTACGGTATGAGCAGGCTTCTTCGTTTGGCGTGATAACGTCTTTGGATTCGAACATTGCATACGATTCGACCGGGAAGCATGTGCTTGCTCCGGCACTGGAGAAAGTCGGAATCTGGCACGTCCGGCAAGGAATCTGCAACAAAACCCTAATTCCTTCCTCCTCTCGAACCGGACCTTCTCTTGCCGTTACATCCATCGCCTCCTCTGCTTCTACTTTGGTACCTTCAAATATCTATCTTTTTGACTAGTTAGCATTTTGCTCAGAATCTGCTCGGCTATTGATATATTTGGTAGCTGTATAGCAGAAATATAGCTCACAAAGTCAGATATTTGAACGAATCAATTGCTTTGTTGATTTTAATATACTGATTTTGAAGAAATTGAAATGGATAAGCTTTTGACTAAAAGCATGAACCTTTCTTGATATGTCCTTCCTGGTTTTTCAAGCAAATGTCTTTGGACAAGTAGAGTTTAGATAGTTGGAGTTACATTACTGCGTTAAATTTTGTGTGTCACAAGCGGTTTAGTAAATATAGTTGCTTGAACTCTGTATAATCAACCAGGTTGCAGTTGGGTATGCTGATGGGAGTATACGAATATGGGATTGTGAGAAAGGAACTTGTGAGACTACTCTTAATGGCCATAAGGGTGCTGTGACTGCACTGCGGTACAACAAGCTTGGATCTATGATTGCATCTGGAAGTAAAGACAACGATGTTATCTTGTGGGATGTGGTTGGTGAAACTGGGCTTTTTCGTCTCCGTGGTCATCGTGATCAGGTTCGTATTCGGCTAGCTTTGCAGTTCTACTCATGGCTCCCAAAAGGGTTGGTTACTTGTTCTTTTCTTTTTCTTTGACAAAACTAGTGTGCTTTTGTTGTAGGTCACCGATCTTGTCTTCTTGGATTCTGGTAAGAAACTTGTTACTTCATCTAAGGACAAGTTCTTGAGAGTCTGGGATCTTGAGACACAGCACTGTATGCAAATAGTAAGTGGTCATCATAGTGAAGTCTGGTCTGTGGATGTTGATCCAGAGGAAAGATTTCTCGTTACTGGTTCTGCTGATCCAGAACTGAGATTTTATGCTGTTAAACAAAACATGTCGCATGGATCATTGATGTCAGATTCAAAAGCAAATGGAATTGATGCCAGCGAGGATCATATGGCCGAGGATAAGTGGGAAGTTTTGAAACCGTTTGGGGAAATCCAGAGACAAACCAAGGATAGAGTTGCGAGTGTGCGATACAATAAGTCAGGAAGTCTTTTGGCTTGTCAAATGGCTGGAAAAACAATTGAAATATTCCGAGTATTGGATGAAGCGGAGGCAAAGCGGAAATCAAAGCGTAGGCTTCGCAGGAAAGAGAAGAAAAATCCCAAAACCGAGGTTAAAAATGTAACCGATAATGGAGATGCAAGTAATGCAATCGAAGAAGCTGACACTGTTCCTGTTCCTACTGTCCCTGACGTTTTTAAGCTCTTACAAGTCATTAGAGCTGGCAGAAAAATAAGCTCTTTCTCTTTTTGCCCGATTATTCCAAGAGATTCCTTGGCGACATTGGCTTTGTCTTTGAACAATAACTCGCTGGAGTTCTATACCCTGAAGGGCAGCGAAAACGAGAAAACTGCTACTATTGATCAGCAAGGACATCGTTCTGACGTGAGGAGTGTAGCCCTTAGTGATGACAACAACCTTCTGATGTCAACCAGTCACAGTGAAGTGAAAATTTGGAATCCTAGTACAGGTTCCTGTCTCCGGACCATCGATTCAGGATATGGAATTTGCAGTTTGATTGTCCCTAAAAGTAAGTATGGTATTGTTGGAACTAAGAGTGGGGTACTCGAGATCATTGATATAGGGAGTGCTGCCAAAGTAGAAGATGTTGAAGCACATGGTGGAACTATTTGGTCAATTGCACCTATTCCAGATGACACTGGTTTCGTCACTGTAAGTGCAGATCATGAGGTCAAATTCTGGGAATACCAAGTCAAAAAGAAACCTGGCCAAGTGAGCAGCTTTCTTACCTTTCTTTTATTTGATTAATACTCTAGTTGAAGAAGTCACTGATGCAATTTTGTTTGTTTGTTGGGGAAAATGTTTCCACAGTTGCTTCTTAGAGGCATTCATTTTAATTATTACGATGTGTTAATATCTTTTGTCCTTCATTTCGGTTTCACTGGCTGCTTCTTAAATTACTTTCTTTTCATCTCCTGGTTTATTTGACTTTTTTCTTTTCTTTTCTATTCGGTTCTATGATAACAAAGGGTTGAATGAGCTGATTCGTTACACTTACTGTCAGTTGAATTTTATATGACTCTTGTAAAGCATATAATATTAAATTATATTGCAGGAGTCCAAGCAACTCACGGTTTCAAATGTGAGGTCTATGAAGATGAATGATGACGTACTTGCCGTTGCCATCAGTCCTGATGCTAAACATATTGCAGTCGCTCTGCTTGATTCCACCGTCAAGGTATGAATTATATCTTGTATCCTGATAATAGCATAATTAAATTGTCTATGTTTCAGTTTGTAAATTTTTTTTCGTATATTCGGAAAAATGTTGCTTAATCATGCTCCCATCATATTGTTTCCAGGTTTTCTATGTAGATTCCCTCAAATTCTACCTCTCCTTGTACGGCCACAAGTTGCCTGTCATGTGCATTGCCATTTCATCCGATGGAGAGTTGATTGTAACTGGTTCTCAGGACAAAAATTTGAAAATTTGGGGTTTGGATTTCGGTGATTGTCACAAGTCCATCTTTGCTCATGACGACAGGTACTTCCAGAAACTGTAACCATATTTCTCCGAATGGCACAAAAATGTAAATCTGTCGACCTTTTTTTCCATTTTAAAATATAATCATTGTACAATGGAGAAGCTAGACTTTCAGAAAAAAAAATGAAAACAATATGGCATTACGTGCATGGTATAAAATAGAACTCTTTTTAACAGTGGATTCTCAATACATTTTGAATTATTAGTGGAAACATGCTTTTTTTACAAGACTCTCTAGGATTACTAACGATTTGTGCTGTTCTGCTGACACGTGACTCTTGTTTTCTAGTGTTATGGGGGTGAAATTTGTTCGCAATACCCATTACCTGTTCAGCATTGGGAAAGACCGACTTGTGAAGTATTGGGATGCGGACAAGTTTGAGCTTCTGTTAACGCTTGGTGGACATCACGCAGAGATTTGGTGCTTTGCTATCAGCAACCGTGGTGATTTTCTCGTCACAGGATCTCATGACCGCTCCATGCGACGTTGGGATCGTACTGAAGAACCTTTCTTCCTCGAGGTAATGCCCTATTGCTTGAAGTTGGTCCAGTAAATTTTGAATGAAGAGTCAGATTCAGATAGATGCAGAAAGGAATAAAATGTGAAATTCGAGCAAGTCATTTAACTATATGAAGAAGTATCTTTCTTTATTTTGGTCGTAAAATGGCGATTTGGTAGCAGGACTACGTAGATATCTTAGCATTCTGATGAGTTACTTGTAAATGACTTTGGGTCCATAACTTCAATTTTGCTCGAAATTCTCAGGAGGAAAAAGAAAAGAGGTTAGAAGAGCTATTTGAGTCTGAGATCGATAACGCAGCGGATAACAGGCATGGATCCCTGGAGGAAATCCCAGAGGAAGGTGTTGCAGGTTTAGCTAAGAAGACGACAGTAGATGTCCTATCAGCTGCTGATTCAATCTTAGAAGCTCTAGAGCTAGCGGAAAATGAAAAGAACCGTGTTGCTGAATATGAGGTGAGAATTGTGAGCTTGCATATCTACATATGCTAAAAATATATGCATTTCTCAGTTGTTTCTAAGCATTCTCGGGTTAGGTTCATTTCCCGATGGGGCCATGGATTGTGATCTAAGTCTTGTATATGTTGATTTTGCCATCATGAATATCAGGAGGAAAAAACAAAGGGAAAGGTTCCTGATCTCCTTCCAAATGCTGTGATGCTCGGGCTTTCTCCGTCTGAGTTTGTTCTCAAAACCATCTCAAAAGAGAAAACAAACGATCTTGAACAGATCTTACTGGTTAGTTGTTTCTCTCCCAAATGAAAAAACTCATCGGCCTTTCTTTGGGTTTTACAATTTCTTGTTTAAAAAGGTTCAGAAAAAGCTAGTTACTCGGTTGCCCCTCAACTATATACAGCAGCTAAAGTTTTTTCAACTCAAGGTTTTTTTTTTGCTTATCAAGTGCACTTACTATCCTTCTCTGGTTTTGTGTAGCCTCTACCATTCTCAGATGCTTTAAAGCTTCTTTCCTACATGAAAGACTGGAGTTTGATTCCCGAAAAGGTGACTCTTTCTACTCCTTTTTTTTTCCATCAACAGTATCTCTCAATGTATCCTTAGCTTCAGTAAATCTAGCTCTGAAGTGCTTGACTCATAAAAAGCGTGTCATAAGTTACGTCAAATTATATGTCCATTCACACATGGAACCGCTGAAGTGTGTACATAGAGATGTTATCTTGTGTCGATGTTGATCTTATTCATCAAAGCTTTTTGGTTCTGAAACTGTTGTTGTATAATCCACGCAGGTAGAGCTAGTTTGCAGGATTTCAACGATTGTATTACAGACACATCACAATCAGTTGGTAACGACACCGGCTGCACGACCAATATTAAGTGTTCTTAGGGATATTCTTCACGCAAACGTCAAGGTAAAGTTATCTGTGACTGACAATATACAGATAGATAATATAACAGTTTGTAAGTGACGATAGTTAGGTAATATTTGAATTGCTGTTACCAGGAATGCAAAGATACAATCGGTTTCAATTTGGCTGCCATGGATCATGTGAAGGTAACTCAACTATTCAATTGTTTCGTCACGTGCAACGCCGAGTTTGAGAAGAAAACATTATGACCTGTGGTTTTTTTTTTTTCTTAAACAGCAAATGATGGCATCAAGATCTGATGCTCCTTTCAGAGATGCCAAGGCGAAGCTGATGGAGATAAGATCACAGCAAGCGAAACGCATGGAGGCACGTTTGGATACGAAAACAGAGAGAAAAAGAAAGAAGAAACAGAAGAGACTAGAGGATGGGCAGCATGGTCATGCTTGGGTCTGATTTTTTTTTTACTGGCTATTTTTGTTTGTAATTTTGAAGGGTTAAAGTTAAAATCCAAAATTTTGCTGTAATGTTGTGACTAGAATTAATTTACTTTTATAATATCTATCCAAAACTTGGTTGACTAGGCCCAACCAAATTCTCAATTTCTCTGCGGATTCTTGATCAATTGATTGATTCTCTATTACTTACACTCGACCATCTGAGCGTGAAGAGGCTTCATCTACATATGCTTTTCATTGTTACATAATAAGTAAAGGAGCTTGAACAAATTCTTGCAAATCAACTTCTCGATTTTTTACTATAGATCTTCCATTGCCATACCCGAGACCCAACAATTGCAATGTAAGATTCACTTCTCTCTTCTCTGATTTTGGAATGGAAAACTGGTCTTCAATTAAACAGCTCTAGTTGCAAACTGGTTTTCATTATTACATGCTTTTAGAGCATCTCCAATGCAGGATGGTATTTGTATTTTGTACTTCTATAAATCATCTCTTCCTATATTAATTTGGTTTTATGTAATATAGTTTATGTAACATTATTTTCTAAATTATCAAAATTTGCAAAAAATATTTTCGAAAAATATTATTTTTTATTCAGAAGAACTCCAAAAAAGAGATCAGGGTTAAAGGTGTAAAAATAGGAGAGGTTTTTTACTATTTATAAAAAAAAATATATATATTAAAAAAATCCAAAGAACTCCAAAGAGGGTCTCGACATGCCCTTACTCGACCCTTGACATAAACAGGCTTTGTAGTTGCAAACTCTTAAAATTTAATGTTTCTTAAGCAAAAACATGGGTTCGATCTTTCGACTGCTCCTTTGTAGTTCGATCTTCAAATGCTTTTAATTAAATGAAATGTTTGCCCAAAAAAAAAAAGACACGAAATAAAACGCTGCGTTCGACAGAGAAATAAACTTTGGTAAGGATGAGATTGGCCTTTGAGAAAGTGAAAAACATTATCCAGAAAAATCAGACGTTACCACCAATCTCTCAGCTTGCTTTGAAATCCAAACAGAAACACCAGAAAGAAAAAAAATGCAAGAAAGTTGTCATCTTTAAAAAAAAAATCACTCTTTCTTCTCTGCTCCTAACATGGAGACCCTTCTCTCTCCACGTTCTCTCTCCCCTCCTCTCACAAAACCCACTCTAAATTCCTCGTCTTTCTCCAGACCCATCTCTTGCCAATATCCCAAGCTCGCTAAACCGGAATCTCCAGCCCTCAAAAACTCGTTAACCAATGCCAAACAGGTAAAATTCATCACTTTGATTGAGCCTCGCTTTCTAGTTTAGCATATTGTGTCTTCTTTACAAAATTGGGTATAATGTGCCAATGCAAAAAAAAAAGCTTCGTTTTTTTATAATCGTGGTGTTTGAAGTTTGATTATGTTTATATTGACACCGTCTCTTAAGGCTTGTGCAGTTGGGAGGAGGAGCTTGATGATGAGTGGCTTGCTCATGTCTGGTTTAATGGTTTCAGAAGCCAATCTACCAACATCATCATTTGCTTTGACTTCAGTGTTCAGAGAGTACATTGATACATTTGATGGATACTCTTTCAAGTACCCTCAAAACTGGATCCAAGTCCGAGGAGCAGGCGCTGACATATTCTTTAGAGACCCTATTGTCCTCGACGAGAACCTCTCGGTCGAGTTCTCTTCGCCTTCTTCCTCCAAATATAAGTCTCTTGAGGACTTGGGCTCCCCTGAAGAAGCGGGAAAGACAGTGCTTAGACAGTACTTGACTGAGTTTATGTCCACTAGACTTGGGGTCAGGCGCGAGGCCAACATCCTTACAACTTCCTCCAGAGTTGCAGATGATGGTAAACTCTACTACCAAGTCGAGGTAAGCCAAGATCAGTTGCCAAATTGCATCATAAAGTCCTAAATTATGAGCAACAACATCATAGGACGGCTTAGTTCATTTGATAGTTGAGGTTGATGATAGGGAGGATGATTCTTGTGCAAGCTTTAGGGTGAATTTGGACAAGAACGAGGGCCATTACATTTGTCTTGTCGGTTTAGAGTTGTATAAGAAAACGATCGTTTTCTTGATCAATCATAGTGTTACAACATGTAAGAATAGTTTTCTTGATAAAACATTTCTTGGTGTTGCAACATGTGTTGATTAATCACAGTGTTTCAGAGTTTCTTAAGACAACTGTTTTCTTGAGCAAATCACAGTGTTTCAGGATTTGTGATTGCAACAATAAGTCTTATTTTTCGGTTCAAGCTGCACATGCATTACTGCTTTTGTGATATGGAGGATGTTCTTGTGCCTATTGCTGAAACAAAAGTGTGAAGCTTTAGGCTAATTTGGACAAGAACCGGGCCATTACGTTCGTCTTGTTGGTTTAGAGTTGCATAAGGAAATAACGATTGTTTTCTTGATCAATCATTAAGTATAGTTTTCTTTGATCACACATGTCTTATTTCCGGTTCATTTGAAGCTGCAACATGCATTATAATGCTTTTATCTTGAAGTTAGAGATATTGTAATGATAGATCACATAGCTTCATTTAGCTACATTGGTTTTTTTTGGGATGATTTGAACAGGTGAACATAAAGTCGTACGCAAACAACAACGAGCTCGCAGTGATGCCACAAGACAGAGTGGCTCGTTTGGAATGGGACAGGCGCTACCTAGCGGTTCTAGGAGTTGAGAACAATAGACTCTATTCATTGAGACTCCAAACACCTGAGAAAGTTTTCCAGGAAGAGGAAAAAGACCTAAGAAGAGTCATGGATTCCTTCAGGGTCGAGAAGATTTAAGAGAAGAAGCTTCTTCACATTTTTCCAAACAAAAAAAACAAAATTTCTTTACTGTAATTTAAAAGGCTCTTGCTTGTAATGTTCTTACATGATTCAAGTTATTTATATTTGAGAATTCAGATTAAGTTTTTGGTCTGAGGAAGGTGGTAACTTGTAATCTCAAATCTGCCAACGGCAACTGTTACAGACTAAGCTTTAATCCGAATTGATCAAATTTTACCCAAACCGGTTAATTTGAAACTAAATTGATGGTATTATTACCGGTTATCGGTGAAGGTTTTTTGTTTTTTTTTGGTTAAAGTCTTTCGCAAAAACCCTCACTGGGAAAAAGGAGAAGACGAAGACGACGACGACGATGGTGGGATTTGAGAGCTACGTGGTTGTTCACAACATAGCAAAGCGGCACAACATCGGAACACTAGCTCGAAGCGCGACGGCGTTTGGTGTTACGGAGGTGATCCTCGTCGGCCGCCGTGACTTCAACGCCTTCGGAAGCCATGGTTCAGCTTCTCACATCCGTTTCCGCCATTTTCACTCCCTCGCCGATGCTCGCACCTACCTCAAGGTCTTGATTTCATAATTACCCAAGTTTCTGGATTTTTTATGGATCTTGTCATTCCCGATTTCAAATTGTTGTTTTGAATTTACTTTTAAAAGGAGGAGAAAGATTGCGATATTTGCGGCGTAGAGATTGCAGATGGAGCTGCTGCGATCAACGTACATCCTTTCAAAAGAAGCACTGCGTTTCTTCTGGGTAATGAGGTAACTCAATCAATTTTCACAAAAGCTTTGAACTTTAGCTATTTTGTGAACTTTGAATTTTAGCAATCTTTAGTCCATTTCATCTGTGAACAATGTGGGAAGAAGTGGATCAATAGCAACTTGAATGGTTTCAAAGACAATTTTTAGGAGAACAGAAATAGGAGTGAAGTTATTGCAAGACTTAGTTTAAATTCTCCAGCTTTCTTATGAAATTCTCTCGCTATTCAAACTCTTTCTGTGAACGATTTTCAGAGACTATTATTTTGACTTCATTGGTACAGAAATGGGTAATAAGCATTCAAGATTTGATGATCATTATTACTTAATGGCAAAGTTTGGTTTATTTTTTTGTTTGTAGGGAACAGGATTATCTGCCAAGGAATATGAAATATGTGACTTCTTTGTATATATTCCTCAGTACGGTTGTGGCACTGCCTCCTTGAATGTTACTGTTGCAGCTTCTATTGTCTTGCATCATTTTGGAGGTAATGGTTAATGAAATGGACTTTATTATAGTCATCTCTATAGAAATGAGTAGAGTGTTGCTTTGCTTAAAAAAGGATTGGTTTTGTTACAGTTTGGGCGGGATTTTCTGAACGTGACCGAGATGGAAGCAAATTTATAGTGGCTGATAAACCAACAAGGCAAGGGAGACGGAATTTCTGTGCTGGTACAGAAGAATCCATCGTTGAAGAGCGGAAGTTGAGGAAAGAAAGTGCGGAAAATGGGTTTTTCGACGAAAATGGAAACGGGAATTCGTCATCGGAGCTTTTGAACGGTTTGTTCCTTGACGAATAAAGTGTCTTTGAAAAGGACAAAGATTTGATTTTTGAGTTCAAATCATGGGGAAGATCAGGAAACATCCCCTTCAATATATAGAATCAAGCGGAGTCAGCTCCTCGTGCCTGTTCATTGCTTAGTTACGAGATCCTCTAATCTTTGTTTTGCAAGTAGAGACAGCTGATTAGGAGAAGTTGATTACTTGATCTTGATTTGTTGATTTATGAACACATGTTTGAAGATGGTTTCAGGTGATAGAAGAATCTCATTGTTGTGTCTTTGCATTAATCTTCATATCAACATTTCCACTAGACATCTGATCAATTTCTTATAGTAATCGTCTTCCTTTGTTATTGATATCAAGTGTATGCTCATGAACTTGTTAAAATATGATTTTTTTTATTAACACTTCAGTTATTACATGAAAATTACATGAAACTTCTATTTTTTTTTTTTTTATTCTTTGAAGAAGTTAAATTTTTGGTTCATTATCTTACAGAAAAAATCAAAGCGTTTTTTTTCAAGCAACAACTTGAGCAGCTGCTAGCCTTGCAATGGGAACTCTGCAACAACAAAAATCCACAATAATTACATCAAGATGAATGTTATTTTTTTAACAAAAAGAAAAATTAGGATTTGATTGAGCAAGTAGTAACTAAATATTTACCTGAAAGGAGAACAAGAGACATAGTCAAGTCCTGCTTCAGCAAAGAATGCTACAGACGATGGCTCTCCTCCATGTTCTCCACATACACCAACCTGTTTATTTCAAAACTCAGATTCAATCCCAAATTCTCAAATTCCATTTTTGAATTCGATTTTGACAAAACTTACCTTGAGGTTAGGCCTAGCTGCTCGTCCTCTTTCAGTTGCCATCTTGATCAATTGTCCTACACCTTTCTGATCAAGAACCTGATACCAAAAACATAAACAATGGCCATCAAGTCTCTACCTTTTAAAGAAAGTAAATGGAACTCTTAATTAGAAGTTTCATATACCTCAAAAGGGTCATGCTGTAACATTCCTTTGGCGAGGTAAATCGGTAGAAACTTCCCAACATCGTCTCTACTATATCCAAACGTCATTTGGGTCAAATCGTTTGTGCCAAACGAAAAAAACTCTGCCTCTTCTGCAATCTGTTTTAAACAAAGTTCTTAAACTTTAGCAACTTCCCCTTGAACATGGTTTAGTGACCAAACAAACAATTTAGTCTAGTAGCTTTACCTCATCTGCAATGAGTGCGGCTCGAGGGATCTCAATCATTGTCCCGACCTTGTAGCTCACGGTATGACCCATCTCAGCAAACACTTGCTTTGCAACTTTCCGAATTACATCAACTTGGTGACCCAATTCCTGTCATTACCATCATGCTTTCTGGTTAATCTTTTCTTACTTATGTTGCAAAGAGTATATATGTTTAACATACATACCTGAGGAGTTCCTACAAGTGGAACCATAATCTCAGGAAGAACAGTGATGCCTTGGTCCTGCATCGACGCTGCTGCTTCAAAAATTGCACGCGCTTGCATTTCCGTTAGCTCTGGATACGATATTCCAAGCCTAAAATGCACAAATTAACAGTTCAGGTCAACAGAGAAAGCGAGAAAGCAAGAAAGCTAAATAGCAAGAAAGAAAGAAAGCAAGAAAGCTAAATTTCTAGAAAGCAAGAAAGCAAGAAACCTGCAACCGCGGAAACCAAGCATTGGGTTCACTTCAGAGAGTTTCTCTATCCGTGACAAGATTTCGTCTTCTTTCATGCCTGTTTCTGCAGCTAGCTCGTGTACTATGTTGTCCAAATCACCTTCCGGGAGAAACTCGTGAAGCGGAGGGTCTAACAAACGGATTGTAACTGGTAAACCTAGAAAAACACAAGATCAAAGTTTTAAGTTCTGACTCAAAAGATTACATTATTGAAAGAGGGCTCAAAACATTTTACCATCCATTGCCCGGAAGATCCCTTCGAAATCTGAACGCTGGTAAGGAAGCAATACGTCTAGAGAAGCTTTCCTTTGCTCTGTTGTCACCGCCATTATCATCTTTCTCACAGCTTTAATCCTATCTGAGCCAAAGAACTTAGCAACCAAACCAAAAGACAAACATGTAAGATTTTGAACTCCAAAAAATCAAAGAACATGGATCAAGAACAGAGAAGGAGTTACCATATGTTCTGTCCTACAAAGCCCGATCCCTTCCGCACCGTTTTTCCTCGCAGCAGTCGCGTCTTCAGGCGTATCCGCATTCGCCATAACCTTATTGATGACCATCGAGACATTTCAGTGACAAAAAAAGCTTAAAGGAATGTCAAAAAAAATTTCAAAGCAGCTCAGAAACTCATTAAAACACCTTGAGACGTCTGATTCCATCAGCCCAAGACATGAAAGTCTCTAAATCAGCACTCAAAGCCGGAGGAGCCAATGCTTGTTTCCCCAATATAACCTCACCCGTTGATCCGTTCATCGAGATCCATTCTCCTTCATTTATCGCCAAATCTCCAATCGAAAGAACCTGGTTTTTCAAAAACCCTAACTTGAGAAACAATCTTCCCCCACAAAATTTCCAAAGATGAAATGTTACCTTATGGTTTTCGTCGACACGGATCTCGGAGCAACCGGCGATGCAACATTTCCCCCAACCACGAGCCACAACCGCCGCGTGTGACGTCATTCCTCCTCTCGCCGTCAATATACCTTCCGCTGCGTGCATCCCTCCAACATCTTCAGGGCTTGTCTCCGTTCGAACCTAAAAACCAATCTCATTACACGGTTCGTTCAGACAAGATTTCACAGTGTCGTCTGTGTATAATCGGAGATGTATTATGAGTTTTGATCTTACCAGAATCACATTTTTGCCCTGAGAATGCCAAGCTTCGGCTTCCTCCGCCGTGAACACAACTTGACCAACCGCCGCTCCTGGAGACGCCGGTAAGCCTTTCGCCACCACTTTTTCACGATACCCCGACGGTTCATGAAACTATTTCATCACAAAAAAAAAATAAAAAAACAAAACTTTCATTGACCCATTTCATCTATTACGTTTAATAATCATCTCTGTTTTTGATCCCTAAACCCTAAACTGCTAAAACCCATTTCCTTCTTTGTTCGAATAACCAAACATTATACCAGTGAATTTTTGGCTTTACATGTAAAGTTTGAACCTTTTTGAGTTTATAATATGCATTACCTGTGGGTGAAGTAGTTGATCAAGATGTTGAGGCTCCACCATTTTGATAGCAGAAGATTTATCCACAAGCCCTTCACTAACCATATCAACTGCTATCTTCACTGCACCTTTACCGGTTCGCTTACCCGTTCTACATTGCAGCATCCACAATCTTTCTTCTTGGACCGTGAATTCGATATCCTGCAATACACAATTGGAGACATTGTTCAAACTAAATTTGTGCTCTGTTTTCTTCTTGATGAGTACTTATGAGAATTGTATGTATACTAACCATCATGTCTTTGTAATGCGCCTCCAAAATGTCGCAGTTCTCAACAAGTTCCGTGTATGCCTCGGGCATTAGTCTCTTCATTGTATCCAAATCTTGTGGTGTTCTTATCCCTGCAACCACATCTTCTCCCTGTCCAAAACACATTTTAGTGTAAGACAAAGAAACGGTATTTATAACTTAAAACCAATTGTCAATTATTTGAGATTACTTGGAGGAAACTAAAAGAGTTTAGTTTGAGATGCCAAACCTGAGCATTGACAAGAAACTCGCCGTAGAGCTTCTTCTCTCCGGTACTAGGGTTCCTGGTGAAGAGAACACCAGTCCCTGAAGTGTCTCCCATGTTTCCAAACACCATACACTGAATGTTAACCGCGGTTCCTTTCAATCCGGTTATCTGGTTAATGCTTCTGTACTTGATAGCTCTTGGACTATCCCAAGAATCAAAAACCGCTTCAATCGCTAGCTCCAATTGCTTTTTCGGATCTGAAAATTATCCGGTTAAAGACTTATGAAACTAAAACATGAATGTTATACTTAATCTCAGATTAGAAAAATACAGGAATCAAAATCAAACCTGAAGGAAACTCTTGACCCTTGACCTGTAAGTAAACACTCTTGTACTGCTCAACCAATTCTTTGAGATCGTTCGCGGTTAGTTCAGTGTCGTTTTTTACATTTTTTCTATCCTTCATATTCTCTAGCTTTTCTTCAAACTTGGCGTGTGGAATCCCCATAACCTTTTTTGGTCAAGAAAGCATTGAGAAGGTGGGTCAGAGAGCTTTCTTGACATGCAAGTTACTCTTATATTGTTATGGAACAGAGGACTTACAACATCACCAAACATATCAAGAAAACGCCGGAATGAATCGTAAGCGAAACGCTCACCGCTTTTGGCGGCCAAACCGACGACAACTTCGTCGTTTAAGCCAAGGTTAAGTACAGTGTCCATCATACCTGGCATTGAAATCTACAATACAAATATATCGATCATAAACAAGGTTAGGTACACCAAAAAAATTATACTAAATCTTTTCCTCAAACGAATCTATTAACTTCATAACATCCAAATGTGACCTAGGAGAAATTTCTTTAATATTTTCTTCATATTAATATTATAACTAAAGTTCTGTCACTATGATCCTCAATGTAATAAACAATTAAGATAATAAAAGGTTAGAATATACTTATCCAAACAATTTCTTTTTTTGAAACACCAAAAAAATATGTGAAGTTAATAATCAACAAATTAATTTTTTTTTCCTGGTTAAAAAGGCTTTTCTACGTCTTGTTTTTCTTTTTCTTCTTAACAACATATAAATTATGTTCATACAAAAAAAGCATATAACTATGTTTGTATATACTTACGGCGGCGCCGGAGCGAACGGAGAGGAGGAGTGGCTTGGAGGGATCGGCTAAGGAAGCTCCAATGTCTTGTTCGATGAACCTAAGACCTTCTAAAATCTCTTCCCATAAACCTTCTGGAAGCTTCTTACCGGCAATCTGATATTGCCGACAAGCCTCCGTCGATATGGTTAGTCCCGGTGGCACCGACAAGCCTATGCTCGCCATCTCCGCCAGGTTCGCTCCTTTACCTCCCAACTTCATATAAAAACATTTTTGATTAAGAAAAGTTTTAAAACAAAACATTGATTAATGTATATATAGTATGATTTGGATGATATATGATGATACATACCAAGGACTTCATGCCCTTGTTGCCTTCGCTTCTTCCTTTTCCAAAGGTGAACACTCGCTGCATCATGAATTTTCTTTTTGTTTTTGTTTTTGGGATTGAATTTAGATTGCAGAAATGTTTGTGCAAGTTCAAGAAGACATGAATGTGTCTCTCTCTATATATAGTAAAAACTAACAGTTGGAATAGATAAAATTGATCAATTCTATCCAACTTAAATAGGACATGACTATTTTATCTGTCAGCTAGATATACAATGTTTCTGATTTAAACTAAAATAAAAATAGAAAAAATAAAACTGAATACTAAAACCATATATTCATTAAAAAAAAATAGTTTACTGAAAATTTTAAGATAAAAAACTTTATTTTAATTTAATAGATAAAGTTATATTTCTCATTAACAATCAGTTGCTTTTAAGATCAATTATTTAATTATAATAAAAGTAATACTCAGTCGAAATTTTATTAAATATAGATGCATGTAAGTCATTTATATTTGTTTGTTAATAGAAATCATAAAGCAATTTGTATTTTTGCGTGGTACGTCATCAAATTCAAACCACATTGTTATCTTCTCAAGATATATTACAAAATTCCAACCTCGAAGTGCTAAATTTGTAGTATTATTGACCAAAAGTTATAGAAGTTTTAGTTCGGTGACTCATAGATGTGTCAACCATATCTGATCACGCAAATACTGTACTTTTACTATCTACCACCACTCTCTCAATCGAATATTCTCTTCGTTTTTTGGCAACTTTTTTTTGTTACTTAAGCCAAGAATTTTATTGGCGTTTTGGTTTTTTTTTGTTTTTATTGCCATTAGGACAGATTCTTCACGTATACTTTTGTATTATTACAAAACGTGGCATTGGCCGACCTACCAAGTGGCATAAGAATCTAAGTGCAGCACAAGCCCTTGTGTTATCGACCGCAAAAGTATCCACGGTTCACTTAGGCTTTAACCCACCAAATTGGACCGGGATATTCATTAAAACATAACTGGTTAACTAAGCCGGAGTTAGATCATATTTACCATTAACCTAATAACCTCTCTGCGATTAATAATGACCTCGAGCATCATTTTAACTTCAAACCGTTCGATGTTTAAACAAGAGTTACGGAACCAATCAACATCAACAATCCTCTCACAAGACAAAAACCAATGTCACGATGGCGTAATCGATTTTGTGTTCTAGCCAGGAGAATGCAAACCAAGTATCTATCTCCGGTTTTCACTCGCATACGAGTTCAATTCAAATTATTAAAATAATTGAGCTGCTAGATGGTTCGATCCAATGATCGCTCATAATTTCTATTAAGAATCTCACGTCTAAAATAAACTTGAAACATAATAAGTGTAAAATCAAAGGTTATGGAAGTATCTAGGTCCAAAACCATAGGACCCACAAGAAAGATCGAAATGGAAGACTAACCTTTTTGGTTATGGAAGCGGCCGGATCAGACACAGGGCTAAGGACGGCTCGAGCTTTTGTCCGACGATGCCAACCGGTCTTTGCTAAGCTGAACCGTTGGCAATAGATTGTACCGATTTTAGCAAACCGGTTTGACTCATTACCTAGCCGGTATGATCGACTAGCCAATCGATTATCGCCGCGATCCGTACGGTACATTCCATCTCCCTTGAATAGCTCTGGTGTTGTCTTCAGGATCATACTTTTCATTTTCTTTTATATAAAACTTAAATCACTATCTAAATAAATAAAATATATCTTCCCTTTAAGAGTTTTTATAAATTGGTGTTTGATGGTGAGCTTGTAGAAATGGCGGACGTTTTATAAATTTCTTTCTCTGACCCAACTTTGTTTTTTTTTTTGTTGGGTTCTTATTAGATACAAAGACTTTCTGTGATCTCTTTTTATTTTTAAATTTTTTGGGGGTTTATAGATTTTGGTTTGACGAGTGACGTGAGTGGATCTTAGATAGATGTGGTTATGATTAGCCAATGTGTCGATTCCATGGTTGTTCTTCCGCTGTCTATCAACGACCATATAAGTGGCCACAATTTCAATTAATTTCTTAAGATTATTAGTTTTTTGGAACACGAATAAGATTCAAAAGAATTTTATGAGGGCATACTGCATACATATTGTAATAATTGAGACCGATGGAGATCTCAACTCTATCTTACATTTACGCGATATTAAGCTCTTTTTAAATGTTACAAAAAAAATAATTCAGCTCAACTCTATCTTATTTGTATACGTGATATTTTTTTGGGTTTATTTCCCACAAGTTATGAAATTAGAGAAATAATTGAGATCGACGGAGTACGAATTAATGAAGCTAAAAGTGTTTGTGGTGGTGCTTGGTGTGAAAGTGACTTGCCAGGTTCCAGGAGAGGTATGTGGCCATATAATTCAACTATATTTACAGTTTACATTTCAATAAAGTTTATATATATCATCATTTTATTAAGTTCTAGAAGAATGTCGAAGAGAAAACAAACGAATTCTAAGTTTTTGAATGTGATTTAATTTCTTTTTGAAAATTAGCTTAGAAAGATAAATGTTTTTAGTAATTTCATAAGATTTCATCTCGTGTAAACACTAAACAGATGTGTTAACGTTTTAAATAATTTATCAGTCATGCACGAGTTAAAGTTAGCAATATGAAAAAAAAAAAAAAAAAACAATTTCAAAGAATCTACTAAGGTAAACACATATAATTGGAGCTTGAAATGATGTGTATGTGTTTAATCTTCATGTATTAATTACAGTATTTAAATATACGATGCAAGCATGCATGGCACATAGCTTGAAAAACATTTTCATTTCTTTTGAACATATGGAAACGTATGGCAATACAAATAAGTGAAAGAGAGGATTATAACTTCCGAAGAATCTGGAAGTGTCCTACACATTCATGCTCGATGATGTATATATGTGCCATGCTCTACTGAACTTTCTGGTGATTTTTCGTTGTAAAAACATACATATCAGATAACTCCAAAAACTCATTATAAAATAGTGAACTGTGACTGTCACGGGGAAGATCTGAGCGATCGCTTGATGGGATCCAGTGAGTGAGAGACGTAACAAAATGGGCTGTATTACTTGTTTATAGGTTAAGAGATTACAATAGATGCTAATGCTCTACATAATTAAGGGACTGAGACTGCGAAACACGTTAATGTTGTATATTATATGGCAAAAGCTAGTAATTAGCAAACACAAAACATTATTGTAATTGTAAGAAAATGATCTTTGACTTTATTTGTCAATTATTTTTGTCTCTTTTCAAGGGTCTTATGAGTTATTATCCTATTAATTCAACACCACACATTATGTCATATCACAAACACACAAAAAGACAGAGCATACGTGACCACATTCTCTATATCCTTCACGTCTATCAAGCAATATCAACATTACATAACCGAACCCGAATCTAACCCAAACCATGATTGTATTATTTACTTTAAAAATACGGGTTTGTATTTTCCTAAAGTCAATACTTTAGTGTTGACATGCATTAGATTTTGCGTGATTTATCTCGATCGATAAGAATCTAATATGTACCTAAGAGTTGTTTGGTTTAGACTCGAAATTCGGATTGAATCCGGTCTAAACCGTCTCATAACCGAATACCGATCTATCCTTACCTGGTATAGTACAACAACAACAAGATGAACGGCTAATATAAATTTTAATAGTATCAAATTAAAAAAAAATGAAGAACGGCTAAAATGATGTTTGAATTAAAACATGTTCATGTGATTCATAAAGAAGCAGTACAGAGATAGAAAATGAAAAAAAATCAAAATCAAAATGTGTAAATTAGTCACATTGCCACTGTAATCTGGCTTTTCCTCCATGCCCAATAGTTAGCTCTTATAGGATCTACACGACCGAGAATGGTACACAGCAAATTGGCCAAGTCAGTATCTGGTTCTTCACTAGCTAGAGCTTTCACCGAGTCTCTATGCTCGCTGGTTGGTCTCAATCCGTTGCATAGAAGATCCAAAAGGGTGCTCAGAGCAAATCCATGGAAGCAATCTGTACGAGAGAGAACTCTCAAACAGACTGAGGAAACACTAGGATCACTAATCCAGGACTCTGTGTCGTCTTTGAAAAGACCTTTCAGGTATCTCCACAAGCTCTCGTTTGCAGGATTGGCTAAAATGGCTTTGACTGTGTAGCTTACTTCAGATTCTCTCATGGCTTGTAAGCCTCCCAACGAGGGAGATCTAGTAATAACGTAATACCTCTGCCAGATTTAAGGGAATGGAGTTATTCAAAGAAAGTGACTGAATTGGCAAAGATAAATTTGGTAAACACAATCTAGCGTATGTATCGATGGATCATATTACCTGATTCCAGGCAGAATTGTTAAAGACGTCAGCTTCAAGGAGCTCGTGACAGTAATCAAGCTCATTTTCCCATCCTCCTAATGCTTGTAGTGTCCACTGCAGATTGTTTCCCAGCATCAAGCAAGAACATAAATATTAAATCAAGTGAGTGCTTTAACAAAGGTGTGAGATCACAAACCTGCCTGTGTGACCAAGCATGATAATGTTTGGCATCAAGTGAAAGTACCCTCCGAGTAAAGTCAAGTTCCCTCCACGCAACATCAGGACCCAGTTTCTCAGCAACCCATCGCCGATGATGCCTAGAGCAAAGGAATAATTAGAGCAGAACCATCGATCATCACAAACCGAAGCAAACAACCAAAGGGTTACTTTTGTTTGACACTATGGACTTTTACAATGTGTAAAAGAACAAACTTTGATTTCAAATATAATGAACATGCATTATAATAATTCCCACAAAAGATATCGAGTAAAACATTCTCCAGTTTATGACAAATGTAGACAATCACATAAAGCAAACATATACAGTTCTTGGTTCAAAATCATTCATAGATAAAGAAACACTCTCACGAAGAAAAAGGTGTTAAAACTTACCACAATTGGTAGTTCTTAGAGTTATCTTCAGAGATGCGCTCGATGAATTCGAGTTCTTGATACAAGTCGTGATTAAGCGCCTCGAGTACTAGTCGCCTGAAATGCCAGACCTTTCAAAGGCAAAGTTAAGAACAAGATTGTTAAGAATAAGATTCAATGCAACGAGGACTAAATAACCAAGCAGCCTGCAAAGCATAGAAGAATCATTACTGTGTAGTTCCCGGAGTTTAAGCGGAGGGTTTCTTCAGTGAGTCGTAGTGCGCGAGGAGATCTCTCGTCGGAGAAGTAAATTGCACGGAAGTAATCCATGGTCTCGCGGAACTCTTCCTTGTAGGCGATCGGAACCACCGGGTTCGAGCCGTCGTTCTGAGTCAACGGGACCACGTCCGACCACTCGGGCCGCTCGCTTAGTGGCACGGTATCGTCGGAATCCATTTGCTCTGCGTTTCTTACCGGCGATGAAGAAACCCACTTTCTGATGTTCTCTGCCGAAATCCAAACAATTTATATTTCGTAAGGAAATTCAAAACTTTAGGTCAATGGGTAGACGAAATTTAGGGTATCGACAATAATTTGATTCCCAATCCAAAACTTATGAGTAGAGTACGATTCTACGATAGAAATTAGTGTTTATCAATCGCTCAAAGGATCCTACGACGAAGTAATTCGAGAATCGAGATGGGCACAAACCTGACGGATGCGAAAGCAAATATGGATCTCAGTGGGAAAATCGAAGGAAGGATTATTCGAGCGCAGAGGAAAGAAGAACAACGAAGGTTGTCTTATATTATTCTTTTTTTTTTTACAACATCAACACCATTTTATTAGGAGAAAATTTTACACCTCGTGTTCGAGCAGCTTTTGCTAGCTTATCGGCACGGACATTACAAGATTTAGGACATGATATAATTTAGGACATGATATAATCTAAACGATCTAAAACAACGTGATAAAAATCAAAAATCCTCTAACTCTGCTGTGAATGTAGGCCAGTCCGAAAGGTTATAGTGATCAAATCGGAGCAGTCTGTATAGAAGATCTCGCAAACCACATGTGAGGAAAGAATGCATTTCATAGCCCATAAAAGAGAGTCCAGCTCTGCGTGAAGGGGAGATAAGCTTTGGCCAGCACCTCTAAGACCTACAAGGGAAATGTTACGGCCAGAGAGAATGACCCACCCTTGTCTGCTGATCGGTGCCGTTCCAAGCCATAATCCATCAAAATAGCACCCTGTCTCGACTGAGGTAGGAAGCTTATCTGGCATAGGCTCTGGGTCCTGACAAATGACTCCATTGTCTACAGTATTCACGTACCTCCACGCTTCTTCCTCTACCTTTGCATGATTAAGGATATCAGGCGGGAGTTTGTCCCGGTTTTGAAAACTTTTCTATTTCATGCTTTCCACAGAAACCACATAATCCAGGGAAAAATATGGAGATGCTCTTCGCTTAGTCCAGAATCACTTGCTCTCCAAAATAGGTAATCTAAGTTACCATAAATGGAGGATAAGGGGAAAACGTCTAGAGATGAGAGAATCGTCGAAAGAGCCAAACTTGCTTAGACAGAGGGCATTCAAAAAGCATGTGATTTATTGTCTCCTCCTCTGCCCCACATCTCGGGCATTCTTTATCACGTCCGTTCGATATGACGGGAGAATAGACGTTGACACGTCGATACACTACCATTAACGCATTGCCAAACAAAGTGCTTGATCTTGCGTGTGGTTTTTAGTTTCTATGCCTGCACCTTTAAGACCGAAAAATCGGGTCCCTGAACAGGGAGGTCACAGGTAAGACGAGATAAGGCTCTCGCGTTCTAATATCCAGACTTGACAGTATAGTTTCCGGACTTAGTGAAAATCCAGCTATACCCATCTCTCGAGAAAGCACGACTCGGACGTAACCCTAAAATAAGGGTAATCTCCTCGAGAGGGAATAACTCTCGAAGACGGTCTACTTTCCACTGCTTCGTCTGAAAGTCAATAAGAGTATTGACGAAGAGAAGGGGATTCCGATCCATCAAAAGCCCCTTCGGGGGTCTAGCTGGGAAGTCGGGGATCCATGGCTCAGACCACACACAGGTGTCAAAACCAGAGCCTATGGTTTTCCGAATCCCGGAGGCGAGGAGCGGTTTTGCTGCCAATATACTACGCCATCCTTAGGAAAGCCGGTTAGAGACACTAACTTCAAGAGGACTGCACAATTTAAAATATCTCCCCTTTAATAACCGACATAAAAGGGAATCTGGAAATCGCAGAAGTCTCCAGAGTTGTTTAGCTAGCAGTGCAATGTTAAAATCTTCGAGGGTCCGAAATCCAAGGCCAGCCTCCTTCAAGGGATCACTCAGGGAGTTCCATGCCATTCAATGAATACCTCTACCCTCACTCTTAGAGCTCCACCAGAAGTTCGCAATTGCACTCTTAAGCTTAACACATAGGGCTTTTGGTAGGAGAAAACACGACATAACATATGTCAGAATTGCTTGTGCCTGAGATTTTATCAGAATCTCTTTGCCACCTTTAGAGAGAAGTTTCGATGACCAGGATTTGACCCGGCTTTGCAGCCTGTCCCGAACAAAGGCAAACACCTGGGCTTTAGAGCCCTGAATCTTCTCTGGGAAGCCTAGATAGGTCCCCATACCTCCTTCTTGGGAGATTCCGAGGGTATCTTTAATCTCTTGTCTTATTGTCGTAGGCACGTCATTGCCAAACATTATGGAGGATTTCGCAAGATTGATTTGTTGCCCCGACACCTCGCCATAACGACGGATAATATCTATGATTTCTCTGCTCTGACTGATGTCCGCCTTGCAAAAGAAAAGGCTGTCATCCGCGAACAGGAGATGGGAGGTGGGGGCTCGCTCTTGCAATTTTTATCCCTTGGATCTTGTCATCGTCTTCAGCAGCACGGAGCTGAGAGATAAGGGCTTCTGTGCATAGTATGAAGAGGTAAGACAAGATCGGGTCCCCTTGCCTGATACCCCTAGATGGTCTGATTTTTCCTCTTGGTTTACCATTTATCAAACGCTGTATTTCACTGAGGTGATACAGAACATGACCCAGTCAATCCATCGGTTATCAAACCTCATCTTTTCCATCAAAGATCTCAGGAAAGACCATTCAACTCTATCATATGCCTTACTCATGTCTGTCTCTATTGCCATAAACGTTTTGCGACACGCCGGGTTGGAGCGTAAAGCATGGAAGTTTTCTTGAGCAATAAAAATATTATCCGTGATTAGTCTTTCCGCCACAAAGGCTGACTGGGTCTCGGAAATTAATTTCGGAAGAAGTTTTTTTAAGCGTAAGCTCAAGACTTTAGAGATAATCTTATAGGCTACATTACATAAGCTAATCGTTCTGAAGCCTGACATCTCTCTAGGGCGATCACCCTTAGGAATAAGGCAGATGTTAGTTTCATTTAGTTGTTCATCGAAAGTACCAGAGCGTTGGAAGTCTTTTATCATCTAATAAGGTATCCCTTGATCGTTCACCAAAATTTCTAGAAGAAGAGGGATGTAAAGCCATCGGGTCCTGGAGCTTTGCCTAGATTCAAGGAGAAAAGGGCTCGCTTCACTTTTTCTTCTAATGCCTCCCGTGTCAATCTTTCGTTCATCACCAAAGTGACTTTTACGGGGATATTTTAAAGTACAGAGGAGGGGTCTCTCGAATTCGAGGATGCGAAGAGCATTTCAAAGTATCTAATAGCTATTGATTCCACTCCCTTCGCATTATCCACCCATTCACCATCAGGACTAAGAAGACCTAGAATCTTGTTCCTTGCTCTCCTCTGCTCAGTAGTGGCGTGAAAAAACTTGGTATTTTTATCGCCTTCTTTTAACCAAGTTGCTGTACTCTTCTGTTGCCAATAGAGTTTCTCCTCTCGGTAAGCTTCACATAAGCGCCTCTTGATGATTAGAATGTCTTCTACTGAGACATTGTCATCTTCCACTGCTTTGTCAATCTCATCTTGGAGTTGCTTAATTAATTTTTGAGAATTCGTAATTAACCTTTTTTCCATACCGAGATGGCTTGGCGACATTTCCTTATGCGAAAAACGAAAGAACCATGGGCTCGTAATAGAGGTTCTCCCCAACCTCGCTTTACGGACTCTTCTAGACCTGATTTGCCATTCCACCGTTTGTCAAACATAAATCTCTTATAGAGGCACATTGGTGAGTTCCCTATATATGCAATAAGGGGTCTATGGTATGATCCCCACATTTTCAAATACTCCACACTAGTGTGGGAAAAGATGGTATGTCAATCCTCATTTCCTAAGGCTCTATCCAACCGACATTTGATAACACCATTTCTTCTCCTTCCGACCCAGGAGAGAGAGTTTCCTTGGAATGGGAATTCAATCATTCCATAATTTCGAATCATGGCTTTAAAAGGAAGAAAAGTGGCTTCTAAGCGTTTTTCCCCGTCACTTTTTCAGGATTGCCAATAATCTCATTAAAATCGCCGATGAAGAACCACGGTCCATTTCAGGAAATGCCAATACGGGATAAACGTTCCCATACATACTCTCGGTTTTTTACAACAGGATCACCATAAATGAAAGACATAAAAACACGATTGCCATCAAATATAGTCTCAACATCAATCAAACGATCATCTAAATGTAAAATCTTAGCCAGAAAATCCTTAGAATAAAAAAGAGCAATACCTCCATTGTTCCCTATTGGGTCAACAGTGTGAAGGTTATCAAATCCTAGAGAAACTTGCATATTCTGCAAAAAATAACGATTGTTTTTGGTTTCAGATAAAAACATAAAACCTCGAGAGTATTTGTGACATAACTCTTCCAGTCGGTGAGAGGTAAGCTCAGCTCCCATCCCTTGGAAAATCCACGCCAGAATCCTCATTTGGGTGGTTTGGGAGTAGCACGGTCCTCCAAACCAATGGTCTTCTTGCTCGGCTTTGCAGGTTTGCTAGTCGATGGTGCAGCGGACGTTGAAACGGTTGCATTAGCGGATGGGGGAACATGGCGAGGGGCTGGTCTTGGAGCGGTTCGAGTGCGGGATCCAGGGACAGATGTAGTGTTACTCGCAGGTATGTTGGCACGCTTCTTTGGGGAGTTCTTGTTCTAGAAAGGCTTAAGCTTTTTGGAAGCAGCTACAACCACTTTAGGGCTTCGGGATCGATTTCTTTTTCCGAACTGGAGACTGGTCTGGGGACCTCACCCTTTTGCTAGTGGGGGATTGGGAGACAGCTGGGGCCGTTGCAGAAGTCTTACAATTTGGGATCGCCACATCCGATATTGTACGCTCTAAACTCTCCACCATCTCTTCTGATGCGAGGTCTTCACCCAGAAGATCATCATCTTCCATAAGACCTTCGAATATCATCGCTCTCTCACAGTCGTCCAAAATGCACAGGTCATCTTCGGTGAGCTCAGTGTCATCCTCCACTCCATCAGCTCGATCTTCCTAATCGGTGGGGACATACTCAGTTCCAAGGAGACTCCCAACATCATCTGTTTCTGATACAGGGGCCAAAGGCGCCTTAAGAGGGATCTCCACTTCGGGAATTACCTCGCCAAAAGGCGGAGAGTGCATCACTCCAGATTGATGTCGGTGTGTCGTGAGGGTTGTCAAGTTTTACCCTAAATTAAATCAATAGCCGCAGGTGCACAGCTGATCGATTGTAGTACTTAGGGATCGAATCCACAGGGAAGGAGAATCTTTCCTGCAAAAGCCTTCGAAAGAAATATAAAGTATGGAAGTCTAGAACCAAACAGTTTTGTGGGGGGTTTTGGTGGTGTGTTTAATGTAAAAACGAATCCTAAAGAGAAAATACGAGAATTAAAATGACCTAATAACTAAACTTAACAAAAACGGGTAAAAACAGGAAAAACGGCTAACCTAATTGCTTAAATGAAAATCGATTGAAAAGCAATGAAAATATTGAACTAAAGCTTGAAATAAAACGGTGTAAATCTATAAGAAAGAAAGTGCTGGGCTTCAGGGAAGTTTTCTCAGGGGTACGAACGATTCAAAACATTGCTAGAGAGTAAATTTGATAAGATCTTAGCTTAAACTTTTCGAACTGGAGTTACGGACGTATGAATAAACCACTGTCGTGATCATAGACAACTATCTCTCTCAACCCTGACCAGTAGGTTTCCACTCTGGCCCTGGAAAAGAAAAGATGCATTATGTTTAAGACTCGTCAGCATTCACAAATCGCCCATAGGTAGGTTTCCACTCCTATGTTTGTTTTGCTCTCCTAAACTAGATCTGACACCGGATGAACACTTTCGTGTCACCAAGCATCTGGATCAGATTATAGTTCATGACGCTACTCTCATGTAGTAAAAACGAATTCAGAAGAAAAAGTTCTAAGATTCAGCTCAAAAGCTCATGGAATCCTCACCGAACATATAAATCCCCATCGAAAATCCCTTAATCCCAACAGTAAAACTAATCAGACATGATGAACGAAATAAAAAACATAGTATGAAAAAGTAGAATAAAAACCGAAATTGAAAAAGGAAGAACAAGGGTTCAAGAGACAAATCTCTCTCTCCCTAAAACCTAAAAACAAAGCTTAAAGTAAAATTTCTGTAAAGTATTTCGTCTCTCTTTTTTTTCTTCTAAAAACGATCTAAATGACATGTATTTACAATCTCCAATACTCTCTGGTGTCTAGGATTCCGGAATTGAGGCTAGAAAAATGATATGGGCTTCAGAAATGGGCCTTCGGGCTCGGAGTTAGCTGGCCGCGGTCGGGATGAGTGCGACCGCGGAAAATGGGTGGCTGGCCGCGGTCGCGGCGGTTGTGACCGCAGGGATTGGTCTGTTGGCCGCGGGTGAAAACGCTCGCCGGCTGGTTTACGGGACATCTTGCTCTTCGCGTATCTTTTGATTGAACCGTTGGATTGTCAAGCTGTAAAGTGTGCTGGAAATCTGATACTTCCATCTTTAAGGTCTCCAAATTTGAGCTGGATTAGACGGTGAGAAAACCTTCAATCGGGGGTGAAATTCTGACGGTTTGACTCTGAGCTGAAATCTGGTTTTCTATCCATTTTGTTAAGCTTTTCCCAAAGTTACCTGAAAAGAGTCTTGGAACTACAAATACTAGAAAAACGTAATAAAAGTACTTGAAACAATGGGAAAACGGTCTATTTCCCCCCATAACTTTCATATAATACTAGATCACCCTGAACTTTGAGCCTCGGTTTGTGTCTCCCTAAAACAAAAGTTAAATAGATTATTCCCCCTAGTTGCAAAGTTCGAGATCTATTTCCCCTTCAACCAAAATTTCGATGGTTTTACATCGGTTCCGCATGTAAACCGTAAACCAGACGTGTTGGACCGAAAACAAAACCGAAATAAAAACCAAATCCGATCCTAGATCCGACCCATTCCCCCGACCCGTTCCCCAATTAAAATCCCCAAATTGAATATAAACCCTAAAACTCAGTTTTCCAAAATCAAAATCAAAATCGCGAATTCGAAATCAAAATCGCGAATTCAAAATCAAATCTAGTGGAGGATGAGCAATATATCCGGCGCATCTAGTGGAGTATCAAATGGTGGCCGAGATCGAGGAAAAGTCATGGGAATTCCGAGAAGATGTTGGTGTGGAGAAGAAATCATAACAAAGATATCCCGATCGGATTCAAATCCATACCAGCGCTATTTTAGGTGTTCTTTAGCTGTTGCAAAGAAGGTAAGCTAAGTACATATCGATTTTCATTTTGAAATTGTATATTCATGTTAACAATTTTGAATTGAATCAATTTTTGATCTAAATTTTGTAGCTTTCAAATGATAATCATGTGTTTAAGTGGGTTGATGAGGCTCTGCTTAATGAGATAGAGGCATTTGGTTATCGAGCAGAAAGCATTGAACACCAGATGAAAGAGCTTTCAAAATCACGTTTGGAGCTTGAGAAAATGGTGTATGACAAGATGGAAATGAAGCTACAGAATGAGATATTTGAGAAAGTTGAAGAAATAATTGGTGAAACTGAATCCAAGATGAAGAAAATGATGGTGCTTGCAGTCTTTGGGTGTGTGGCCATTGTCGGATTCAGCATGCTTTTAGGTTGAGTCTTGTATGGTTTTTAGTGTGTGCTTGTTGTTGTATGTTTTGGTTAGTATCTTTATCGACATTGATGGTCTATTTTTAGCAAATTAATGGCCTTGAACAATATAAATTGTCTGTGTGGTGTGTTGTTTCACATTTGGTTTCAAATTAAGATAGTAAACATTGATAAACAGGTTTTAAATACCAGAACAACACAAAGATAAGACATTGATAAACAGGTTCTAAATACCATAAAATAGGATTGTCTTACACCTAAAATAGAGAACAGAACATTGTTTTGTCCTAAAACCAAAAACCTGCAATGGAAAAACCAGCATCTTACACCAAAAACCTGCAACATTCCTAAAACTGAGCTACATATTGTCCTTAAACAGAAAAAAAGCTTCTACCGCCAAGCTTCCCATACTCTTCAATCACCAAGCTGAGTTAGAGTCCCTTGAGAAGACTCAAACGGTGTGAGATTCCCTTGAGAAGTCTGCACCTGAGAAGATTCATCCCAAGAAGACTCTCCTTCAAATCCCTGTACAGATATAACAACATACATGAACAAACATGACCATACACCAAAATCGCATATACTAAAGAAAAAGAACCACTAAACCTTTTTCTTTTTCTTGTCATGAAACCTTGAATTATGGTTAGCTGCACCACAAATCCCACAATGCATAACTCTCTTCAAGATTTTTGGTGCTTTCTTCACTAGAGATTCATTTTTGCCTTTCTTCCTTTCCTTATCCTTCTTACTAACTTTATGGGTTTCTCCTTTCTTCCTGGGAGGCGATTCCGGTCTTGGAGGTTGATGCACCGGTGGTTCTTGTCCTACAGGCCAAAACCTTGCACCTCTCATTGGTACTAGACCTTCTTGGTAAGTCCTTCTCCACAGAGCTGTCCTAAACCAGTGACAGACATAATCTTCAGCCTCCAACTTCTTGTTGATGATGACCGCAAAAGCATGCTCACAAGGAATACCTGTGATCTCCCATCTTCGACAAGTGCAAGTTCTATCTATCAAACTCACACGGTATGAACAGCCACTGAGTTTAACTTCAAATGTCGAATTTGTGGATATGTAGACCTGACAAAGCCTAGCTTTTTTATGCTCTAGAGCGAGATAGTCGATCACATACGGGGTGCAAACACTTTGCCAATCCATTGCTTTGTAACCCCTCCTTGCAATACGTACCATTGCCATCCTTGCGATTGTCTCCAGCATTGGAACCAGTGGTTTGTCTCTCGCTTTGACAATTGAACCATTCCATGACTCTGTAGAATTGTTCTCCACATCTTCACAGAAATTACCTATCTTGTGGTAGGCTCTACACCAAGTTTTCGGCTTTGTCTTCATCAGATTTGCATGTACAGCTGAGTCAAAGCAGAAGATTTTGTCCAAGTTCTCTTCATATTCGGTGTTGTTGTAGCTCCATGCTAAACGCCATATCAACTTCTTCATTTCAGGGTTCTTACCATGCAATGCTCTCATGTTAGCATAGATATGCCTAACACATTTCCGATGCTCAATCTGAGGGAGCTCTAGATCAACAGCAGCTATGAGTCCCTACAAAAAAAAAATAACAATTCACATTTTAGTAAAAACAATGTTAATACCCAAAAAAAAAACAGCAATCCAAATCAAATCAAATCAAAACAATGTTAACACCTAAAAACCAGACCAAAAACACTTACTCTATGTCTATCTGACATCATTATGTACCCATCTCCATCTTGCAAATCGAAATCAGCTTTGAGTTTCCTCACAAACCACAGCCAATTATCCTTGGTTTCAGCTTGTACAACCGCCCATGCTATTGGATAAATAGCATTATCCACATCTCGACCCATAACAACCAGTAACTGACCCTTCATCTTGTGTCTCAAGTGGCATCCATCAAGTCCAATAATCGGTCTACAAGTCTCTTTCCATGATTTTCTGATAACATCAAAACAGACATAGAATCTGTCGAAGACATCTTCACCTTGCTCGTTTCTAATGCACTCAAGCGCCACAGTAGATCCTTTATTCGCATCTAGTATCTCACGGCAATAGTCACGAAGCTTAGCAAACTGCTCATCATATTCTCTCTGGATCCATCTCAGAGCTTTGTTCCTAGCCGATTGACACTGATTCCTTGTCACTTTAATCCCCCATTTGTCCAATATCATCTCTTCAATCTTCATTGGCATATAATACTCTGGTTCTTCTCGGATTTTGTCAAGAAAGAGATGAGCAATCACAGGACCCTTTAACATCTCGCAAACACCATTAGGAATACAGCTATGAGCTTGTTTAAACGTCTTAACCTGCCACTTGATCTTCTTCTCCGAAGTCGAACAATAGATCCTCCAAGCACAACTATCACCATTTTCAGATTTACCTCGGCATACATAACTGAGTTTAGTTTTATCATACCTCCACTGCCTGATGTTTCGACCGGTTTTGAGTGCATAATCAAGCACAGCTTCTTTAAACGCCACTCCATTAAAGAACACTTTCCCTTCAAACACATTCCCAACGCCTCTATCAAATTCACCACTTTGACTACCACCTCTGCGACCATCACCTGGCTTGGGAACAGACATTGTGCATTGAGTTCCAGTTTCCTCATCATCGGTTTCAGGATACATGTTGTGAAGAACAGGATCTTCATCCTCAAACTCCAACAGCGCTTTCTCCATGTTGTAATCAGCTCTTTCTCGTCGATCTTCTCCGTCGGAATCTTCGTCTCGAAATTCAGGTACTTCTCTCCACTCCAATGCCTCCATGATCGAAAACGCTTTCCAATTTCGATAGAAGGTTTCTCAATTTGGGGGAATTTGAATTCTGGGTTCGTTTCTCAGGTTAGGGTTCTAACTGATTTGGGGATTTTGCTGTAATCGGGTTTTAGGTTGCAGTTTAGAGCTCGGGTGGGTTTTAGTTGGTTTTTACGGGTTGTAATCGGGTTGTAATCGGTTTAGGTTAGGTTAATTTTGGTTTAGCAACTAATTGGTATACAGTAACCAACTAAAAACGTGGGTTGGGGGGAAAAGGATTTCGAAATTTTGGTTGAGGGGGAAATAGATCTTGAACTTTGCAACTAGGGGGAACAATCTATTTAACTTTTGTTTTAGGGAGACACAAACCGAGGCTCAAAGTTCAGGGTGATCTAGTATTATATGAAAGTTATAGGGGGGAAATAGACCGTTTTCCCTGAAACAATTAAAAACATAGAAAAAGTATTTCAAAATGATCCATAAAAGTTGTCAAAATACGGTGTTATCACAGATCCAGAGCCCACCTCGAGAAGTTTGGGAGAGGATTCAAAATCGTCGGCGTCGCTATCTGCATCATCCTCGTCCTCCTCTGCTATTGCTATTCCTTTGCCTTTATCTTGTATGTCCGAATTTCTCACCGGTGGAGGTGGATTGGATGATGGCTCGACGATACGGATACTTGATTGGTGGCGAGGTGGTCGCGAGCTGCCCCATTGCTCAAAGCTCAGATCAGTGCGGGGAGGGGATCGTTGGCGCTGATCAGGAAGAGAGTTCCTGCGGTGCTGATCTTGATCATGGGTGTGGCTGTTCCTTTGCAAGCCGTGTAGATTTTCCCGGCTTGACACCACAAAATCCTGAGATCGTCTCTTTCTGGAGTCAGAAGAAGATTGAATTGATTGCTCCCGACTGCGGGGAAAGTTTGAAGCCGGTTCGCCACTGATACGTTTCCAGACCGAGTCCCTTCTCGCCTCGTGATGGTCACGTTCGTCTCCACTGTAGAGACTTCGACGGACTGGTCTGGAACGATGAGCATGTGAAAGAGAGGTAGCCTCTCTGCTCGGTATAGAACTTCGCCCTCCGACGTGGTGATTAGACTCTCCGAGGTGGGATGAACCTCTTGCGGATCTGCTCTGACCATCGTCTCTTCGGGAAAAGGGGCGTCTCCGGTCCACTTCTGCCACCTTCCTGCTCGGACGACCAGATTCCGGAGGCTGAAAGGAAGGTCTTGCCTCACGGAGCCTGCGACGGTCACATCTTATATTATTCCTTTTCCAAAAATTTAACATTTTGATAAGAACCTTCTGCCTGAGAGTTTTTTCTCCTCTCAGAGAGAGAAGAAGCCTTTTCTCTCATATTTCTGATCATTTGATCAAAGTTTTTTTCCGCATATATCGGATACTTAGTTTCCAACTTCGTTTGAATAGTAAAAACTCCAGCTTCAACCGGATTAGTTTTGCCCATCTCTTCCGCTGATGGTTCCTCTTATATTGAGGCGGTGCTTTCAGATCCGGTGGTTGTGTTGAAAGTATTGTTTTTCTTCAAGCTTTGGTATCATCCACTCATAGCTTGGGAGCAGAGATCTCCCTTAGTCCCTTTTTCAGAAGCCTTTTTCAAGGCATAAAGTGACGTTTAGGCATGAGTTTTGGCTGATCGGCGTTGAACTATGAAGAAAGGGAAACTCCCGGCTGAAGAACTTCACAGGATCTAATCGGAAGAGCATGTAAAGGTGAAGCATCAAACTTGTATGGTGATTAACGGTGTATGCGTTGGTTGGAATTTCGCCGGAGACGGTGAAGCGGAGCAGCAACACGGATATTCCTATGCCTTACACGTGTTTCAACGTGTAGAAAGTTTAACGTGTGCAAAGACACGTGGCAGAAGGATATATTGAGGCTCATCTTGAGTTTAATGTATTTTATTTTATTTTGGACTTTTATTACTGTGTTGTATGTTGTTTTGCCTTAGTGGGCTTTCGTTATAAAACGAATTTAATGTCCAAAAAAAAAACATTTTGATAAGAAATTCTGAAATCTCAAACTAAATTTTATGTTTACATATTGTTAATTATTTATAACGCAATTTAAGTAAGTGAGTAGTAATCAACCAATCGCTGGCAAAAAAAAAAAAAAATTTCCAGTGTATCCATTATTCTGCAAATGGGTCAAGTCAAATTCTTCACAAATTCATTGCTAGTATCAACTATGATGCCAAGAAATCTCTTCATCTTAATATCAGCTCAGTTGCATAAACGAATAGGAAACCACATTCAAGAAAAAGAGTGCAGTGAAGATGTTTTCAATTAATAAATCTTTTATGAAGCCCGAAATAGATTTAACAAATAGCTTATTAACGGGAAACAAGTGACTCACAAGGTAGTTGGCCATTATTTCTTTGGCTTTTTCATCATTGAGATCCACACGGCTAAGGAATCCATTTATGTGGAAGCGGCGAAGCGCTACAAGAACGACTTTCTTGCATTAGTGAAACTTATCAAAGCTGACCCGAGAAGAATCCCACACCATCTTAAAAACTTGTTCCAATATGTCACCATGTTATTGAAGTTTGATTATCAGTTAACACTTCAGATTTCCCAAAAGTTCTTCATGGTATTACATTTACACACTTTAAAATGAGTTATTATTGCTATGTAGTAAGTGTTTTATTAATTTTTTTTATAAGTAAAAGTGGATTTGGAAACTGGTGTGTTGCAAAGTCAAAACTTTGCGTAAAGATTTGATGATGGAGCCCATTTACTTATCTCTTACAATAATACTTGTCTGATTTTCTTTTATATATAGCATGTACTTGTCCATTGTAAGATACACCAAAATAAAAATACAAAATCTCTCTCTCCCTCTTTGGTACACATCTCTCTATTTTTATTTTCATTATTACGTTTTATTCAAATAATTATGTTAATGTTATTCACATATTATGTTGATATAATATACGGTATACGATATAATTAAACACGTTATCAGCACGATCACTCTACCTCTATAATTTATAATTTTTAATTATATAATTATTATAATTAGAGTGCGGCTTTGCCGCCCCATTATTATTTACTGCTTTCATTATTTACTGTTTTTTATCATGGTTGCTTAACGCACCATAATGGACGGTTAAACCGCCTAAATAATTTATTTTATTTTATATGGATGATTCTGTCACCATATATTTATTTACTTGCACTGTTTAATTATTATGCTTATATGGATGATTTAAATCACCATAATTTATTTATTTATTGTTTTAATATGGATGACTCAGTCACCATATATTTATTTACCATGCTCATATGGATGACTTAAGTTACCATTATTTATTTATTTACTGTTTAATATAGATGATATGGTCACCGTATATTTATCTTTAAATTAACATTTTTACTATAATTATAAATAAATTTATACTACCAATGTATACTTATAAATATATAAACTAGTATATTTATTGTTTAAATTATCAGTCTGATTTTACCTTATTTTCTTTGCTTCCAACGGTCATTAACAAAATAATTTTTTTATTTTTAAAATTTACAAACAGCTACATAACGGCTAATGAACAGTATTATACAATCTATAAATACACTTATCTATCATTCATTTCACTCAAACATTTCATTCCCCCATCAAATTTCTTTCAAAAAAAAAAATGGTTCATCCCTTTTTAGGTTTTGTAATAGGTTATATACTTGTTGTTTTTTATAGTTTACTATTTGGAGAATTCTCTCCGAAAGAATATGTGATGATTTTTATGTATTTGTATTCCTTGTAATGTCATTATGTATTCCACCACCTCGCATATTTTAATAAAAATCATTTTTCTAATATAATTACTTCTGTTATTTTATTTTAGAAAATCCAATGGCAAACATTGAGAAGCTCCAATTCCCGGCTTTAGACATCACTGGTGCTAATTACATATCTTGGATCACTAACATTGAACTTCACCTCGAATCTCTGGGTTTAACGGAAACCATCAAAGAGAAGAATACCTCAACGGCCCAAGAAAAGGCGAAATCGGTGATCTTCCTTAGAAGACACCTAGATGAAAGTATCATCTATGATTACGCACACATGAGAGATCCCCAAGAGCTTTGGAAGTCCCTTAAGGATTGTTTCGATCATCAAAAGGACATAACACTTCCACTTGCTCGGGATGAGTGGCAAAATCTGAGGTTTCAAGACTTTGACAAAGTGATGAACTACAATTCCGCAGTGTTAGGAATTGTAGCTAAATTAAGGTATTGTGGTGAAACCATTACGGAGTCTCAAATGCTTGAGAAAACATACACCACATTCTATAAAAACCACATCACTCTGCAACAACAATACCGGTTACGTGGATATACCAAATTTTCGGATTTGATTGTGGCACTCTTGATAGCTGAGAAGAATAACGAGCTCCTTATTAAGAATCACATGACACGACTCACTGGATCTAAAGCGTTTCCTGAAGCGAACGCATTGGATGTTAAGAATCCAGTTAAAGAGAACAAAACATTTCGGGGACGTGGCCGTCGAAACTACCGCAGACTTGGGAGAAACTACAGCCCTCAGAATAGGAAGTCATTCCAGTGGATTTGTTCTGAACAACCCCCGAAGGGAAAAGAACACCAAGGAAGTACCTCACAGAAGCGAGAGGATACTTGTTTCCGATGCAGTACCAAGGGACATTGGTCTCGTGTGTGTCGTACTCCTGCACATCTATGCACATTGTACAAAGAATCCGCTAAATGCAAGGGAAAGGAAGTCAATCTTGCGGAACATTCTGAGGGTACAACGCACCTTGATGCGTCTGACTTTGCAGATGACTTTGATGAAACCGCCCCTACGGAAGCCTGAAATATCCACCATGTGACTCTTGAAGTTTCAACGAATGTACCATAAATAATTGTCGCTTATGTAAATTATAATGTATAATTAATGTTGTTTGCATTACCTAATTATGTATAATTATCGTGTGATATTTTTTTATTAATGTATAATTATTGCATGATATTTGCTTTATGAATAAAAATATTTTATTTTTATTAATTATTTTTGTTTATTACAGAAATGGATTACGATACAAACTAAACTTCATCCAAGACATATACTAAAGATATTTGTATACCAGATAGTGGAACAACACACACCATTCTGAAACATAGAAGATATTTCTCGGATTTGAGACCGGCAAAAATTGTTGTCAACACAATATCAGGTCCTGCAGATCTGATTGAAGGGACTGGTAAAGCTAATTTTGCATTACCTAATGGAACAAAGTTCTCGATAACTCATGCACTATTTTCTCCAAATTGAAAAAAGAATTTGTTGAGTTTTAAAGATATATATCTTCAAGGTTTTGATACTCAGTCTGCAACTGAAAATGGGAAGAAATATATGTACACAACTTCTGAAAAATCGGGAAAAAGGCAAGTATTAGAAAAGTTACCAGAACTCCCTTCTAGTTTACATCATACATGCATAAATGTGATAGAATCAAACCTTGTGATCAAGAAAGATTCTGAATATTTCACACTATGGCATGATCGTCTTGGTCATCCAGGCACCACTATGATGCGAAAAATCATAGAACATTCACATGGACATTCATTGAAAATCCAGAAGATTTGTCAAGGAAAAGGAATGACATGTGCTGCGTGCTCTCTCGGAAAATTGATCATCGAACCATCGCCAACAAAAATTGATAAAGAGTTACCAAAATTCCTTGAACGGATTCAAGGCGACATTTGTGGACCTATACATCCACCATGTGGACCATTCTACTATTTTATGGTAATGATTGACGCGTCAAGTAGATGGTCACATGTTTGTCTATTATCATCTCGAAATGTGGCATTTGCGAGATTTCTAACTCAAATAATCAAACTAAGAGCTCAATTCCCTGATTATTCAATAAAGAGAGTTAGACTAGACAACGCTGGTAAATTTACATCCCAAGCATTTAATGATTATTGTATGGTAACTGGAATCGAGGTTGAACATCCTGTAGCTCATGTTCACACACAAAATGGTTTGGCAGAATCATTAATAAAACGTTTGTAACTTATTGCAAGACCATTGATCATGAGATCAAAACTCCCGACCTCTGTATGGGGACATGCTATTTTGCATGCAGAAGCACTTATTCGGGTAAGGCCAAGTGCATATCATAAATATTCCCCATTACAGTTGGCATTCGGTCGAGAACAAATATTTCTCATCTAAGAATCTTTGGTTGTGCAGTATGTACCAATAGCACCACCACAACGCACAAAGATGGGACCACAAAGAAGGTTAGGGATATATGTTGGTTACGATTCTCCATCAATTATACAATACTTAGAACCGCAAACTGGTGACGTCTTTACGGCACGGTTGGCAGATTGTCATTTTGATGAAAAATTATTCCCGGTTCTAGGGGGAGAAAACAAAAAGATAGAAAGAGATATCAAATGGAGTGTACCATCTCTGTTACACCTTGATCCCCCTTCTAAACATTCAGAACTAGAAATTCGACGAATTATGCATTTACAAAGCATAGCTAATCAACTACCTGATGAATTTGTGGATACCAAAACAGTAACAAAATCACATATACCAGCCGCAAATGTTCCTGCTCGTGTAGAAATACCACAGGAACGCGAAAAAGCAGATGATACACGTGAGTCTAGAACACGTTTGAAGCGTGGTAGACCTCTTGGTTCCAAAGACAAAAATCCTAGAAAACGGAAGCAAGTTGAGAAACATTATGATCCTAAAATGATATAATCTGTTCCAGAAGAAACAAATCATGAATCAGAAAATAACGTCGAACATTATGAATCCAAAGAAAATCATGAGATTTCTATTAACTACATTCATAATGGAAAGATATGGAATCGAAATGACATGGATGAGGTTGACGATGTTTTCTCATACCTTGTATCAAAAGAAATAGAAGAAGAATGAAGATCCAGAGCCTAAGTCTGTATTAGAATGTCAAAAGAGACATGACTGGATAAAATGGAAAAGTGCGATTCAAGTCGAACTTGATTCACTTAACAAACGAGAAGTATTCGGACCAATTGTACTCACACCAAAATCGGTAAGACCAGTGGGATACAAATGGGTTTTCGTTCGGAAACGAAATGAGAAAAACGAGGTTATGAGATACAAGGCTCGCCTTGTAGCTCAGGGCTTTTCTCAAAGACCTGGGATCGATTATGAGGAAACGTACTCTCCGGTTATGGATGCGATCACATTCAGATTTTTAATGAGTCTAGCGGCTAACGAAAATCTGGAGATGCGTCTTATGGACGTCATTACAGCATACCTATATAGATCATTAGATAATGATATTTATATGAGATTTCCTGAAGGATTTAAGATGCCAAAAGCATTAACTTCCAAACCAAAAGAGTTATGTGCAATAAAATTGCAAAGATCATTATATGGACACTACAAGAAAACAATCGTTTTTCAACGGTCCATTACGACGGTTTTTAAATCATCGCAAACTTACAACGATTTTACGACGATCTTACGTCTAATTTTAAAACCGTCGTAACACCGTCGTATAAAAAAATCGTCGTAAACTCGACGTACAATTTACGACGAATTACGACGATTATACATCGATAACGATAGATTTGCTAGTAAATGTAAAATCGTCGTAAATTCGATGCAACATTACGACGAATATACGACGACTGCATTTCGATGTACATATTACGACGATTTTACGTCGAAAAAGAAGTTAGGTGAAAAACATTTAAAACATGTTTACCTAACAATTGTAGATGAAAGATTTTAACGCATAATCGTCGTAAACTCGTCGTAATATTATTGTTGAATGTAAAACCGTCATAAAAAGTCGTCGTAAAAGCGTTCTAAAGCCCGAAATTTTCCTATAAATAGATCTTCATTCCTTCATTCAATCACAACACATCATCATTCAAACATAAGAGCATCTTCATCTTGGAGACCCATTGTAAATCCTTATATATTGGGTTATATTACTTTGAAAAAAAGAAGTAATAATATTATAAGGTTAATTTACTCCATTCACGTGACTAGACGTGACACAAGAGACCACCTCCTTTATTGTCTAATCAATAAAAAGAGATATTATTTTGAGTTTATTTTCAAGATGTCTATATACGAGCTAAGAAGTTGGATGTATATGCGTAAAGATTCAGATGGGGCATTGAAAGAAGAGTTCAAGAATGGGTTAGAAATATTTATGTTTCAGGCTACAAATATGGAGAGAACGAAAGATAGTGGGAAGATGTTTTGTCCTTGTTTGAAATGCAAGAATACGAGGTATACACTAACCAAAACCGTGTGGACGCATTTATTAAATAGAGGGTTTATGCCGCAATATTTTGTTTGGTATCTACATGAAGAAGGATATGGCAGTAATACTCATGGGAATGCTGGTAGTAGTAGTAATTATCAAAGTCATGTTGATATTGATGAATCGAATTATGGTCATCAGCCTAATCAGTATCAATATGATCAAAGTGTAGATCATGATAGGATGCACGAAATGGTGACTGATGCATTTCATGAAACGCATACTGGTAATGCTGTGGAGGAACCTAATGTAGATGCCAAACGATTTTATGATTTGTTAGACAATGCTAATCAGCCAATCTACGAAGGATGTAGAGAAGGCTTGTCTAAATTATCGTTGGCAGCTAGGATGATGTCAATTAAAACAGATCATAACCTGGCTGAGGTTTGCATGGATGATTGGGCTGATCTTTTGAAGGAGTATCTACTGGAGGATAACTTGGCAGCGGGAACATACTATGAAATTCAGAAGTTGATTTTTAGTCTTGGTCTACCTTCTGAGATGATAGATGTATGTGTTGACAACTATATGATGTTTTGGAAAGATGATAATCAGCTGGAGGAATGTAGATTTTGCCAAAAACCAAGATACAGGCCGCAAACTGGTGAGCGTAAAAGGATACCGTACCAACGTATGTGGTATCTCCCTATAACTGCTAGGTTAAAACAGCTTTATCAATCTGAAAGGACAGCTGCATCAATGAGATGGTATGCAGAACATACACAAGTAGATGGAGAAGTTGTTCATCCATCAGATGCAAAGGCATTGAAACACTTCAATATGGTATACCCAGATTTTGCTAAGTTCAAACGGAATGTCTATCTTGGTCTGTGCACTGATGGTTTTAGTCCATTTGGTATGTCTGGTAGACAATATTCATTATGGCCAGTAATCCTAACTCCTTATAACCTTCCTCCAGATTTGTGCATGCAAAGGGAATTTCTTTTCCTAAGTATTTTGGTTCCAGGTCCAAATCATCCGAAGCGAGCTCTCGATGTATTTCTGCAGCCACTCATACATGAGTTGAATCAGTTATGGTATACTGGCGTTCGTACATATGACTGTTCTACGAGGAAAAATTTTACTATGCGGGCTGTGCTTATGTGGACAATAAGCGATTTCCCCGCTTATGGTATGCTATCAGGATGGACTACACATGGGAGGCTATCTTGTCCTTATTGTCTTTATCGAACTGATGCGTTTCAGCTAAAACATGGTAGAAAAACTTGTTGGTTTGATTGTCACCGGAGGTTTTTACCGGATAACCATCCATATCGGAGGAACAAGAGGTTATTTATCAAGAACAAAAGTGTACATGTCCCTCCACCCGTTAATTTAACAGGGCTGATATACAGGCGCAAATCGATCATTGGAGGGCAGAGGAAACAGTAACGCGTGGGGGAAACTGGCACACTCCTGCAAATATGCCTGAAGGTTATGGAGTTCATCATAATTGGCACAAGAAAAGTATCTTTTGGCAACTACCTTATTGGAAAGATCATCTGCTCAGACACAATCTTGATGTCATGCACATTGAAAAAAACTTTTTTGATAACATCATGCATACAGTTATGAACGTAGCGGGAAGAACAAAAGACAATGGTAAGTCAAGATTGGACTTGCTTGATTTATGCAACAGAAGTGAGTTGCATCTACTGAGAAACGGGAAAGCACCAGTTCCTGTATTTCGGTTGAGTGCAGATCAAAAGTCAGCATTGTTCAGATGGGTTTCTTCTGACGTTAAATTTCCTGATGGGTATGTCTCTAATCTTTCCAAATCTGTTGAGAAGGGGGTAAAGTTTGCTGGGATGAAAAGCCATGACTGCCATGTGTTTATACAACGATTATTTCCATTTGCATTTGCTGAACTCTTGCCCAAAAACGGCCATGAAGCTATTGGAGGCATTGGTGCTTTTTTCGGGATCTTAGTACACAAACATTATCAGTTGATGTAATATCACAACTGGCAATGAATATTCCAATCTTGTTGTGCAATTTGGAAAAGATCTTCCCACCATCATTTTTGATGTTATGGAACATCTTCCTGTTCATCTCCCACACGAAGCAGAGCTCGGTGGACCCGTTCAGTACAAGTGGATGTATCCGTTCGAGCGTTTCATGAAGCATCTTAAAGGTAAAGCCAAAAACCTAGCTAAAGTGGAAGGCTCAATTGTGGCGGGAAGCTTGACGCAAGAGACTTCACACTTCACTTCATACTATTTTGCACCGAAAGTACGAACACGCAAAAGAGCTACTCATCGATATGATGATGGAGGAGTTGGCCATACATATGCCGTTGAAGGTGTACCTGACATATTCTCGCCGATCGGACGTCTTAGTGGAAAACTAAAAAATGTTTGGTGGTCCAATGAAAAATATTATCACAGTGCACATACATATATCCTGTTAAATTGTGAAGAGTTGTCATCGTATGAAAGGTACTTTTTAATTAATAATATCTTTATATGAGTTGTCAGTATTAATAACTATATTGTTGTTTTTCTCAGCACATTTGTTGATGAGGTCAAAGAATGCATATCTGGGGTTTCTGAAACTGAAATCAATGATCGTAAAGATCAACACTATGCCCAATGGTTAAAAGGACAAGTACGTATAAAATTTTAATTAAAAGACTACTTTAATTTGCTATATATCCAAATCAAGAAATTAAAGCGGAATTTATTTCTTATTAGGTGGACCCGAATGATCCGGATGAATTTCCAACATGGTTCCATGAGTTACTACTAGGTCCGATGGCAAAAATAACTACAGCCTCAATGTATTTCACTCGGGGCTATGTTTTTCACACATACCGTCACGGTGCAAAGCGGGCGACAACTAACTATGGAGTTTGTGTGAGGGGTGAACTCGATTTTTATGGAGTTCTGCAAGAAATAATTGAAGTAGAGTATCCAGGATTGTTAAGGCTGAAAACTGTTCTCTTCAAATGTGATTGGTTTGATCCAACTGTTGGAAGAGGGGTACGTCTAAACAAGTTTGGAGTTGTTGACGTGAACAAATCACGACGGTACAACAGGTTTGAGCCATTTATATTAGCTTCTCAAGCAGAACAGGTAACGTTTCTGCCATACCCCCGAGTTCGATCAACAGGAATTTCATGGTTAGCTGTAGTTAAAGTGGCTCCGAGGGGCAAGATTGTAGGGCTTGAGGATGTTCCACTTCAACAGGACACTTGCGTAGATCTGTCTGAACCAGATGTTGATGAGGAGATTTTCTTAATAGACCCTCGGAACAGGCAAGTTGAAGATCTTCCCGAAGATACAGAAGAAGAAGGTGATGATGAGTTTGCTGAAACCGATGATGACGATTTGGCGGAAGAAGACGGTGATGGTGATGAAGTAATAGAGGAAGATGAATCTGATTGAGTTTCATGCATTGTATTTAGTGAATGTTTGGGTTTATGTAATTTGTAACTTTGTTTGTTTGAATTTTTTTAAAACCCTAAAATTCGATTTTACGACGGTTTTACGACGGTTTTCTAAACCCTAAACCCTAAGTCTAGGTTTTAAGCCCTGAATGAATAGGGTTTCAACATTACGACGTCGTTACGACGAACCATCGTAATATCGTCGTAAGGTTACGACGGTTTTACGACGAGTACACTATTTCGTCGTAAAATCATCGTAATGTTGAAATCCAAGAATTTGAATCTTTTATATCTTATTGGTTGTAAGATATTTCACAAATGTTTTTGATTGGTTATCTTTTTTTATATGAAATGCTATCAATCTGATCAAAATCAAAAATTTGAAAAAAAAACATACATATTTACAAGTTCATGCATGTTTTCGTAAATGTTAAGTGAAAGGTTATATATTAGATTACGGAATTTCAGTTTTTACTATCTCATGTCACAAATCCATCATACATGCAAAGTTGTAAACCTTTTGTTATATGTTAGGATACAATAACCTTTGCATTGTTCTTCATTCAATATCCCATTTATAAAATTTAAGGTTTACTCACTTTTTTTAAAAACTTCGTAAAACCGTCGTAATATAATCGTAAATTTACGACGGTTTTACGTCGAAGTTCTCTAAAACCATCGTAAAACCGTCGTAACGTTTGCACCGGATAGGCTCTTGATCCGAGGTACGAGGTTATAAATGTTTAGACGTTACGACGATTTTACGACGGTTTTGGGTAAAATCGTCGTAAAACCGTCGTAACGGTCAAACGCTCCCATCACAACACGTGTCATGTCATGCAGTGGACCGACTGTTATACAACCGAATCGTCGTAAAATCGTCGCAAAATTACGACGATTTTACGACGATCACAAAATTTATTTAAGGGACGCGAGTTTTCCCCATTTCGTCGCTCATTCCTCTCTTCTCCCCTCTCTCTCTACAATACTTTCTCTCTCTAAACCCTTACCCACTCCCTCTCTCCCTACTCTCCCAGCCAATACTTGTAAGTTTTTTTTTTAAATTAATTTCATTACATATTCTTTTAGATTTAGGTTCGGAATTTAGATTTAGGTTCGGAATTTAGATTTAGGTTTCGGAATTTAGATAGGCCCGGATTTTGTAAATTTAAATAAATATTTGCAAAATTAGTAACAAATTTTTTTAAATTTTGTAGATTCTGTCGATATGGCTCCTCGGGCTAAGAGATTTCACTACCGACAGCTGGTCGATTCTGACGGTTCGGCCCCGTCTACCTCGGCGACCGGATCAGCCATCCCGGAGTCCTCGGGCACACAACGGACGGTTTCCCAACCGGTCGTTGTACCGCAGCCGGCACCGCCTCCACCACCACCAGCCCAACCAGCAGCTCCCGCACAGGCCGAGCCTGAGGCTGATCCGATCCCGCCTGTACCGTATGCCCAGTTTACGGTACAAGATCTTCTGGCACAGCCGGGTCGTGAGACCATGAACAAACTCGACCCGGATCGAGCCCTGGGCACATTTTGGTACGTAATTTTTTTCCTACAATATTTTTAAATTAATTAATAATTATTCTTATATATTTGAAATTAATTTACTTTTGTCTTTCTATTTGACTAGGTTTACGACCGACAATGCCGTCGGTCGTAACGTTGCGGATATCATCAAAGGGTTTTTCGTACAACCCCATACCAGCTGGAAAAAGCTGGATCAGGCCACACTTGACACTTGGTTCAAGTGTTTTGCGATAAGTAATTTACAATTTCGTTTAATTTTAATTTTAAATTTTAACTTTTTACAATATTACTAACTTCTTTTTTTTTCCTAGCAAAACTGGCATTGGGAAACATCCGCACACGGACGTGTGGAGACGGCCTTCAAAGAGAAGGTTGACGGCGACAAGGCCAAGCCGGCGCCTATGGCCAATACCGTCTAGTACTGGTTGGATCCGCACAACCAGACTACGGCCGCCAAGTGTTCCGATTGTAGGTAAGTAATTAATTCCAATATATTTACATTATTTGTTTTCATTAATTCTTATAATAGATTCTAATGAAAATATTTTTCAGGAACGCTACTGACGATGCGGGAAATCGGAAAAACGTTCCGCACACCTCCGGCCAGAATCCTTTTGCCGGAAGACGGCTTATGATGGTAAGTAAATTAAAATTACTATTTTTTTTGTTTTCAAATAATTAACCCTTATTTGTCGATACTAATTTTTTCATTTTGATTTTGTAGGTCGAAGATAACGGAGGAGAACTTCCTCCGATGACAAAGGTTTTCGCCGAGACGCATAAGAAGCGGAACGGCGAATTCACGGATCCTCGGGTGGAGGAGATCTACAACGCCGCCTGTGCGGCGATCGAGGAGCGACAGACGCAGCTGACTCAGCAGGCGCGTCAAACGTCTCCCGGAGGTAGCTCGGTCCAATCGACCCCGGCGCTGACGGTGGCGACGATGGACCAGATTTTCGAAGAGGTAAATTTAATTACTATATTTAGTTAATGTAACTTTAGTTTTAAATTGAATTTCTAACCATAATGTTTTTAAATATTTGTAGATTGCTCCAAAGAAAAAGGGGCGGGTATTAGGAATGGGGTCCATCCGTGATACCCCAAGAGCTACGGCGACTGGTCACGTCCGGGTCCCGGATCCGGTTATCCGCTAGGAGATCGATCAGATGCGGACCCGTTACGAGACGAGGATCGACCAGCTCTACGGTCTCTTCGAGATCATGGGAGCCGATAACCCGGTGCTCATGGCGCAGTTGGAAAAGCTGCGGGCTGATGGGGTTGTCGGATCGTCTGCCGCTGGGTCATCCACTAGGACGCAACCGCCGGTGCAGACAGACGAGGAGATGTTCTGATCTCTCGGGGTTGAGCCTCCTAGAGCCGGAGATCAGGCGCCGGCAGAAGCATCAAACCGAAGACCCGGCAAGGAACACGTCCAGGACGATGGGGAGGAGGACGGTGACGGGATCGACGATATTGATTTAGATTTAGATTTAGAGCTGTAGTGTTTTTACGTAAATTACAATTAATTTTAATTTGAAATTTTAATTTCAATTTTTAATAAATTTTAAATTGTAAATTATTTTTTTTAATTTAAATTTTAATTCGAATTAATTTTTTTTTAATTTTCAATTATATTAAACGTCGTATAATCGTCGTAATATCTTTATTTAAAACCGTCGTACACTCGTCGTAAATATTACGACGAATTTACGACCAAAATGTACGACGACAAATACGACGATTATACGTCCGTGCTTTACGACGATTTTACGACGAAATGATTAAATACTTTACGATTGATTTACGACGATTTTTGCGTCGTACATTTTACGACGATCTTACGTCGACCATTAACGACCACTTAACGACGGTCCAGGCGAAGACCAAGTCGACGCAATTCGATGTAAACTCGTCGTAAATTGTACGACGCATTTACGACGATTTTGTTTCCCTCGATGTTACGACGAAATGAAACCGTCGTATACTATACGACGATTTTACGACGATTTGTCTATTACGACGATAACTTTACGACGATTTTAAAATCGTCGGTAGTTCGTCGTAATAGCCCTATTACGACGAAATAACGACCATTTTGGCCGTTGTAAAATGATGTTTTTTTTGTAGTGGGATTAAAGCAGTTTGGACGCATGTGGTATAATCGTCTCAGTGAGCATTTAACAAAAGAAAGATACGTGAACAATCCTATATGCCCATGTGTTTTCATCAAGAAAACAATATCCGGATTTGTAATTATTGCGGTATATGTTGATGATCTAAACATTATTGGAACTAAGGAGGAAATACAAGTAGTATCGAACTACTTAAAAGGAGAATTTGAAATGAAAGATCTCGGACAGACAAAGTATTGTCTCGGTTTACAAATCGAGCATTCCCAAAAAGGTATATTTGTACATCAATCTACATACACAAAAAGAGTGTTAAATCGTTTCAACATAATAAAGCAAATCCTCTTAGTACTCCTATGGTCGTTAGATCACTTAGTGTTGAAAAGGATCCTTTCCGACCACATGAAGAAAATGAAGACTTACTCGGTCCTGAAGTACCATATTTAAGTGCAATTGGAGCTCTTATGTATCTCGCAAATTGCACTCGACCTGATATATCATTTGCCATTAACCTTTTGGCTAGATTCAGCTCATCTCCTACACAGAGACATTGGAACGGAATTAAACATGTTTTTCATTATCTTCAAGGGACAGTTGATTTAGGATTATTTTATCCTAAAAACTCAGATGGACAAATGATTGGCTTTGCTGATGCAGGGTATCTATCTGATCCTCACAAAGCCCAGTCACAAACTGGATACGTTTTCACAGTTGGGGGAACTGCTATATCATGGCGCTCTCAGAAACAAACGTTTGTGGCTACTTCCTCAAACCATGCTGAAATCATTTCCCTCCACAAGGCAAGTAGAGAAAGTGTATGGCTTAGATCAATGAGCCAGCATATCAAATCAAGTAGTGGACTTTGCGTTAGTACAGAACCGACCATATTATATGAGGATAATGCTGCATGTGTTGCCCAAACAAAGGGAGGATATATCAAAAGCGACATGACCAAACATATTCCACCGAAGTTTTTCTCATATACCCAAGAGCTTGAGAAGAATAAAGAAATTGAAGTGAAATATGTTCGATCATCTGACAATGCTGCAAACCTTTTCACAAAGTCATTACCTACTTCGATGTTCCGAAAACATGTCCACAACATTGGAATGCGTCACCAACGAGATCTATAAAACGGTTCTAGTCACTCGAGGGGGAGCATGTGAGGTTGTACTCTTTTTACCTTTGCTATAGTTTTTCTTACTGGATTTTCTCTAGAAAGGTTTTTAACGAGGCAACTGAAGATGAACCACAAGGGGGAGTGTTGCAAAGTCAAAACTTTGCGTAAGGATTTGATGATGGAGCCCATTTACTTATCTCTTACAGTAATACTTGTCTGATTTTCTTCTATATATAGCATGTACTTGTCCATTGTAAGATACACCAAAATAAAAATACAAAATCTCTCTCTCCCTGTTTGGTACACATCTCTCTATTTTTATTTTCACGTTCTATTCAAATAACTATGTTAATATTATTCACATATTATGTTGATATAATATACGATATATGATATAATTAAACATGCTGAAGGTTCTCCTCATAACTTCTATTTTTTGTTTCTTTTCCTATTTTATCACTATAATATGTTTCAACACAACATTTCATTGTGCACAAATCAGTAGTGAAGCTAGCCAAAACTTTTACGAGATCGGTTACAATGTATTCTGAACAAATCTTACAGAAGTTATTAAGCTAAATTTTTAACATTTAATTTGTTTTTTTTCAAAAAATACATGTTATATTTTTTTTTATTTTTTTTAATTTACATGGGTCAATTGACTCACCTTTTAATATGCTGCTTCTGCTACTAGCACAAATAATACAGTCTTAAAAGATGTATTAAACTACACCTGAATGAAGGGATCTGCTTTGCAATATATGTCTATGTCTAAGATCTTTAATGTTTTATAACAGTGGACATTTTTCTTTGGTTGGTTCATATGTACTTCACTTATTCAAGCCCCCAATTTTATGACATCCGTCCATTCGTTTCATTTACTCGACTCAACAGTACTCATGATCAATTTTATTTGTTCATTTTTCTTGGCTTGTCTGAGTCACTTCGAATTTAAATGTTATGTTACCAAAATTTAGTTAGAATTTTTTTTTGCTAATTACAAATACATGTTTATCTTTTTTCGGTTGTCAACAAACGCAATTTATATATATATCATTTTGCCGCACATTTCTACAGCATTAATACCGTATTATGCTATTATTCTCTATGCACAACTAATTTATGATATAAAATCTATTTCTGTCGCATAAGCATGTTGATAACTTTTTAGGGCTCTAAATTCGTATTCAAAATATTGCTATATCCACATTTACAAGAATACCAAATTAATATACTTTCAAAAAATCATTTAATAAAATTACATGTTATATTTTCACCATATTTTTTACTAATACGCTTTTGTTAGTTTCTAAAAACAACTTTGACATTTGTTATTTACCTGAATAAATCTTCTTTTGCTTAGTTAATTCTACTAAGTGTGTTTTGAGTTTTGTATGATTGACTGCCGATCTATACCTGTATCAGATCGTTTGATAGAGCTACAGCCTACATAGTAGGACTGGAATTATTATATCCGGTCTCCGATCCGATATCCGGTCTTATCCGTTCCGTAAAAACCGAATATCCGTGTAGTTTGGATCCCGATCCGGATAATGAAATTAAGTATTCGATTATTTCGGATACGGATCCGGATAATAGAATATTTTGAAATCGGATATTCGTTATCCGTTTATTAAGTATTTATTTTGATAATATTTATTGAAATTCATATTGCATGATAATTTTCTATTTCAGATTGTGAGATAAGAACATGAAAATGGATAACACATGGATATGAAGATAAATTAACTTCTCTATTACTTTTTTTTTTGATATGTAAACTTTTAAACTTTGTGCTATTTGAATGCTACTTGAATGCTTTTTAATTTTTGGTATTTATAATTTTTGTTATATTGATACATTTTAATTATATATATGTTATCTCATTATAATTTTTTAAAATTGAAGATTTTTTTGAAAATCAATATCTGGTCGGATATCCGTAAATATTCGGTTCAAACCGGGTGTCCGATCTCCGGATTTCCAGAGTTTTTGGATCCGGATAGTAAAATTGATTATCCGGAGAATCCGGATACCTTGAAAAGTCTGGATATCCTGTTCCGTTCCAGCCCTACTATATGGTAGGAGTAATTAAAACATTTCCCAAAATAGTTGGAGTTTCGTGTCTTAAAACTAACTATTTCATATCTTAAAACTAACTACATCTTGTTACAGCATTGCTTTTAGTGTCATTTTGTCAAGCTTAAACATCTTCAACCAAATTGTTGTTTGGTCTTCTTTTTTGCAAAACCATAACATTTGATAAGAAATTCTGAAATGTTAAGGTTTCATTTGAAAATAGTTGCACTGTTTATTTTTCAAACGAAAATTCTGAAAATATGTAGAGCCTTAAAACTCAACTGGAAGGATTGCTCTTTCAATCACTTCATTATTCATGTAACAAAGTTCCAGATGCTCGTGAATATTAGGGATTATAAAACTTTCTAGAGACATGATCCTGCTGTTTTTTAGCAGAAAAAAAAAAGACATGATACCGCTGCTTCTTTAGCCTTACCATAATAAATAACTTCAGTTTCTGAATAAATTACCTTAAAAAACATCCCAACATGTTTATACTCATAACCCATGGTTAGATACGAATTCAATGAGGCTAAACTAATGGTTGGAAGTAGAATTAAGTAAGTCCTTTCTGCATAGGATTGCTGCTACGTACAAACGAAATAGGCAATGTCTTTATGGTTGCTGTGGATTATATACTCTTGGTTTCCAGCTAAGTGTTAGAGATGTGGGCAGTTAGGTCACAAAAGTCTAGGTGCCTCCTCCTTCATTAACAAAATGCAACTTTTCAACGAACACAAGGGTCTCCTTCAGTACTTGCTCCTGCTGCTACTATGGATTTAACTTCTATACTAGCCATTAACGCTTCAACCACCGATGTTGTTGTACCAATTGCAGCTACAATCACTTCAGACACATCATGTAATGAGGCTGAACCATCAACACCAACCGCCCTTAAAAATTATATTTATCCTTCTACTGTATTATTAAACGCTAACATTACTCCAACAACAGTAGCCTTTGTCCCAACTGAGACAACATCAATCACTAATGTGTCGAGCAACACTACTCCCATCGCCACAGAAACTTCACTATCAACTGGTACTCCTTCAGGTTTGGTAACTTTTTTAACTCCTATATCAGATTCGTCTATTGATGCTGTGTAAAGGAATGTCTTTGGTAGCAATTAATTTGCTGCCTTAGATTCAGGAGTTTATACAAGTTTTGAAATGGATGACACATCTCTAAAAACCTGAGGATGAAGACTAATAAAACCTACGCAAAAGATCCAAAAAATGCAATGGATAATGGTAGGTAAGCAAGAGCATGTTCAATGCAGATGCTTAGGAAGAGTGCTTAGATAATTTTTAAAAAAAATTAAATCATAAAAATAGAATAATTTGAGCATTGATGTTTAAACAAGAGTTGTAAGCAGCGATGCTTAACAGATACTAGCAGACATATGTTATAAAATGAAGATGATTTTAAATTTAATAATTAAATAATACTTAAGCACATTTTTTAGAGTTGCTACCATTGAACATGGTCTAATAGGGGACATCGTAACTTTCTAAAACTAGGTATATGATTTGAAAGTTCTTTTATCCCAAAAAAACAAAACATAAATTTTAAAAAGTTGGCAATACATAACTTAAGAGATAGCCTTTGTAAATGGTAATGTATATTATTGTTGTGCAGCATTCAAAAGTTTCTTGCGATGCTTGAGTAACTCAACAGCGTCATTCTTCTTTTTCTGCCCCATCTTCATGGCTATATAGAGCTTCCTCTGCTTATTAGACATCATCACTGTGGACATATCAGTTTGCGTATAAGGTGCATCATCAATTGATTCTTCACCCTCGCCTTCTTCCTCCACCACATGAGGCGCTACATCAGCTGCACTTCCCGTCAGTTCCATCTTCAGCTCCTCATGGTATTGCTTCTCCAACGCCGCCATCATCTTCTTGTTTCTAGCAGCTTCAGCTTCCTCAGCACGGCTCATAACACCTTCGTTTTTCTTTTCCTGCCCCATCTTCATGGCCTCGTAGTCGTAGATCAGCTTCCTCTTCCCTCTGGACATCATCACCGTGGACATATGCCTAGAGACATTTCCTTCCTTTTTCTTCATGGTGAAACGCCACCAAAGAGGGAGGAACGGATCACAGATGGAGAGAGGAGAAGAAAAAGTTAGGGTTTTGGACAAAACCAAATAGTTAAGTTGGGTGCAAGAAGAACTATATCATGGGCTTCTTAGGGCCAATTGACTCCTCATCTTGTTTCTGTGTATTTTATTACGACAATGGTTGTCAAGGCCCAATAGTCTCATTGTCTCCAAAACAAAGTCGGTTCAGAATGAAGCTGAAGAGAAGCGAGTCGGAATTCATCGACTCAGACACCAAACCACACTTGAGCTAAATCTTGAGACACCGACTAAATTTTTTTTTTTAATATCTGGTAGTAATCTTAGGCCTTCCAACTCAGACTAATCCCCCTTAGTTATGCAAGCTCAAGCTCAAGTTGCAGCTTACATGGTTGGGTAGCCAAAAACTAAATGTGATAATTCCGCATCTAGAGAAATTTTATATTTGGTCTGGATCCACATAGTTGAATCTTTCACTAAAAGAAATCACCCCACTACACCCTTTTAGTTCTGAATGAATTATTTTTCCTAAGAACTCTAGTAAAAACACGATATTCACCTAAAATTTGGGTCTATAGCTAAATCTACATTGTTTGTAAGTTCTATCCTTGCAGAATAAAACAATTCTGTTTGTTCGTTCTAGCTGCCTTAACATTGGAAGACAAATTATCACATTTTAAATATGTATTAGATGTACTAATACTTTACCCCATCCATCTAGAAATTTTGGTTTAAACCCTAAACGTTACTGGGTTAAAGATGCCTCTTCTTTGCATTTTTTTTGTTCTGTCTATACGAGTATTGCAATTGAAAGAATTTTGATATATAAAAAAAAAAATTTGGATCCAAGATTTTTCTTGTTCTTATATAATTCTCATTATTTAGTATGGTAAGAACATATTCTCTCCAAAAAAACACAATCTAACCTGTAATTCCAACAAAAAGGAAGCAGCCATTTGGTCAGTGCTGTATCAACTTAAGCTCTGCTCTGAGAGATGCAACATAATCTTCTTCAGACTATCAACATTAGGTAAATTCAGTTAAGAAAAAATGAAGAAAAGGAAATTTGATAAACTGTTATTTCTCTGCCTCTTTAACTTGAGCTCAAAGATCCTCCTGTAATCAATAGCTGTACAAATCAAGGGGCAGCAAAACAACTGAATTAAAGAGGATTTTTCCATAATCGTAAAATTACACTTAATAATGACTCTTGACTTCTTTATAGCTGTTTGTGCGAGTCATTCAGAATCAGCAACCATTACCACTTACCAGAAGTGTGGTGATCACACATAGTGGATTTGTTAAAAGTGTATTTGCCCAATGGAGACCAAAAAAATTGCAAAGCCTAAGGAAACAAAAGAGGTCAAACACAAGAATTTATCGATGGGATTTAAAAATTTGGCTCAGATGTCATGACAAATTTCCTCCTATCACATCAATGTCAGAGGAGGAAGTTGAAGGATTCGAGAAGGCGACAAACACAGATCCTAATGAGTGCGCATAGGCTCATGCAGTTATAAATTATTTGAGCCTATCTAGGCCCATCTCAAATCTACTAAACATTTTTTACTCTTTTTTTGTGAACATGTTAAAATTCATACCAATTTTCGTTTACAATGTTGTTGATGAAATCAACTTATCACAAAGAGCAAAAGATAGACGGACAGGAAAAAAAGAAGCAGAAATTACAACAATTAACTAAGAGCACACATAGATTGAAAAGAAAGCTCCTGTAGCGAAGGCGATCTGATGTTACTTGACGGGAACGATAGCAAGCAATCTCTCATTAACCTGTCAACTGAGCAGCGACCGATATTGTAGAGGATATGGCTGTGAAAATGCGAGAGTTGCGTTCCTTCCATAAAAGGTAGATGATAGTTTGACACAGCAGCTTGATGATGGATTTCATAGGAGAAGACAAAGATTGTCTTTGATTGACCCAGACCGCCACAGCTTGAAGAGACAAACATTTTTTTACTTTTGGGACCAACACTGAAATTATGGTGATTAACATCTAAAGTTGAGTTTGTTTTTAAACAAGTTTTCTTTCCAAATATATATTAGATACTTTTCTATAAATCGACTTATATTCTTTTAGTCGTTCGTCGATATTGTTTATAGATTATAATATCGCCACATAAAGTATATAGAAAATTACAGAGGATTTTGAAAAAGAAAAAAATGAATTTGAAATTTAGTGACTAATATGTATGTAGATCCATATAGTAACCAATTAAATATCAATATATTCTAGTTATCAATATTTCTTGTCTTTTCAGCTTATTGTTTTAAACTGCAAGCGATATATATAATTTTCGTTTACTTCTTTTTCTCTTCTTTTATAAACTAAAAAAAATATTTGAAAACTATAAGGTCAATTTAATTTTATTAAGAAAATATCAGAATTAATGGAACCTAGTGGATCATTCATCTATTTTCAAATGTACATAAAACAACTCATTGAGCAAACATCAATTAAAAGGTATCTATTTTTGGGATTACAAGGTATAGTTAAAACTTATAAGCAATAGATAAGAATTTCAATAATACGTTATACAACAACAATTAAATGTGTTGGATGGACTTAGACTACTCCTAAATTTATCCTTCTAACTAATTGCAGTCAACTAAGTATATTACAACTAGCTAAAGATTAACTCGGTACTCCGTCCCGCCTTTTTCTCCCTCCTCTTAACTTCCACATTTGTTACTGTCTGAGAGAGAGAAGCTCAAAAGTTACAAATTAGAGCTTATTTTTATTAGCCCTTCATCTGTTCGTTAGCCTTTAGATTCTCTCAATTTACACCATATTATTATTAGCCTTAGGAATTTAGATATTATCGATTAGAAATTTTTTTACGTATACTGCAAAATGAAAATAAAAAAGACTAAATTCATGAGTTTTGTTACCAAACAAATGGTCTTTACAAAAATATTTGAATATTGTTCTATAATCAACTTATATTATTTTGGTCGTCGTAGATATTGTCTTTTCAATAATAATGGCGTCATATAAAGTATATGTAATGAGAAATGAGAGAAGCTTTTGGAGAAAATACCAAATTTAAAATTTACTGACTAATAGGTCAAGATCCATATGGTAATCAAATAAATATCAATTATTTTTCCGTTATCAAATTATGTAGTCTTCTTAGCTTATTGCTTTAACTTCAAAGGCACATAAAAAAAAAATTCATTTCATTATTTTTTCGTATAAACTTCAAAAAAAAAAAAAAAACTCGAGAGCTATAGTTAAGGCTATTTATATTTGAAAGAAATTATTAAAATTAATGGAATTTAATGGGTCATTCATTAGTTTGAATTTGTATAGTAACTCATTAAGTTCTCTCGTATTCCTCCTTGTTACGAGCTAAACTCTCTCCGTCTTTGTACTCTTCTCTCCATTCTACTAAGTTTTTTTTTCCATGGAATATCGACGCCTTGTCCATGGAGAGATTCTTATATGGCCAAAAGAATGATGCCTTGTGTTCCAAGAAACAAGAGTGTTCTAGAGACCGATCGATCGTGAAGAAGACAAGGGAGATGGAGATTAAAAACGACAACAAAGAGAACATGACGTTTGGCCCGAGGAAGGAGAAACACTTGGTCGTTAATGGCCGAAGCCCTACAGAGGACATGGTCATTAAAGATGCAACCAGAGATTATCATAACACTTCGAAGAAGCGACCATACAAGAATCTTATCAAAGGGCAATGGACGGCGGAAGAAGATAGGTATTTAACTATACATATACATAGATATCTGTCTTTTCAGATTGATTCATGCGTCTATATACGAGAGTCTATATATATATATATATGCGTTTGTAGATTGATTCATGCGTCTATATATGAGAGTCTAAAAATATATTTATGCGTTTGTAAATCCGAAAATATATGTATAGGAAGCTGATAAGGTTGGTGAGGCAACATGGGGAGAGGAAATGGGCAATGATCTCGGAAAAACTTGAAGGAAGAGCAGGCAAACAATGTCGTGAGAGATGGCATAATCATCTCCGTCCTGATATCAAGGTTTTTTTTTTTTTTTCTCTAGATCTCTCTATGTATATATAAATATATTTTCTTTGGTTTTATATATAACATAGTATTGTCTTGGTCTTCTAACATAAGTATCTCTTTACGTTTTTGTCGATTTTTTTTCCCAGAAAGATGGATGGAGCGAAGAAGAAGAGAGGATTCTTGTAGAAGCACACACGAGAATTGGGAACAAATGGGCAGAAATCGCTAAACTCATACCAGGACGCACCGAGAACTCTATCAAGAACCATTGGAATGCGACTAAACGACGCCAAAACTCAAAACGCCAACAAAAACGCCAAGCAAACGCAGTTAACAACGATAGAGATCTCTCACCATCAGCTAAAAGGCCATGCATTCTCCAAGACTACATCAAAAGCATCGACAATAATGACACTAACAAGGGCAATGGCGAGAACAAGTATATCATGAATACCAACAGTGTTGTTTCTACACCGAATCTTGATCAGATATATTCTGATGGAGATTCATCATCGTCTGTCCTTGGCGATCCATATGACGAAGAGCTGGTTTACTTACAAAATATCTTTGCAAACCATCCGATTTCTCTTGAGAACATTGGTTTGAGCCAAACTTGTGATGAGGTAAACCATTCTTCATCATCTGGATTCATGATCAAGAACCCTAACTCGCACAGCAATGTTGAGACGCATCATCATGATCAGGCAATGGTCGCAGTTCCTAGTAATACACCGCACCTTGCGTCAGATATCTACTTGTCTTATTTGTTGAATGGTACGACGTCGTCTTACTCCAACCCTCATTTTCCGTCTTCCTCATCGTCGTCCGCGTCATCCACCACCGTAGAGTACGGAGGCCACAGCGAGTTGCTTGTTCCTCAAGCTAACTCTACAAGTGAAAGAAGAGATATGGATCTGATAGAGATGCTTTCTGGTTCTATTCAAGGTAGCAACACCTGCTTCCCATTGTTCTAGGCTTCTAGCTACCCATTTATGCTCGTGTGATGTCATATGATCATCATTATCATTATGATCATTCTCTATCTTTTTTTTTAAATAATTGATTATCTTAGAACTTTCTATAGATCATAAGATTTCAGCTTAATTCTTTTGGTATCAAAATAATGAATTAGGGTTTATGTGCTTCTTTGTAGTCGAAAACTGAATTTCTTCAATTTCTGGTTTAATCTTTCGGTACTTTTTTTTGTTACTTTTCATTTTATTAAGTTATTATGTTATTCAATTAATTTAGTGGTTGTTTTAGCTAGAGATGAGTGAGATATTGATTCCCACTTACGTTACGAAATTGGTATTAATCTAAATTTAAGTCCATTAATTCAATAAAATTCATACTCAAACTAGACTTTTATTCGAAAAGAGTTGAACAACCTTAAACAAACAAAGACATAATAATCCTTATATCCCTTTTCCCCTACATATTTTTCGAAACCTCGGTTATAGATAATATTTTACAAACCACGCGTAAACCGTTTACACAAAACAATGAACTGATATCATCCAATAAACCATAATATACAACCTATTAGACCATCTCCAATGGTGAGAGACTCATAAAGATTTTCATCTTGTTTTTAATATATTTTGTGTTACTTACACATATATGTATATTTGTGAGAGATTTTTAGTTTTTGAACTTTCAATGGTAGGTTTTTTAAACAGAGTTTCTTAAAAAAAATAATTTTTTAAATTATAAAAATATTATAAAATAAATTTAATTCATTAATTTAAATTGCAAACACATACAAAAATACATTAATAAACACAGAAAAAAATCGAAAAAAGAAAATTTGAAATTTTAATCCAAATGTGTTCCACTAAATCACTTTTCAATCATCTATGCGTCCTTCGATCACAAACATCGTCTCGAATAACTCTCGATTTCACATGCATGAAAGAGAGAAGGATGCACCGATAAATAATCTTGAAGCTTCGCCCGATATGTTCTGAAACTTTTTTTCTTTTTTTCCAGCAATAATACCAAAAGAAAAGAGATAGATAAATGGAAAAAAAAAACAAAAAAAAATTTCATCTAATCAGACCTTGCCACATCATAGTCTTTTATGGGTCTCTCAATTCCTCTCATGAGAATCGGTTCTCATCAATTAGACTATTTAATCTTTTTTTTAATGCCAAATTAACATGAGAAACTCTTAACACCCCATTGTTGGAGATGGTCTTAAACCTTACCCAATTTGAAAACCGACTCGAACCTTTTAAATCATTATCTAACACAATAATTCTGAAATCATTTTTTCATATCGAGAAGAACCAAAAGGTTTGAGTTTAAAAAAAATCGAAGTTGATGTGCTGCCTAAGGCGATGCTCAGTTTATTATTTTTGTTTTCTGCCAATTTGGACGTTTTTCCCTCAGTTTCTTTGTCTATATCTCTTTTCAATGGGTCCAGTGAGTTATACTAATTCTATCCATTCACAGATCACAAATTTGGCTCACCCAATCAATACCACACATTATTATGTCATATCACAAACACACAAAAGACAAAGCATACGTGACCACATTCTCTATATCCTTCACTTCTATCAATCATATCAACCATTACATAACCGAACCGGTATCATAACCCCGAACCGGAGTCCTGTTTTCCAGAACCTTTAGCATACGTTAGCAATGTTGCGTGATAACGTATCTAAGTCGATGAATATAAAATTACATAACCAATAAATTGTTTTGTTTAGACTCAAATTTCGTTTTGGAATAAGAAAACCACAATACCGGTCTATACCGTAAGATAACCGAATACGTATAAAGAAAAGTAACGATAAAAACTGAAAAAGAAAAAGACCAAAGAGGAAATTAAAAGAAAAAAGAAAAATCAAAATACGAAAAACGAAAAATGTCAGAGGTAGAGGAAGGAGAAGAAGAAGAAAGATCGAGTGCGGTTACAGGTTCGAGAAGTTTCGATCTTCCCGATGAAGTTCTTCAAGTTCTACCGTCCGATCCATTCGAGCAGCTAGATGTGGCCCGCAAAATCACATCCATTGCTCTCTCGACACGTGTCTCTGCTCTCGAATCAGAGTCGTCCGATCTCCGGGAGCTTCTCGCCGAGAAGGAGAAAGAAATCGCCGAGCTCCAATCTCACGTGGAGTCTCTCGACGCGTCTCTCTCCGATGCGTTACAGAAGCTTTCCCTCGCCGACGGTGAAAAGGTCCGACCCGATTTTGACTTCTGACCCGACCCGAATCGATTTTCAATTTTTCCTTTTCAAAAAATTGTTCATTTCAAAAAAATATCTGCAGGAGAATCTGCTGGGAGAGAATGCTTCGTTGTCTAGTACTGTGAAGAGACTCCAGAGAGATGTCTCAAAGGTAAGACTTTTTGGTCTCTTCTCTTTCTAATTTTGGAATTAGCTGAGTTTTATTTAGTGTCCAATTAGAAATTAACAAAAAAACGATTTTAAGTTTTTGGAGCTTGAAAGATGTTTCAATGGAGGTTACATGGAAATTTGATTGATATTTTTTGCGAAATTGGTGCAGCTTGAGGGATTCAGGAAGACGCTTATGATGTCTCTTCAAGATGATGACCAAAATGTATGAAAATTTCACTTTCTTGAATTTTCTTTGAATTGAAAATTCACAATCTTGAATTGATTTTGATTTTGGTTTGGTTTGGTTTTAATAGGCAGGAACAACGCAAATCATTGCTAAACCAACACCAAATGGTATATACATAGTTCTTGCTTTCTGCTAAATTTGTGAAAAAAAATCTTGATATGCTGATTTTCTTTTGAGAGTTTCAGATGAAGATTCTCAATTTCAACCTTCAAGACATTCATCAATCCAATCTCAAGCTTCTGAAGCTATTGAATCAGCTACAACGGACAACGAAAACGAAGGTAAATCAATCTCAAAGTCTCTTAGCCATTATGTTTTTTGTGTGAATAACGTGCAAGATTTTTGTATTTTACATCGCAGCTCCTAAACCGGGTTTAGCAAACAGTCTCCCATTAGTATCTCAAACCAATACTCCTCGGCTTACTCCTCCTGGTTCACCACCAACACTATCTGCTTCCACTACTCCTAGAACCACCTCGAGACCTCTCTCTCCTCGTCGCCATTCTGTTTCATTCTCCACCACAAGAGGCATGTTTGATGATACTAGATCTTCTATTTCAATCTCAGAGCCTGGATCCCACGCCGGTAAGTTTAAAAAACCATGCTTTTTTCGTGTAGAGGTTTTGAAACAACGCGATTTGCTAACCGGTTTGTTTGTTATCTCTCTGTTTTCAGGAAGAACTCGTGTTGATGGAAAAGAGTTCTTCCGACAAGTCAGGTAAAAAAAAAAGAATTCTGATCAGAAACATTCTTACCACATAGCATTGTCTATAACATATCCCCATCTTGTTCTTGATTCTTGATTAGGAGCCGGTTATCTTACGAGCAGTTTGGTGCGTTTCTTGGAAATGTGAAGGATCTTAACGCTCACAAGCAAACAAGAGAAGTAAGGATCTTAACGCTTACAAGTAAACTTCTTTCGATTTCAAAACTCAGATTCTGAATCGATTCGCAATGGTTTGTTTTCCAGGAAACGCTTAGGAAAGCTGAAGATATATTTGGAAGTGATAATAGAGATCTCTACGTCGTATTCGAGGGTTTGATCACTCGCAACGCTCACTGAGAGTTTGCTTCTTTTATTACACGTAAAAAAATTACTTAAGATTCAATCTGCAAAATATTCAATTTCTTTGTTTTCTTGGCCGTCAAGTAAGACCAAGTGAGACTGACAATTTGATTGTATCATACTATCATTTATGTGCTCTTCGTGTATCTATCAATCTCTCACATCTTCAATAAATTACATCTCATCATCCAAATGATTGTTTAAATTTCAAATGTGATACAAATGATTGACTTGAGTAACTTTGAAAATTAAACTAATATAGTTTTAAATAAGGAATTGATTGAATTCTCCGAGACCGAATCTCACATGTGCTCATCAACAAAAGCTTTGAGATGGTTAAACGAAGATCCTCCTTCTCTCGCCGTCTCCGCCGCTAAATCTCTCCACCTCGCCGCGTTTCTTCTAAACTCCTCCGCCTTCTCCTCCATAACTTCCTCAATGCACCGCCGTATCTCTTCACTCTCCACCACAACCACTTCTTCCTCTTCTTTCTTCTCCACCACCCTCACACCTGTCTTCCAACACTCTTCAAGGAGCTTCGCGTTCGTCATCTGATCAGTCCACTGAGGAAACGCAACCACCGGAACTCCCGCGACCAAACTCTCAAGCGTCGAGTTCCAACCGCAATGCGTCACGAAACAACCGATCGATCTATGTTTCAAAACGCTAAACTGATCGCACCAAGAAACCACCATTCCTATCTCATCGAGCTCTTCTCTGAAACTCCTTATGATCTCTTCTTCTTTCTCTTCACCGTCTTCTTTACTTCTGTACGATTTATCCGTAATCACCCACAAGAACGGCCTACGACTCTGTATCAACGCCTCGCAGATCTCCAAAAGCTGTTTCTTGCTCAACACGGCAAGTGTCCCGAACGAAATATAAAGCACAGACGAATCAGCTTTTGTATCCAACCACTCAATGTACTCAGCTCCAGTCTCCGAATCAGTCCTCGAGGTTATCAACGGACCGATGGGGACGATCTTGGCATGATCAAGAACCGAGCCTAGAGCTTCTTGTTCAAGCTCTTGGAAACTGTTGACGAGGATCTTAGGGTTTTCCTCTTGCTTCAATGACTCCATCTGTGCTCTAAACGCCGCTAGAATAAACGCGTAGGCGTTTGTAGGGACGATGAATGTTGGAAGATCACGGAGACGGAGCAGTGGCAGAGACGGTAATTTAATGTAACCGGAAGGGTTGTTGTTAGCCATCTCTGAGATCGCTTCTTCGTAGCCGTTGAAGTAATGGTAGAAGATGGAGAAGACAGTTATGGGTTGGACCCAGAGAAGAGCAGAAGGGATGTGAAACTCACGCGCTAGCTCAGCGACCCAAGTGAGGAGGAGCGTGTAAACCACGCAAGTAAAAGGCCGGTTTTGACTTCGGTTATCTTCGATAAGTTCGGTTAGGGTTTTTTTGCCGCGTCGTCTTATATCGGACATGTATTGTCCTGCGCTGTCTCTGCGAGATTTGTCGGAGGCAGTTGAGGATTTGTAGCCGTCGTCGTGGCCGTCGGAGTAAGTGGAGAAGATTAGGGTTTCGGGAACGTTTTCTTTGGAGAACATGCGGCGGTTGTAGGCGGAGATTGGGGCGGCGAAGGTGACTCGAGCTCCGGTGATGGTTCCGGCGAGGCGTTTGGCGAGCTCGAGAGATGGGTTGATGTGGCCTTGTACTGGAAATGTCACGAACAAGAAGTGTGGTCCGGTGTGTGATGATTTCGAATCATTGTTGTTGTTATCCATTTTTCTGCTTTTTTTTTTTGATCTTGGATGGTATATAACTCATGAAGATAACAAGTTTGGATTTATATAGAGATTATCACTGACACAGATCTAAGTGAAATGTGAAAGATATTATTATATATTAGTAAAGAAGCTAGAGCAACCCACTAATTATGTACGTTGGACAATTCAATTTTTGTGACGTTAGTGATGACGAAAATTAAAAGATAGATATGAGTAGTACAATACCATTTTGGCCAGCAATATTAAATTATAAATATATGTATGCTATGTAAAGATATTAAACGAACGAGAACATTCAACGTACGTGAAATAATAGGATTCTATAACACTAATTTCGAGATCAGGAATAGAAAAAGACCGAATTGATTGAGACAGTATTTAAAAGTGACCATTTATCATTGATTCACCAAGTCTACTAGTCTTAATTGGCTCGTTAAATCTAAAGTAGGAACTTATCAAAAAAAAAAAAATTGAACAAAAAAAAGAACTTATCACAAAAAGAAAAAATCTAAAGTAGGAATATGTCAAAGAAAAAATACTGTATGCAGAAAAAGAGTTACACCAACGTTTTTTTATAAATAAAGAGAACGATTGGTTAAGTTATGGTCGAAGATCCGTGAATATATGCTTGAGTAAAAACAATGTATTAAAGTGTAAGTTATCAAGAATTTTACAATATTGGTTGATTAGATGACACTAGCAGTAGCAGCAAAGAGAATCACCACTAACTCAACTCAGAAATTATTTAAGATTAATTGAACATGGACATCATATATTGTGAATCGCGTTTCAAAAAAGTGGTTCTTATTATAGAAAAACATGCATCGCAAAACGGCAAAACCGTCTCATCATCATAACATTTGCGGAATTTAATGTTGTTGGTCTACTCTAAAGGTAAATTGTCATGGCCGGTTAATTATTTCACGCCCACTTTGATCAAACTAGTCCTTACATAAACTTTACTTGCAACCTTTCAACGTCAACAAGTCCAAAGCACTGGTAGTACGCCCCTGTATTATATAATAGTCTTAGCATAGTCGGCATGTAGTATTTTAAATTTAACAATCGTAAGATCGAAATGACATTTAGAATGAAACCAAAATATATGTTTTTATTCTAATCTGAAATTAAACGAATTTAAACTTAAAACTTCTTCTTAATCATCATAAAAACTATTATAATAAAGTTTTTTTAATAGAGTTTTTTCAATATAGTTTGTTACAATGCCGTTATAAATGATTATATGTTGTTTAAGTCTAGTTCTCATTCGAAAGTATGGATTATACAGATCTTAGAGTTCTTTTTATGTCGGCAATCCTAGAAATTTTAAATTTAACCAAAAAAGTTAAATCTCTAAAAAAAATTCTATATTTAACAAGAAATAGACACATAACTCACTAGATATCAACTGTTAAAAGAAAACACATTAAGACATCTAAATGAGTACTAATTAAGGATTAATTATTATTTCGGGATTCCTTTGTCATATATATATATATATATATATATATATATATCTTTACTTGGATAAGGTTGATAGAATTAACTTTGAAAGTAATTTCTTTTCTTATAAATTTTTATAAAATTACAATCGTCGACATATTTAAATTCAAATAAAAGATATGATTATTTTATCAGTTTTTTTTATTTTAGCTAAAATCATTTTGTAATGCTGGTGATATATTATCATCATTTGAAATATATAAATGAATATTTTTTAACCGGATATGTAAGTTATGTATTAGATTGTTGTGTTAATTTTGATATATGCATGTACTATCATACTATATATCATTTTAAAACTATTTTCAAAAATAATAATTTTGTTACAATTTGAAAAATTGAAAAAATAAATTAAAAGAACATGTAATGTGAATCCTAATCTAATATAGACTTGATATGAACATAAGTTTGCTCAGTAGATTTTTAAAATTTGTTAGAAATGGGAAGACATAACGTACATTACCAAATGTTTGCAAAGTAAACTCAAGTCTCTACAGTATAAAATTTTGAAGTCTGCAAATATGCGTAGACTTAATGTAAGTCTGTTAGCACATCTCCAAATGCAACTTAATTCTTTATATGAGATTTTGTTTGCTCTAAAAACAATTTTAAAATCTTAAATTTGGAAGTTTTGAATAATAAAACTTTATATTTAAATTTTTATTATTCAAAACCGCAAATTTAAGGTTTGCAATTTTTATTTGCATTTTAGGCTTTACAATTATATATTTCATAAATAATTATTTTAATTTTTATGTTTATCATTCTAATTCAAAGAATTTTATACCTCATAAAAATTTCATATTTATCTTTATAAATTTTATATTTGCATATAAAATAAATTATAAACTGAAACTAAAAATATCAATTTAAAATTTTTGTTGAAATTTGGAAGTATTATGGAAATATTTTTGTATAATAATTTGGTGTAATGTAATAATTTATAATTTAGTTGTGTGTTTTATTTATTTTGTTTGTGTAATTTTATCTTATGTAATGTTTTATTTTATTATAAAGTTTATAATATAATTGTAGTTAATAATATTTTTGAATGTATGATTTTGTTATTTATAAAGTTATATAATTTTTATTAATAACGATTAAAAATAGAAACTATTATATAATATTTTAAATTTTGTGAAATTAGATTTGAAATTTTGTTTTCGGAGATTGGCCAACCTCAAATTTAAAACTGCTTTTCGAGATGTCTTTAAATGTGTGAAGGCTATATATACATTAAGTAGATTTTAAATCAGCAAATAGTAATATTGAACTATTTTTAAAATAAAAATCTTTAAAGTTTTTAACATGTATATTAGCTATTTATAGTATTTTCCAGTTTAGAGTAGCAAATTTTCCCCTATATTTATTTGAGAAAATTTCATATAAAACATCAACTTAATTTCAATGAGCTTTTTAAATTCTCAATTTTTTGTGTGCCCAGAAAAAACTTCAAATATTTTATCTACTTATTTTAAATCCTCAATAATTATCCGTGTGATCATTTTACTTCAATTTGATTTGAGGATTTTGCTTCAATTTTGTCGAGATTTAGTTTATATCGAATTTTATGTTAATCATTGCTTAATCATGACGAGTACTATAGCTAGTTTGTTAACGGATATTTTCGTTTAGTATCGTTTCGTATATAGTGTAAACTAACTATACGAATAACAATTGAAGATTTAAAATGGGTAGAAGAAATACTTGAAGATTTTTTTTGGGCACACGAAAAGTTGAAGATTTGAAAAGCTCATTGAAATTAAGTTGAGGATTTTATATGAAATTTTTCCTATTTATTTTACCTTTCATTTTAGAAAACATATACAAAGAAATTGTACTTTAATACAAATGGACGACAAAAAAAGGAAAACATACATAGAACGAAAGAAAATAGGTAGTATACAACGTACATATCACATATCTATCCAAAACTTGGATTTCTTGGTTGACGTGGCCCAACCAGAATCTCAAATCTCTGCGGATGACGAACCATCTTCAATATCTTTGAGCTTTTTCTCCTTTTCTAAAATATTTAAAACACCGTTACATAAATTTCGTAATACATGAAGTTGGATTTTTTGTCGTTTTATCTCATCACCATTTAAAAAGTCTCAATCTTTTTCTTCTTCTACTCTCCACCATTGTCACCACTCACCACCACCTCCACCACATTATATCAGCACTTAACTCATTTTTTTAAGTGGATTCTAAAGTACAAATTATTGATTTTTCACTGTTCTTGATAATCTCAATTTTTCTTTTTCCTAATTAAGATTCTCTTTGTTTCTTATAAATCGTTTGATTTACTGACATTTTCCTAAGTTTTTTTCAAGACTCTTATTCTTCTCTTGATGGCTCTATCTGCATTTGCTTTTCCTTCTTACATAATTGCCAAAGGAGTTTTAACAGATTCTTGTAAATCAACTTCTCTGTCTTCTTCTGGATCTTTGGTTACAGATCTTCCATCGCCATGTCCGAGACCCAAGAGTTGCCATGTAAGATTCACTTCTCTCTTTCTCTGGTTCATCGTTGGAAAATATTTATTTTGGAACCTTGTTGAATTCTTGGTCAACTGTAGCTTGTTTTTGTTGAGAGTTTGTAGTAGCCCATTTACTAAAATCGTGAATTAAATAATGGGTTTACTTCATTTTTGACAGAAGTCTAACAAATCCGACCCTTTCTCTATGTTAGTTTATTGCAAGTGTTGTGAAAGTTTGCCTCTTTAGTTGTGATTTCTGCAGAAAAAGACATTTTTTGTTCTTATGTTGTTGTCGATTTGGGTTGTGTACAGTCAAACAGAAAGGCAAAAGTGAGTGCTTCACTTGCAGAGAAGGGTGAATATTATTCAAACAGACCACCAACTCCATTACTTGACACAATCAATTACCCAATCCACATGAAAAATCTTTCCATCAAGGTAAAAAACTGAATCGCACCAAAAGCCTTGATCCATCTTGTTTTCAGCTTCGTGTATTGATGTCATTTGGTTAACTCATGTTGCAGGAACTAAAACAACTTTCTGATGAGCTGAGATCAGATGTGATCTTTAACGTTTCTAAAACCGGTGGACATTTGGGGTCAAGCCTTGGTGTTGTGGAGCTCACTGTGGCTCTTCATTACATTTTCAATACTCCACAGGACAAGATTCTTTGGGATGTTGGTCATCAGTCTTATCCTCACAAGATTCTCACCGGGAGAAGAGGAAAGATGCCGACGATGAGGCAGACCAATGGTCTTTCCGGTTTCACCAAACGAGGAGAGAGCGAACATGATTGCTTTGGTACAGGACATAGCTCAACCACAATATCTGCTGGCTTAGGTAAGCAATCCCTTTGATGTCTTCATTGTCTTGCTTCGTGTTGTGGTAACTAGAAAAAGAAACTGAATCAGAACTTTGCCTTTACAGGAATGGCGGTAGGAAGGGATTTGAAGGGGAAGAGCAACAATGTTGTTGCTGTGATTGGTGATGGTGCAATGACTGCAGGACAGGCTTATGAAGCCATGAACAACGCCGGATATCTAGACTCCGATATGATTGTGATTCTTAATGACAACAAGCAAGTCTCTTTACCTACAGCTACTTTGGATGGACCGAGTCCACCTGTTGGAGCATTGAGCAGTGCTCTTAGCCGTTTACAGTCTAACCCAGCTCTCAGAGAGTTGAGAGAAGTCGCAAAGGCAAGCAAATCCCATTTCTTTTCTAGAATGCTAATTAATCCTGGTCTTTATGGAGTGAATAAAGATTTTAGCTTTTGTTGTGTATAGGGTGTGACGAAGCAAATAGGCGGGCCAATGCACCAATTGGCTGCTAAGGTAGATGAGTATGCTCGAGGAATGATAAGCGGGACTGGATCAACACTTTTTGAAGAACTCGGTCTTTACTATATTGGTCCTGTTGATGGGCACAACATAGATGATTTGGTAGCCATTCTGAAAGAAGTTAAGAGTGCAAGAACCACAGGACCGGTACTTATTCATGTCATAACGGAGAAAGGTCGTGGTTATCCTTACGCAGAGAGAGCTGATGACAAATACCATGGTGAAAAGTGGACTCAAATGGATAACGTTTTTTCTTTAGAACCACAAGACCGGTACTAAAACATAGATATTGATTCTCTTTCTTGCAGGAGTTGTGAAATTTGATCCAGCGACTGGTAAACAGTTCAAAAGTAGTAACAAGACTCAATCTTACACAACTTACTTTGCGGAGGCATTAGTTGCTGAAGCAGAGGTAGACAAAGATGTGGTTGCGATTCATGCAGCCATGGGAGGTGGTACCGGTTTAAATCTCTTCCAACGTCGCTTTCCAACAAGATGTTTCGATGTCGGAATAGCTGAACAACACGCGGTTACTTTCGCTGCGGGTTTAGCTTGTGAAGGTCTTAAGCCCTTCTGTGCTATCTACTCGTCTTTCATGCAGCGTGCTTATGACCAGGCAAGTTTCAAACCATCTTCAACGTTTTTACTTTCAGATGAAACAATTTTAGAAACTAATAGAGTATGTGACTGTTTTCTGTAGGTTGTACATGATGTTGATTTGCAGAAGTTACCTGTGAGATTTGCGATGGACAGAGCTGGACTTGTGGGAGCTGATGGTCCAACACATTGTGGAGCTTTTGATGTGACGTTTATGGCTTGTCTTCCTAACATGATAGTAATGGCTCCATCTGATGAAGCAGAGCTCTTTAACATTGTTGCAACCGCTGCTGCTATTGATGATCGTCCTTCTTGTTTCCGTTATCCAAGAGGTAACGGTATTGGCGTCGCGTTACCTCCCGGAAACAAAGGTGTTCCAATTGAGGTATAGCTAAAAATCTGAACCTCTCATATCGGTCTCTCTTCCTTTGATCATTTTGACAAAACAAGAAACTCTCTTTCAGATTGGGAAAGGTAGGATTTTGAAAGAAGGAGAGAGAGTTGCTCTGTTGGGTTATGGCTCAGCGGTTCAGAGTTGTTTAGGAGCGGCCATGATGCTCCAAGAACGTGGATTGAACATAACCGTGGCAGATGCAAGATTTTGCAAGCCGTTGGACGGTGCTCTCATTCGCAGCCTAGCTAAGACGCATGAGGTTCTGATCACTGTTGAAGAAGGTTCGATAGGAGGGTTTGGATCGCACGTTGTTCAGTTTCTTGCTCTCGAGGGTCTTCTTGATGGGAAGCTCAAGGTTTTACAACTTTTAACATATATATTCCTGATCATTTTCGCTGTCTTTTCGAAATCTATGGTTTTCTGATTTGATTAATTTGTTACAGTGGAGACCAATGGTATTGCCTGATCGGTACATTGACCATGGCTCACCAGCTGATCAAATGGCTGAAGCTGGGCTCATGCCGTCTCACATTGCAGCAACGGCTCTTAACTTAATCGGTGCACCAAGGGAAGCTCTGTTTTGAGAGTAGTTAATCATATACAAACACTCTACATGCAACCGAAGGTTTCTTCTTTGCAAAGATTAGTTATATGTTTGGTTTTTGTAATGTAACTTTGTTTAGGGGTGTGATTGAGATCGAGCTGTAACAACCATCTAACATCTTGTAAAAAAAAAATCAAATACATTTCTTTGTCTATCTTCATTAACCTTTTGTTGGAATAGTTGAGATTCTAGATTCAATAAGAAAAACAGTGTTTTAGATATTTTTTTTTTTCTCCATTTTCTACTTTACATTGTAATTGATTTATTATACTTCATCAATTTGTTATTGGGACTCTTTGTTATACTTACATGCTTGTGTTTTGTTTTAAGCTATGGTGTCGTTAACTAAGTTTTTGTTTTCTATTAATAAGAAAATCAAAATACAGTTAAAAATTGATACCTAAGAAAAGTTTCAAATATAATTTTCGTTTTTCTATGTTAATGAGTTTTTAATTTGATAATTTATTTAAAATAGCTACGATAATTTGATGTTCATGTTTAAATCTACAATCTAAGTAGATGAAAAAAAACAGAGAATTCATAATAATTTTACTCGAGTTACAAGATGAGAAGATATGGGAATGCAATACTTGTTATTCTATATCATCTTTACGACAAAGACATTGACTTAAGAATATTCTAAAATGATTTCAAAATTGAAAAATGAAATGAAGACGAACGTATTGCCAAAAACCTTGTAGAAAGGTTTATTTGACAAACTACGCTTACATTATAGTACATTTAGCGTTGGGATTTTCATCACTGAACATCGTATATATCTCACTTTCGCTACGGTCATCACTATTTGGTTCAATAACTATTTCTGGTTCTGCATCTTCTTCCGGTCTCTCATCGTTTTCTACAACCGTCTCATATTCTTTCTCTTTTTCTTCTTGAACCATCTCGGTTTCTTCATTTTTCTCCGGTATAGTTTCAAGTTTCTCATATTCTCTTTTTTGAATGATTTCAGATTCAACATCTTTCTCTTCTTGCGTCACAATCTCCACTTCTTTATTTGTTTCTTTCATGAGCTTTTTCAACAACTTCTCCAGATTAAAACTTCCAGTGACCAAAATCGTTTGTTTTTCTCTATCCACCACCCGTGATTCGACTCCTAATAATCATACATCATTCAAAAAAAATATTACAACATGCATTGCATACCATCATATTACTATCAGTTTTGTTTACTGAAGATTTTGATCAATATAAAAAAATGTTTCTACCTTTGAATTTGGAAATAACGGCAGTCATGATCATCTCACATTCCTCACAATTTGGTATCTTTAATTCGACATCCGATACACTAGAAAATATTTAAGAATTGAGTTGGTTATCAAAAAAAAACTTTCTCAAAGATGTATAAAAATATAAATCACGCTTACATGTTAGGAACCTTTGTTGGTGAAAAGCAACTAAACATCTTCTTAAATTTGAAACTATCAAAGAAATCAAACACTAAATTTTCTCAAGGTAAAATCTTTTCAGAAGCCTAAAACGCTTATATACACGATCACAAATATCAAGCACATACTGAAAAACTATATATTTTTTTTAAAACATATATTCACACATAAAGAATGAAAGAATACTTTAACCAAAAAATAAGATAAATTCACAATACATTATGTAATCATTAATTAGTACAATATATGTAATATTTTTTTTTTCAAATCACATGCACTTATATACACATTATTTTTAAAAGGAAGTTTATCTTTAATTTTCAATTACATTTGATTTTCTAATTATTTGATTACCAAAAACAAAATTTCTCAAATAAATAAAATTTAATATATTTGGAAATTAAAACATAAAGTTTCCTCAATTCTCTTTCTTATTTTACAAATAAATCTTTCATAATATATATATATATATATTAGCTTTCTTGGGTTTTCTAATTTGTTTAACTTAAGAAATTTACTGATTTTTTTTAATATTTCTGTACGTACTAAAGAATATATCATAAAAGAGAACTTGTTTTGAAGTTAAAAAAAGGATGCCAATGATAGATTTCAAGAAAGTTTTTTCTTACAATATAAATATATATATATATATAATGCTAGCTTTGCTTTATTTTTATTTCTGCCACCTCAACCGCCACCTTAAATATCTAATATATATATTTTAAAAAAAATATAAAATAAAACTTAAAATATCTACTTTAAAAATTGGTCCACTGAAACTAAATATTGATTTCAGATTTAAGGTCCAATATCTTAAAAGAGAGAAAAATGCAAAATTCGATTTGTACCTTCTCAAAAAGAGTACATTGTATTCAAATTTCTTAGTCCAAAACGATGAGTAGATAAAGAAAAAAAAATGCATTTCTACAAGTTTCTTTATATCTCCATAGCAAAAAATCTTTAACAAAAAGTTAAAAACTTTTGGTTTGTAAATCCTCCTAAATAAGCCGTATGAGTTGTGTTAAAATAATTCATCTATACTAATGAATTACTGAACTAATTATACAAATCAACTAAAAATAATTCACTTTTCAAAACTTAAAAATTATAAGAAATTTTCTTTAAGAATACCAAATAATTGCAAACACACAAAAGAAGAAAAAAAAAACAAGTAAAAATGAGTACAATGCACTAAAGAAATACACAGATCTTCAGCTAACAAAGACAAATCTATTATCTATGAAATTAATAAGATTAAAATAATATTAGACTATAAAAAAGTTTTAAAAACTTGTTACAATGTCTGTTCGTGACACGAATCACACCCTAGTAAATTATAAACTAAACATGTGTCTACAAAAACCAGAAAAGTATTTTAACAAATCTCATGAAAATCTATTATCCAACCAGACGAGCTAATGATAAATAACTTTATTAGTTGTAGAAAATTATTTTACTATTTTATTAAATAGGGATTATAAAAATAACGCATTTTAGGCATAATTTCCAAAGCCCAATCATTTTGTTAATGAGCTTCCTAAGTTTGCTAGTATGATCAGATTTGAAGGATTAGTTTGACTTATCACGACACTACTATAAAATCTCGGGACGAAAGGGTATGGTCTTTCTAATGAAGGTTCTCCAAAACTCATGGGTAATAACGTTTTTTAGTTTTGTGCAAATCTTTTAGCACTATTTTCTTCTTCTTTTTTTTGACCACAATTTAGCACTATTTTCTTAACTTAACTATTGCCTATTGGTCATTTAAGCTGATTTTATGGTTATGTGTTTCCAATCCTACACAAATTCGATTGATAAGGTCACACGTTACTTAGGCCCCTATCCATACGGTAGGGTGGCTGTGATATTGTATGTCTATCTGATCTGAGTGGTTAGACCGCCATAAGTTAGCAACATTTCTCGAACAAAGTTGATATGTAACATATATGTCTTAAAAGATCTGGGATGCTCCTAAGAGGAGAAATTTTTCATGTTGTAATTTGTAAATATATGACATTTTCTCAAGTATGAGTCTTACACGATTTGAATTAGCCTTCTATCTTTCACACGTGATAAGTTATATTCTTAAAAAAAGAATAACTTTCTCATTGCCTTTTCGAATACTATATCGATGAATAAAATGATTAACATAATATTAAATAATTTTTAAAAGATATATATAATTTTTAGTTTTCCAATAGAAAAATCTTAAAAAATTTAAAAAAAAATACATTAGAATAATCTTCAAAAATACAGGTTTTACTAGAATAATCTTTTTCCAACTTTTCAAACTAAACTAGTCTTTAAAAATTAAAAGTTGGTAAAAGACCTTCAAATCTATATTTTTATTTTTAATAACTAAAATGCCATTGATTTAATTTATTTCCTAAAATTTTGAAAAATCAAAATATTATTAATTTTTATAAAAATGAGAAAAGTAAAATCAAAATATTAAAGAAAATAGAAAAAAAAACTTTTCCTAAACTTTTCCTAAACCTAATCCTAATATCCCAACAAAGGAGGCGACGACAAAAAAAAATGCGATTTCGAGAGTTCTCATCCTCTCCGGCGAGGTTTATGGCAACTCCGGCGACTTCATCGACTCTGTTTTTGTCCTCGACGACCATTGATTCCGGGTAAGAAACCCTTCGAATTTACTCCTTCAAAACCACATTCGACCATTGTTCGAACAGATTCTAGTAAATTTCACTAGTTTCTTCTTTTCTTTTATTTTGCTTCCGCGAGTTTTGGTCGCGAGGGGCGATGCAAAGTGGACAAAACTGCCGCAAAGGATCTAACAGGTGACACAAAGGGTCTGAGAGGCGACGAAACTTCCTTTATCGATTGGCCTTGCCATGGAGCAATAGTGGCCGTGGCGGCTGAAAATAACTATTTTTTTGCGAAAGAAGTAAACCATAATTTTTTTTTTGTTGCAGGAATCTTTCTAAATTGTTGATTCCGGTCAATAGATAGAAGTTCCGGCAAAACTCAAGAAATTTTCGGTGAGCTTTGCGTAAATATATACAAATTTTGCTGACTTTTAATCTTCATCATGTGGTAGATTTGATGTTTGATATGGTAAACTTGATTAAGTAAGTGTTAGTTGGAGTATATGTGGTAGACTTGTTTTTTACTTTTGGTATACTTATTGGTATTTTTTGTATTTTTTGCTTACATGTGTGGTAGACTTGTTATGTAGTTTTGGTATAGAAGTGTATGTGGTATACTTGATTTCTTACTTAGGTAGAATTGTTTTCTTCTGTAGTTAGACTTGTTTCGTGATTATGGTACCTAATATAATGCTCACATATTATATGTTACAGGTTTAGAAAGATGGCTACATCTAGCGACTCGAAGGACTATCCTTCGAGAATTGTATCTGCCATTTAAGTGTTCCTTGCAATATCATAGTTTGAATTATGACTGCCACTTAACTGATTTCTCAAAACTGAGGGAGACATTAGGCGACAAGGTCTTCATTGATGTTATGAACACATCTGTACTAAAGCTTGCAGTGAGAAGCTATACCTAGAGTGCACACCTGGTTCATCAGTTCTTAACGAACCAATTGGATATTGACAGAAGGTATGAGTGCACAAAAGTGTAGAAGTAAATGTGGTAAACTTTTTTTTTTACGTAAGATAAACTTATTTTATGTTTATGGTAAACTTGTTTTATATTTAATATAAGGATTTAATGCAAAAAAACATTCATCTTTATTTTTTATTTTTAAAATTGACCATCACCTTTGAAAACTGCAAGTCAATTCTCTACTTCAAAAGTTACCCGTAATATAACCTTTCTGTCAAATAAATGTTATATCAGTAACAGAATATAAAACGAATAGTTTTAATCATACTGATTTTACAAACATCATGCCATTGAAATATCTTATATATAAAAGATGATCAATTCTCTCCATATGAGTGACACATCATCATTTTAAATTGATATGGAGATGACATGTGTCATTTTTATAATTTAAAGTTATCATTTATTAAAAAAAAAAATTTAATATCAAGTTTTAAAACACTCAAAGAATATGAACAGTTTTTTCATTAATTGATTGATAATAATTGATATTTATTGTAATTTTATATAATTCTTAACTTTTTTAAGATATTATATTTTAAATTGATTTTTAATTCTTTTGGATAAAATTTTTAAAATTATTTATAATAACATACTAATACACATCTCAAATAATGATTATATTTGTTTTATATTTATGATATTGTATTTTAAATTAATTTTTAAGATTGTTTCTTTTATATATAAAATTTTTAAAATTGTTTATAATAACATACTAACACACATAACAAAAAATAATTATATTTTTTTTTATATAAGATTTGAAAATAGTTAAAAAGAAAAACCCGCACGTTATGTGCGGGTATTCACCTAGTTTTATTTAAAATTAAAAAAGCATAAATGGAAAAAGAAAAATAAAATAAAGCTTTCTTCTTTTTTTTTTTTACTTCGTAAGTTAAAAGATTTGTTTTTCCTTCTTAGCTGAATGCAACTTAGAAATCAAACTCCAAATCCATCAGAAATCATACTCACAATTCGAACCCAGAAATCCATCAGATAACCCTAAATCCATCAGATAACATTTCCGTCAAACAAATGTTATATCGGTAATAGAATACAAAACGAATAGTTTTAAAAGTAAATGCCTCAGATAACTACGTTACTATTCATAATTACGTAAATAGGAAGAGACACTATTTAGACATTGTGTCTTTTTAATGACACTTTTATCCTCTAACTCTCTCTCTCTCTCCCACGATCCTCTGATCTCATCTCTTATATTTTTCTTTTCTTTTCTCTTTTGTGCCCTGTAAAAAAAAACAGCTTCTCTTCTTCTTCTTCAATGTCACCGTAAAAATCAGAAGATAATCTCCAGTCTTGAAAGTTGCTGCTTCAAGCTCCAGTGAATTTCTTTTTTCTTTAATTTTCTCGCCGAATTTCATTTGGGTATTCTCTGTTTCTTCTTCTTTTTACTGGGTTCTGCAATATGATTTTTTTCTAGTTTGATTTTGATTTTCACAAAAGAACTAATCAAAGTTGCTGATTTTATCTAATTCAGAGTTTATGTTTTGTCTCTTCTCTAAAATTTTGTATTGAAATTATATTTCTTCTCTGAAATTTTGGATCTGAGATTGGGAAAGAGATTGTTGAAGGCGGAGATCTCGATGAACATTGAGAAAGAGATTGTTGAATATTGTTAATTATTGTTTTAGTGTAATATATAAGTTGTTAACATGTTAAATTTATTTGTATTGCGTTAAACAAATTAATATCATACTTTGAGTAATCCAGATAACATATTAAAAATACATAACATGTTAGCGAATACAATATTATGTTAGAGATGATAAATAAATGGTTAGCGGATAAAAATAGTATATTAGAAACGATAAATAAATTATTAGCGAATACAAATTTAGTGTTAGCAAGATAACATATACTTTACTGATGTAAACTTAGTGTTAGCAAGATAACATAACATTTATCTTGCTAACAAAGTATGTAGTATGATAACAAGTTACTAAGTTATATAACTTATATGCTAACGAAAAAAAGATGATGAGAGAGAAACTCTATACAGGGAAGGAAGACTCGTAACAAAAGAAAGGGGGGGGTAAAGAGTAATAACACATTCAAAGTGTCATAGCCATATCCCACCAATTTACTGTTTTTCCCATTTAGCAAATTTTGACCAGATTTTAGATTTTTTAGCAAATTGTCTCTAGTTTTAATCATACTGATTTTACTAACATCATGCCATTGAAATATTTTATTTAAAATTAAAAAAGCATAAATGGAAAAAGAAAAAGAAAATAAAGCTTTCTTCTTTTTTTATTTATTTTTATTTAGTAAGTTAATAGATTTGTTTTTCCTTCTTAGCTGATTGCAACTGAGAAATCAAACTCCAAATCCATCAGAAATCATACTCAAAATTCGAACCCAAAAATCAAACTCATCATTCAAACCCACAAATCAAATCCAAAAATTTGACTCAGCAATTTAACTCTAAAACCCAGAAATTAACCTTAAATCCAACAATCAAATTCGATTGCAAATTAGGCAAAATGATTGAAAGTTCATCTTTCCTCTGCAACATCACCATATGTTTTGTTTCTCAATCATAAGCTTAAACCCCGTTTAAATGAATTCACGGACAGCTCATCCGAACAATCAACCGGAATTTCATAGTTTGTTACAGTCGGAAGAGATTTCGATTCTGATTTAAATTAAGATAATCAATCTGTTGTAATGAATAATTTCATGTTCATGATGGATTGCTTGTCGTGAATTCATTGTCTTATAAATTAATTCTATATCATATAGATAAATCCTTTTTCAAAAACTTCTCAGAAAAATCAATTCAAGAAGTCAAAACCCCTAAATTTCTCTATTCTCCGTATATGTTAAAATAAAAAATGAAAAAACAAAATCTGTGTAGTTTTTCTTTTTGACAGAATATGTGCAATTTTTAATTGTAAAAACGACATAGAGTTAGAATGTCGTTGCCACTATGTTTTATCAATAAAATGATGTGTTTCAGTATCTGTGTGTTTTCTCACAGACGTTAAAAGATTGCCACATCATCGATATACTTATAGGCGATGGCTTATAGGTTATATTGCAGGTGACTTTTGAAGTAAAGGAATTGATTTGCATTTTTTAAAGGTGGAAGTCAATCTTGCAAGAAAAAAGAAAAAGGTAATGGATTTTTTGTAGGACCAAAATAAATTGAACATTACAAAATAGCGATTGAAATACGAGATTAAAAAAACATTAAGGTAAATAGAAACGAGTGGAGGCGAGATTATGATCTCTTTCCTTAACTCTTTGAATCGCCCGTAGCGTAATGGGTTTCTGTGATCCAAGAATCGCAGGATACAACAAAACTTATCCGTTTTCAACAGCACTAAAAACACGGATCTAAACGAACTAGTTCTACTATATTCTCGGCAGAGGACTTACGAAAAATAAAGAAAAAGAGAGAGAGAAACTGTTGCGAAAAATTTCTGAGAAAAAAATGAGAGGTGTAAGGTGTAAAAAATGAGAGGATAAGTCATGTATATATAGCGGAGGAAGAGACTTGAGGAGTCTTCAAGATTCCTAAAAATCCGCGAGTCAAACACGAATCTCAGCCATAAATTTAGCGTAGTCAAATGCGAAAAATCAGCAATCTGTGATTAATCACAATCTGTTACGTTTTTGTGGGGATAATGAATATCTAATATTCTTTTGACTGAATCAAAAACATATGCAGAAAATTAACCTAAAACATTTACCAAACGCTCATAAAAATATGGCCCAAAAAGAATACCCACCTTAGACCCGAAAGCCCATTCGACCAACATGATCCCTGCCCAACCCGGCCCGGCCCGGCTTGGCTTGGCGGCGGCAGCGGCGCACGCGTGGGGCTTCCTCTTTTCTCTCACCTGTTATTCAAACATGTATGAAACAACTCTTAATATATACTAAAGCTTTTCACCCTTAATGGTCGATGTGGGACAAATCCCATTTCCTCTTCACCATTTCCTCTTCATCCTTATTGGGCTTAAAATTTTTGGCCCAACAGTCCCCCACATGAAGAGAAATGACTCTAGACATATGAAGACTCAACTGGCTTGATAAACTTAACTCGACTAGACTAGACACGACTCTGACTAGACTAGATAGACTTCCGAGAGTATGTGAAAATGCAATTGTATCTGAGAGGTAGCATTTTTCAGCTTTGAACCCATCATTTTTAATATCCGTCGGGTTTACTCGGCTAGGAGGTGTACATGATGTCTTGAACCACCAAGACTTTGATGTAACCGAGACAAGAGTTATCGTGCAACAACATTTTCTCGTAGAACTTGAGTTCTCTATTGTGTTCATTTTGGCCTTGAACATTATTGGTTTCATGAGTAAACTTGGAGAATATAGCCTTCCTTTCATTCTCCAAGAAACGGCCCCATTTCACACTCATTAGGTGATCTGCCATTAGTTTTGTTTTTATGAAGTAACCTGTAATACTTCATGAATATCTCAAAACTATGGAATCATTAAAAGCTATTAACCTTAACACTCACAGGTAGCACTGTTTATCATCTTAGAAACTGGGAACAAACATAGTTTCATAGTGCTCACTTCTGAATCCGCTTGATTACGTTTTTCCTTTGAACCTAGATCTTGGGATCTCCAGTCACATAGGTAGGATTACCATCAGGCGTCACTTTTATCTATATGCTTTAAACCCATTCCTCTTGATGATTTAACAACTTGATTTCGCGCCAGACTTTTCGTAAACAGGTCGACTAGATTTGCAGCTGATTTGATGTAGTCTATCGTGAGTACACCAGTCGAGATCAAATGTCTAATGGTTTTATGTCGTCTTCTAATATGACGAGATTGACCATTATATAGCTTATTCAGTGCCCGAGATATAGCCGTCTGACTATCACAGTGTACATGTAATGCTGGCACTACTATTATGAGCATATCCGATGAAAATGCAATATACCGTTTTTGGTCCAATTGTGACCTTTTTCGGAGATGGAGCTGCAACTTTTGCCAGACACCCCCACACTTTTAAGTATTTATACAAAGGTTCTCTTCTCTTCCAAAGTTCATTCGGGGTTTTTTCCGTAACTTTATGCAGTATTTTGTTGAGGATATAATTTGTGGTAAGCAAAGCTTCCCCCACATGTTCTGGGGTAACCCATATTCCTGCAACATTGCATTCATCATTTCTTTTAGAGTTCTATTTTTTCGTTCTGCAACTCCGTTAGACTCTGGTGAATAAGGAGCGGTAGTTTAATGAATAATTCCATGTTCCCTACAGAACGCATTAAAAGGTTCATCAAATTCTCCTCCTCTATCACTTCGAACTATTTTAATAGTTTTATTAAGTTGGTTTTCCACTTCCAACTTACTCATTCCGTTTCACAATGAGTGTCATTCTGACATTTTTCACACTTATTAATTAAACTATTAAAAATACTACTTTGCCCTCTATTAATGCATTAAATAACATTTTTCTCTAATTAATTCATTAAATTAATAGGGTCAAAATTGGATATTGTTTAAAATTCTGCATTGAAAATATAAAACGACACTCTTTGTGAAACAAAAATAAAACCTTCAAACGACACTCTTTGTGAAACGGAGGGAGTATATTCTTTGAATTTCTCCAAAGCTTCATTTTTACTGCTTAGTAGATATACATAACAGTATCTTGTGCAATCATCTATGAAGGTTACAAAGTACTTCTTCCCACCTCTACTTTGCACATATTTTAAGTTACATAAATCAGTGTGAATTAAGCTTAGAGGTTCAGTTGTTCTTTCCACGTTAGGTGATGGCGTTTTAGTGAGTTTAGTTTGAACACAAATCTCACATTTGTCTTTACGTATTTTGTGTTTAGGAATCATATTCATGTTCATCAATCTACTCATAGTTTTGAAGTTAACATGTCCTAAATGTTCATGCCATAAAGTAAAAAACTCAGACAAATAAGCAACTGGTTTCTTATTTTCATTAATCTTCAAGGTGGAAGCCTCGGTTACAACATCCCTGCGAATAACAGCTTCAACACACATCTTAAAAAGACTATCAGTAACAAACCCTTTCCCCAGATACATCACATTCTTAGATAGCACCAGCTTTTCCGCATCTAACTTAATAGTAAATTCATGCTTACTCATGAGAGATCCAGAGATCAAATTCTTGCACATGTCTGGCACATGGACCACGTTTGTCAGGGTGAGCTCACGTCCAGAGATAAGCTTCAGAACAATTTTTCCATAACCTTCAATCTTTGATGTTGCAGCGTTTCCTATAAAGAGTTTTTCGTCACTCTTATTCTTGGTGTAGGAAGAAAACATTGACCTGTCCAAGCAAATGTGTCTCGTTGCACCAGTATCGAACCACCAAGTCTTTGGATGGCTCTCAGCAACATTTGCCTCAGTGATCATCGCACACATGTTTGGATAGGCCATATTTGCTTCATTCTTCTTTGGAGCCTTTTTGCTGCTGCACTGTTTTGTGGCCTGTTTTGCCACAATCTACCTATAATATATAAATCTATCATGTCGGCTCTGATTAGTAACATGTAGTATTAAAGTTGAGTTACAAAAAATATTATAAATTGATGTAATTTTCAGTAAAAATTATGTGGTACAAATTATAAGTGAGTTTGCTGTAAAAATGTGAGTTATTATTTTTATAAAAATAACTGAATGGTAACTTTTTTGCTGTATAAATTGCAGTAAGTGTTATTTTTAAATACATTAAATTTTAAATTATTAATAATGACAACATTTATTACAAAATTTAATAATAAAAATAAATTTAATAAATTAACAATTAACTTAAACATGGTAAATTAAAAATCTATAACCTATTTATAAAAAAACAAACGATATACTTTCAAAATTCGTACAATTTAACCTTTTTTCTTTTGGTTTGTTATGTATGACTTAATTTTTGAAAAATTATATATAAAATCATCAATTAAAACTATAGTACCAATTTTATTTTGATTATTAAAATTCAAATAAAAATAAAATTGACCAATTAAAAAAAACAACGTTAGAAAAAAATAACTGACCAAGTCTTGCTAACAAAAAGAAAAGTGGAAGTAATTATTTAAAACTGAATTAACAAAAAAAAACACACATTAGAAAGAGAAATGAAAATGTAAAAACAAACTTCAAAACTTACCTACTTCAACTTCTAGTTCATCAATTTTTTCATTTTTTCATGATTTGAGTTAACTTTTGAGTTAGTCAATTTTACAAAGGATATAACTCAAAATTGTAATTCAACCATAACTTATTTCTAACTCAAACTTAAACCAAAAACTTTAAGTTAGACTCATGACTGGTGACATTTTTGAGTTATCAATGAGTTAGACCCTTAACTCAACTTAAATCAATGATAATAAATGGCGATTTTGACTCATTTTAACCCGTATGTGCTGATCTTTTTAGAGTCTTTAGAGTCTTAGTCTGTCTGTTTCAGATAACTAGGAGGCTTTAGACGAGGATTGGAGCAGCTGGAGCTTTTGGAGCAAAAAGAAGTTGAAGTCCAAAGCCGCCTAATTGGATCATCACACTTTATTTTACAATTTCTACCTTTTGAGTTTTTGCTCGTAAGAATAGGGAGAAGAATCTCTGCAACACTTGAGGAGAATTCTGAACCCTTTGTTATCTCTGAGTTTTATTCATGGATTCATTTTCATCTCTTGTTTTTTTTTCTTTTCGCTATGTCTGAGTAGTCTTCTTAGCTAGATTGAGGTTTTCAAAGGATTTTCATAAGTTAGTAAATTAAATGCAAATAGGGCTTAAATAGATTGTCTTCACCACTGGTAGTCTTAATGTTTAGGTTGAATTGATCACTCAATCTGCGATTTTAGGTAAATATATTCATCAAAAGCGTAATAGGTTGCTAGAAGAGACTTTGGTGAGAGATTCGTCCTTAGCCAACAACAGTTGATGCTAAGGCGGACTGTGAACATATCAAACCTGCTTGTTAACGTTTCTCTACATTTTTTAGGCTCAAACGGCATTTTAGAATTTAAGTTGTTAGACAAAGTTATCAAAGCCACGACAGTGCGTTGATATGCATTTATGTTTGAGTTCGAGACTTTTATTTAAACTGTGCTCTGAATAGTCATTTGATTTCTATCTCTAAAATTCATGTGAATTTCCTTATTTGTTTTATTGAATTTAAATCGTTATTTATATTCTCTTGCGTGTTATGTTACAACCAAACAAAACATCTTTGTTTTAGCTTTGTTTCAATCCTCGTATAGTCATAGTGTAACGCTGGTCCTCTGAAATTCGAATCCTTTATATTACAATTATAAGATGTTATATTGCAGTAGAAACTAGGAGTTCATATCCAGTAAATCATAACTCATGTTACCAATCAAAGCCGACGTAACGAAAATCTACTGCCACTTGAAATTGGAAAACACAAGTTTACTGTGTTTTAAACTCTCGTAATGAATCAAAAATCTACCAAGTAAATAATAAATCTAATGTCACAAAATTACTATACCTCATAATAATAAATCTACCGTCACTAAAATTGTTGACATCCGACAATAAGTCTCCCGTCATTAAAACAAAATCTACCAAGAAAAAACTTTGTCAACCGTCACATGACATAAATCTATAATTCTGGTCAAATATCTACCAAAAAGTCAATTTATCTCTCATAAAATCTACTAGTCTCTACCAAATCTGTCGTCAAAACAAATAAATCTACTAATATTATAACATATCTACCGTGCAAAACTAAATCTGACACTTCGTAAAAATATGTCTACCAAAATTTTTTAAAGTTTACCATCCCACAAAAAGATCTACTGAACAAAATTAAATCTGCTCACCAAAAATTAAGTATACGGTTAATTTATAAAATTTATCAACTTTTTCAAATCTACCGCAATAGGATGGTAGACTTATATTTTGAAATGCACTGATGTGGATTTTAAATAATAATGGCAGTTTCGTATTAACGTTTTTTGCCAACAAAAAAAAATGGTATGCAAGATTATTCTAGTAATAATGAAAAATTAGCATTATTTTAGTATTTTAAAGTATTTATAAGATTAGTTTGGTTATCTTCTCAAAGTATAAATGAAAGCATACTTCTATTTTGTCCCATTTTATAATAATAGAGTAAATCACTCAGTAAAATATTTTAAATTCACCATCTTTTCTTTTGTCACAATCTCCACTTCTTCACGTTGCTCTCATGAGCTTTTTCAACAACTTATCCCGATCAAAACTTCCAGTGACCACAATCGTTTGTTTCTCTCTATCCACCACCCGTGATTTGACTACTAATAATCATACATCATTCGAAAAGTTACAACTAAATTGCACATCATATTACTATCAGTTATAAATATTAGTCTACCTTTGAATTTTTTAATAACAACATCCATGATCATCTCGGCTTCATCACAATTTGGTATCTTTAATTCGACATCCGATACACTAGAAAATATCCAAGAATTGAGTTGGTTATCAAGAAAACTTTCTTAAAGATGTATAAGAATATAAATCAAGCTTACATGTCAGGTACATTTGTTGATGAAAAGCAAGTAAACATTTTCTTAAATTTCAAACTACAAAAAAAAATCAAATACTAAATATTATCATGGTAAAATATTTTTTTCAGAATACTAATACACTTATATACATGATCACCCATAGTACACATTGAATAACCATAATTTTTTTAACATCTATTCACACAGAAAGAAAGATACAATAGTTTAACAAAAAAAAAAGGAATTTATTATATATTATCTAATTATTATTAGTCATTACAATATATGATGTCATATATTTTTATATATTATACATATGCACTTATAGTTATATACACATTTTTCAAAAAGAAATTTATCTGTTTATTTTTTTTAATAACTTTTGATTTTCTAATTATGTGATTAGCAAAAAAAATTTCTCGATTAAACAAAGTTTAATATTTTTGAAAATTAAACCTCCAAATTTATTCAATTAAATCTTATTTTATAAATAAAATTTTCTTACATTTAAATTTCTTAGATTTTCTAATATTTTTTTCTAAACTTAAAAAATATTATTGAATTTATTAATTAATATTTCTTCTGATATTTTTATATATATTAAAACTGTCATAAAAGAGAAATTACTGTGAAGATATCAAAGAAAATGATATGTGATTTTTATAAAAAAAAATATCGTAATAATATTATATTAATTGATAAACTAGTTAACTTGTGTCTCTAAAAGCCAGAATAAATATTTCAACAATAGTAATAAGAAATTATCAAAAATACCACAGTGTTAGGGATAATTTGCAAAACCACAATCATTTTGTTACATATGATTTTTCGGATCATTTGAGATGGGATCAGATGACGTGAGCTTTATAAGTCTGCTAGTATTTATTATTATTGTATCCGAGGGAATAGTTTGACTTCTTGCATAAAAAACATTTTTGGTTAAAGTTTTGCATAAAAACATAATTGATTTTTCTTTTTAATGATTTTTTAAAACTTAAGTAAAGAAATTTTGACCACACAATTGGTTGTAGAACGAGGAGAAAAATGAGTGGTATGTGAGAGTTCTAGGCCTGGTTGAGAGTCAATTCACAACTCAAGTTTTTCTAAACTACTGAGCAAATTTAGGTTCGTGGTGCTTTCCTGTGGAAGGGAACTGTGGAAGGTCATCATTCAGCTAGAGTTTCTTGGGAAACAGTTACTAAAGCAAAATGTGAAGGAGGTTTGGGTATTACCGTATTAGAGACCTTTCTGTTTGGAATAGAGCTTGTGCTTTGTAATTCGAGTAGGGATCATATGTTCTTCAACTGTCCCTTCTCATGGAGAATCCCATAGCCTCTCGATGCAATACTATCCCAATTAGAGACTGGAATTCAGCAATATTAGCGCTTCAAAACAACCTTTGGTCTGAGAGAAACAACCGCCTGCACCGTCAGCAATTCCGATCTGCTGATGCGATCATAACCATCATCGATTCGCAGATCCGTAACAGAATTGCAAGTTACCGTGACTCCAACTCTGACCTTGCTTCGAGGCTCCTACAGCGCTGGTTCCTTACAGCTAGTACTGCTCGAACGACCAACCACTAAGCATCTGATTCAGATCGTGTGGCCTCTGCAACTTGTTCGTCCGTGTCCTCCTACTTCATCTTCTCGAGCTCTCTCACTGTCGACATTAATTGATTATTGTGGTTCATATAATTTCTTTCAATATGTGTTTAATTTGGGGCTATAATCTTTCTGCTGGGCTGAGTCCCCAAAACAATCTGCCTGGGCTGGGCTGTAACATTTTCTTTTCTTATTTAAATAGCAAACCCTTTCTCAAAAAAAAATTTAGGTTCGTGCTAATTTTTTAGCACTACTTTCGGTTTTTTTGACCAAAGTTTTATCGTCTTTATTCTTTAAAGTTCTGGGGTACTCATCTGAGGGAAAAAATTTCATATTGTAAATATATGAATTTTCTCACGTATGTGTTCCACATAATACGAATTAACTAACATTATCTCTTTCACATGTGATAAGTTACTAGTAAACATTTTTTTTTCAAAAAAGCTTTCTCTTAGCTTCCTCGAATATTATATCAATGAATAAGATGAATTATATAATATAAAATACTTTTCAAAATATATATATTATTTTCAATTTTACAATAAAAAGGTTATAAAAAGATGAAAATGAAAGATATTTCTATTTTGTCCCATTTTAAAAAATAATAGAGTAATCACACATTAAAATAATTATTCAGCATCTTCCCATTCTTCCGGCACAATCTCTATTTTTTCACCAGTTTCTCTCTTGAGCCTTTTCAATAACTCATTTAGATCAAAATTGGGTTTTCCAGTGACCGTAATCGTTTTTTTATTTCTATCCACCGTCCATGAGCCATGTCCAGCTCCTAATAATTACATTACTCGGAGAAAAGTTACAACATGCATTGCATACCATCATATATATTACTTTCAATTATAAATATTGTTTTACCTTCCAATCCGTTAATAATGCAACCCATCCTCAACTCGGCTCCGTCACAATTTGCTAGTTTTAATTCGACTTCTGATACACTAGAATATCCAAGAATTGAGCTGGTTATCAAGAAAACTTTCTGAAAGATGTATAAGAATATAAATCACGCTTACATGTTAGAAATATAAACCATGCTTACATGTTAGGAACATTTGTTCGTGAAAAGCATCGAAACATCTTCTTAAATTTGAAACTACTAATGAAATAAAATACTAGATATTCTCAAGGTAAAATATTTTCAGAATCCTAATACTCTTATATACATGATCACACATTGAAAAACCATAATTTATTTTTAACATAAATTTACAAATAAAGAAAGATACAATATTTTGACCCAGAAAAGAGATATATTATCTAATTATCATTAATCAATACAATATATGAAGTCATATATTTTTATATATTATATGCACTTATATACACATTTTCCAAATGGAATTTTATCTGTTTATTTTAATTAACTTTTGATTTTATAATTATGTGATTAGCAAAAACAAAAATTTCTTAATTAAATAAAATTTAATTTTTATGAAAATTAAAGCTCAAAGTTTCCTCAATTACATTTCTTATTTTATAAATAAATCTTTTTTACATTTAACTTTCTTAATTAGGTCTTCTAATTATTTTTCTTAACTTAATTATATTATTGAATTTATTAAATAATTTTTCTTATGATATTTCTGTATATATTAAAAATATCATAAAAGCTAAATTATTTTGAAGATATCAAAGAAAATGATGATTTGTCATTTTTAGAAATGTTTTATCATAAAAAAATTTATATGAATTTATAAACTAGTGAACATGTGTCTTTAAAAGCCAGAAAAAAATATTTCAATAAAAGTAATAAGAAAACTATTATCCAACCAACTAATAATACATATGTTTATTAGTTAAGAAAATTTATTTTAACTATTTTATTAAAAAGAAATTATCAAAAATACAACAGTTTTGAGCATAATTTGCAAAACCACAATCATTTAGTTACATGTGATTTTCGGTTCATTTGAGATGAGGTCCATTTACTTGAGCTCCCTAAGTTTTCTAGTGTCATCATATCTGAGGGACTAATTTGACATCTTGCATATAAACATAACTTGAACCACAACAAAGTTATAACATCTTAGCACAAAAGTGTATTTTCTTTCTAATGATTTTCCAAAACTCAAGTAAAAAAATTGGATTGCACAATTGGTCAGAGAACGAGATATGAGAAAACGAGTGGTATGTGAGAGTTCTAGGCCTGGTTGAGAGTCAATTTGCAGCCAAATCAAGTGTTTGTAAACTCCGGAGCGTGATATCTCGTGGGAGTGAAAGAATGCTCTTGACCAGAAGATAAAGTGTTCGAAGCGAGAGTCTGATATGTGATGCACGGGACGTATTTCCTTAACCAGTTCGATTCTCTAGTCCTTCTACTGTGTGAAGTAAAAGGAGTTTTGATAACTTTACATGATTAATGTTATCAAGATTAGATAAAGATTGAACCATTCAGCCACGTTAGTGTGGTAAGTGAGATGTGCGCAGTAGTTGCTTTGCTAGTAGAAAATGTGCCTGTAGAACAATTTGTGGCAGCATGGATGCTTCTTCGCATTAAATGGTATCAAATCGGGTAAGTTTGCATGCAAAGCACTTTGGTGATATCGATGAATAAATTGATTAACATTAAATTTGAACTTATCGAAAGATGTATATTATTTTTTATTTTCCAAACAAAATATCCTAAAAAAGTAAAAATGAAAACATACTTTTATTTGTCCCATTCATATAAACTAGGTAGGTAGTCCGCGCCTTGTGCAGGCAGAAGGATTTGCAAACATTAATAACATATATAATTATTTCTAAAGTTTGACATGTACATTCATATCCATTTTGGTATTTGAGTAATTTTTTATGTAAATCATGAACCATAATTCGTAAGATATATTATAAATTATTTTACATAAATAAATTTTAATTTGTAAGATATTACAGAATATTTTACATAAATAAAATTTATTTGTAAGATATTATATACCTAAATTTTATATTAATTGATTGGGATATAGAAAATTTTATGGGTCAAAATTTCATGTCCTAAATAATAATTTCTCTGTTTTATAAATAATGTCAGAGTTTTATTTTTGTTTCACAGCTGTTCAAGGACTTCCGTATATCATTATTATGGTTGATCAGAACCTAGTCTGATTGATCGATGTCGCTAATAAGCACGAAGTCATCGGCTTTCTTCCTATGATACGACATTATCAGCGATCTTGCTTCCAAAAAATAAAGACGTACTGAAAACAGAATACCATAAGACCTTTGATCAGAGAACTATTTATACGGTATCTGCGAGACGGTCTATTAAGGAAATATTTTAAAGATAGATGCAAATCTAAAAGGAGTACAAATATTATTTTTTCCGTCTGTGTATATATCAAAATCAACTGTAATAGATTTTTTTTAGAACAACTAAATACAGCTGTTCAAGGACTTCTGTATATCATTATTATGGTTGGTTAAGTTGGATAATCTTGCATATGCGTCTGATTTTTTTTAATTAAAAAACAATGGTTGAAATTTATAAGAAACTAATTTTTGTTTTTTATATAGTAATAATAATAAAGCAATAATATAAATTAACCGAGATTGTTACATTTAAATTAAGCTTAATTTGAACCACGTTTGGTTAAGTTGGATAATCTTGCATGTATGCGTCTGATTTTTTTTAATTAATTAAAAAACAATGGTTGAAATTTATAAGAAACTAATTTTTGTTTTTTATATAGTAATATAATAAAGCAATAATATTAATTAACTGAGATTGTTAAATTTAAATTAAACTTAATTTGAACCAAGTTAAAGGCTTAATAATAAGAAATCAAATTCCATTCTTTCCGATTTATTTTAATTTTTAATTAAATTTAAACCAATTTTTGTTTTTTATGTTTTTACTAAATTTAATTTTAAAACATATAAAAAGTAGCAAAAGATAATTAGTCACCCTGAAATTGAAAGAGAGCTTTAACTCAAATTTTCATTTTGCTTATATTATATATGATTTCATCTATATAAAGAAAAGATTAACCACAGATTAAAACATAGTATTCAAAATTAATATGAAAGATTGATATATATATATAATAGGACAAGTTAGGGTTTCGGTAATTAAGAAAATTCTTTTTTTTTTGGTCGAATATGTGCAATACAATTTTTAACTTAATTAAAGCAATTTTTCGTGTTTTAATGTTTTTTAAACTTCAAACCAAATTTAGATTTTTTCTAATTTTTGATAATTTTTATTAAATTTAAACCAATTTTCGTTTTAAACTAATTTTTCGTGTTTTAATGTTTTTTAAAATTTAAACCAAATTTAGTTTTTTCTAATTTTTTATAATTTTTATTAAATTTAAACCAATTTTCGTTTTTTTAATTTTTTTTTATAAAATTAGATTTATTTTGATTTTCAATTAAATTTAAACCAAATTTTTTTTTTTGTTTTTACTAAATTTAATTTTAAAACATATAAAAAGTAGCAAAGGATAATTAGTCACCCTGAAATTGAAAGAGAGCTTTAACTCAAAATTTTCATATTGCTTATATTATATATGATTTCATCTATGTAAAGAAAATATTAACCACAGATTAAAACATAGTATTCAAAAATAATATGAAAGATTGATATATATAATAGGACAAGTTAGGGTTTCGGTAATTAAGAAAATTCTTTTTTTTTTGGTCGAATATGTGCAATACAATTTTTTAACTTAATTAAACCAATTTTTTGTGTTTTAATGTTTTTAAAAAAATTTAAACCAAATTTATATTTTTTCTAATTTTTGATAATTTTTATTAAATTTAAACCAATTTTCGTTTTAAACCAATTTTTCGTGTTTTAATGTTTTTTAAAATTTAAACCAAATTTAGATTTGTTCTAATTTTTTATAATTTTTATTAAATTTAAACTAATTTTCGTTTTTAGTTTTTTTATAAAATTTAATTATAAAAATATAAAGAGGGGCAAAGGGTAATTAACCACCATGAGATTGAATGAGAGAGCTTTAACTCAAAATTTTACTTCGTTTATATTATACTAGGATAGTACCCGTGCTGTGCACGGGATGAATGTTATCTTTTATACCGAAATCATAAACTACTATAATGTATGTATACAGGATGTTGAATGATACTTGTGATTAATTGCGCATTTTGTTGTATTTGAAACAGAATTTATTTTAAGTGTTTATTTATGTTAGTACCATATTGATATATGATAAATGGACTTGATATATGTGACTAACTATTTATTGATTTATTTAGTATTTTTTTGTTTTTAATAGTTTCCCTTTTTGTAATATACATAAATGAATGAATTTAACCGATTTCTAATTTCATTCATAAATAAATATATATTATGCTAATTATAAGAAAATGACCAAATAAATTGAAGTGTATGATGAAAAGAAAGACAGAATTAATATATTAGACTATTAATATTAATATTATATTTTGGTATAAGAACAGTCAGTGAATGTATATTAACTTGATATGCTTTTGGTTAATAGTTAGGTTATAAGAACAATTTTATATATCTGTCGCATTACTTGAATGTATATTAACTTGTTATGGTTTTGGTTATTTATAATTGAGGATGATATTATTTAAACTTTCTATGTTGTCTACATAATATAAACGTATATAGTATTAGACGAATATATATACATATATATATATCGTAATGAGCAAACATCTATAGAGAATAATGAAAGCAATCTATCTTATTAATAAATCATGAATTTGACATAAGTTCATAGAATTAAAACGTTTACTACTTCACTTGGTCACCTTTGTAGCTAAACGACATGAATAGTTGAACCTCCAACCATAATTAATAGGTCAATATGATATATGAGATTATTCTTAATCTAAATGTCATTGTTCTCCGTCTTATTGGATTTGAAGTACCTAAATAGTTATATACAGATATGTTATTACTGGCATTTAGAAAAATATCAAATATTTATATAGTACTTACTTATCTTTGAACTTGTCAACTTCAACAATATGGGGATCAAAAAGAAACCTTGACATCCCTCTTGCATCCGAAACAGTCAATGTCCCTAAAACATAGATTTTACGTATAGTTAATATTTGATCTAACAATAATAACTACTGTTATCATGATTAAATGTTAAGAACTTTGTTAGAAACAAACCATTGTTGTAAGCTATACGCCAGTCTGTCAGTACACATGTTATAGTAGAACCACAGGCAGACCACCATTGTGATTGGAAATCATCAGCCAAGTTACCATAAGCAACACAACTAATTTCAACATTCCTACAATATATTAACAAAATATATTATTATCTTGATAACATATAATTAAATGGGTAACGATTCCAATACTTACTTGAGATTTCTCAACGTAAATCGTAGTCGACTATAGTATCTACGAAAATCACAATCTAGTCCGTAATCCTTAATCCTTGTAAGTCGTCCAACGTGGACAACAGCACCAAGTAAATCTAATATCAAATAAAGTACCAAAGGATGTTTAAAAGATTTTAAATTGAAAATCAATGAGAATTATATAAGACAAATATGAAATACCAATAGGATACTTATGATCAATAGTCCCGTCCAAAATATCCTCAAACTCTGAGAAAGACATAAATTGAGTATTGGTGGGGATTTCATATAGCCTTTTGACAGTAGTATTATGAAGTAGAAAAATCCTCCATTTATGATGAGTTGTTTTCTGAAACCAAAATGAATTATTTACAACAAAATCATGTAGAGTATTCCACTGTCCTTCTTGCAAAGCTTGATCATAATATGAAACCAACACAGGATTAGTCATCGAAGCTTGAATCTTGCATCCCTGAAAAGTTCAGTATCAATATATTAAGATGTTTATGAAAAATAATACTACTATGAAGTAAATAATAATAACTTACTTCTTCATCCACTAGAATAAATTCCAAACCTTCAATTCCTTGTGGACCAAGAGTTTCCCATTTTTTTAAAACCAATATTTTGATTTTCCAGTCCGATCTCCATGAATGCAAATCAGAAACTCGGTGATAGAGTTCTATCGTGAAAGGGTACGATGTGGTATCTAGGTTTTAGACAACTGCAAAATCCAATATATATAGGAGGCTTTAGGTTTATAGTAATACAGTTAGATTAATATGTCTAATGGAAACCGAATATCTCGCATGTATATTTTCTAAGATCATGAAACTATATTTATAATTTCAAATTTAGAAACTAAATATCCATTAATAAATTCATATATTATTTTTGATTATATCTAAGTGATTTTTTTTTATTGATGATATGATAGTACTATTTATATAGAAGTACAACAATATATATAAACTGTGTAATATAACAGAAAAAACTTGTTTACATTGGTTGCATGTTAAGGATTGGTAATACATGTCTATTTAAAATTTCTACTACTCATTAGCGAATAAAAAAGCAAAAATATGACTATCAAATAATTCAAAAAATTAATATCCAAATAATACACTTTATTGAAATCAAATTAAATATGGTAGGAAGAGAAACAAAGTGTTTATTAAAACAAACTTAGGAGAACACCACTCATAACAAAATATAAATAGAATATAAAATATAAGATAGCATAACAAAAGTCCTAATCCTTTATTCCTTGAGAACTTGAAGCACTCACGTATACTTCCGTTATCTTCTTTGCAAGCCTGAGAATAATATTTTTCATGTAAATAGTCAGTAAAAAAAATCATAATCAAAAACTATTGAATGTTAATAAAGTTTATTACTTGATCCCAAAGCTTTTGACTTCATCCAATGGCGGGGCAATAGCAAAACGTGAAAGCGATCCCTCCTTGTAATTTTCAATTGTCATTTCATCTAATATATAAATAAGATAAGGTCATCAAGTTTTGAATGTCTATAAGGTTGTCTTATAAATATGAAAATCATATAAACGCACCAATGTTTTTCTTAACCAACCAATCAGTTAAGACACAAATAGCAAATGGACTCTTCCCTACAGGACCTTTGCATTTCCCTTCTATCTCGTAAGCCAAGTCATCATGTGCAACACAGTTAAGAGTACAATTCCTACACATTATAATTATTATGATTATATTGTATCTCAAATAATGATATAAAAACATGAAACCATTATATTACTTACTCCAGATCTTTAATTCGGAATCTCAGTGTTGGAACACTTTTGTCATCGGGATAAACAATTGTTACCATATTTTCGACATGATCAATGAAATCTGGATTACAAAATATTGTAGTACAACAACTGATCAATATTACACAATCAATCATACAATACTATAATCGATAACACAAACATAGTTAAATACATAATTAATAAAGATAAATCCAACTGGGTATAAGTGGCTGTAAGGCTTATTGTAAACACGGCTGAAATCAACAAAACGAAGGAAAGGATCTCCAGTCAAAGGTCAGATGGAACTGACCTTAGTTTCACCATCTAAAATTATTTGCTTAACGTGTCTTGTAGTCCGTTCTTCCCACTTAGAAGGAATTAGTTTGAATTTGGATAACTGCACCCAATTTCCTTCTTGCAAAACGTATTCGAAATAGGATAGATTGAGGTTACCAACGTAGGCAGAAATACTGCAACCCTGTTATGGTAATTGATATAAAACATTAGTAACAAAACGATATGAAGTACTAATAATATAAAACATTGATAGAGATGAGTATCAAACTTACATTCTCATCAACCAATATGAAATTCATCACACGAAGACCGTCGGCATCAAAGGCCCCCCATCTCTTTAAAATCTTCACCTTAATTGTCCAACCATCCTCCCAAGATTGTAACTCATGCACCATTTGGTATTCACGCATTTTGTTTGAGTTTCCGATTAAAGATGAATAAAATGGTTTGCACCAAAGGTTTATATAGGAGTATGTTAGTAAATTAAGTTTATGACGTCCCAAAATTATTTGCGTATATACGAAGAATTGTAAAAATATTTGCAACAGTCAGTGATTTTTGGAATATGTATCTTGTTAGTTATATCTTAGATGGCATAAATAACGATTTTCTATATTGTTTAAGAATATTTCCATAGTTTGGTTGAAATTGTTACGATACATTTAACAGATTATAGAATTAAATATTAACGTATATTTTTTGCAACTTTAAATAAGTAATATGACAAATATATGGAAGTCGCATTCGTAATTTTTTTAGAAAATGATTTGTTTCGTTCTCCTTGCATATATGTGTTATCTCGCGTAAGTAAGGAAAGATGATTATAGAATATGCAATCAAATATTAACAATGATTAATTTAAGGAATGCTGAACCCTAAACATAAAGTTTCTAATAATATTACTATCATATCTAAATTCTTCCGGAAATCTAGTCATTATATTTTCCAAATCCTGAAATATAAGGAGACAAAGATTTGGAGATATAGCAAGTACGAACAAATAGGAACAAATATCTCTATTAATTATTTAGCAAAATAATTTAATATAAATCCATTATTAAATAACTTATTAATTATTTTTTGAGGTTACATCGTTATTACTAAAATTAAATTAAATTACAAAGTTGTTAATAAATAAAATTTATAAATGAACGATTGTATTCAATTTATAAGATCATTTAGTTCGCATAAATTGTAATCTTTTGCAAATTATAATAATTATGATAACATAAAATATATTTAAGATAGTTGAAATAAAAAGGGTAATTGTTCAGGTGTAACTTCAAAGAAATCCGAGAAATTAAACATAAGTCTTAACATTCGACAAAGAAGGAGGACATCACTCCTTTTGATTACTGACATGAAATTAAAGATAGTTAAGAAAGAGAAGTTCAGGATTTGATGAAATCAAATTACACATCTCTTGTTCCAGAAGATGAAGGATGGGCCGAATCCCTTAGCTTTTGCCAAATCCTGAACAAATACATAAAATAAAAATAAGTAAGGATAACTAAAATAAATTTAAAATTAAAAATATGATTATTAAGGTAAGGAAAAATATTACTTGGCACGGAGATCGTTTACTTCATCAATATCTGGATGAACCAAAAAACGTGAGAGCTTTCCTTCTTCAAAATCAGAGATCGTAATTTTATCTATATAAAAAGGAAACTATAAGGAAGAAAACAATTTGATTAAAAAATAAATTATCAAAGCAAAAATAAATACATAATGGCTACTTACTCTTGTTCTTCTTAACAACCCAATCAGTCAATACACATATGGGATATGGTCCTTTAAGTAATTCGCAAATTGATTTATCCTTGATTTCATAAGCCAAATTACCATGTGCGACACAGTTCATTGTGTTACCCCTAGAGATAAAGAAAAATTATTACTAAATAGAAATTTCTATAATCATAAAATCAAATAAAAAATAGTAGAAGGCATTACTCTATATCGCTGATACGAAAATGTAGGGTTGGAACACTGTTCTCATCATTGAAATCGAATTCAACATTGCCAATCTCCTTATCAAAAATACCCATCAAATCTGAATAAAAACCCAATAATCAATGCATGTCTATATAACATAACTTTATTTTATTTTGTTGTGAATATATGATAAACAAAAATAGACGTATGTATTTTATACAAAACAGAATAATATTAAAAGGAAACATACCGATCGGGTAGTAGTGAGAAGGACGGCTGTAAACACTTGGAAAATCAACGATTTTGATGAAAAGATCCTGGCTCAAAGGTCTGATATAATTCACCTTTACACTCTGATTGAGAATGATCTTGTAAGCATGATTTGTGGTTCTTTCATTCCAACCGGAGTTAACCAAGCAAAACTGTGAAAGTCGAAGCCAAGAACCTTCTTGGAAAACCCTCTTGTAGAAAGAGAGTTTGAAGTCATTAACCATAGCAGCAACTCGAGATCCCTAACAAATTTTAATATTTAGTTAAATAAGCAACAATTAACAACCACCAAATAATTGAATACTGTGTACAATAACGAATCTTACCATTTCATCAACCAAGATGAAAAACATTCCTTCATGGCCTTCTGAATCAACCGTATCCCATCTCTTGAGAACCTTCACTTTGATTGTCTGTTTGAACTCCTCCCATGGTGTGAGATCTTTAACCATTGAATAGTCGGCCATTTTTTATGCAGAGATATTGATGCTTTTTTTTAGGTTTTCTCTATGTTAATGATGAAGTTATTATCTCACAGAGGAAGCTATATATATAGAAGATGTAGTAAATTTATTGAGTAAGGTCGCGATGGTTGGAATAATTGTAATTGCAATATATACAAAAATGGAATATTTCTTTTGTGAAAAAAAGGAATAAGGTAACCGAATCTAGTTCTATCGGAGTAAGAAGTTGTCAGTAGATGTATCAGTTTATATTAAGAAAGAAGAAAAAGGAAGTTACAGATGTAACGATACAAACAAATTTTTATCAAATACAATTAATATTTATGCAAAGATACAGAGGCTATATTAATTCCCTTTTATATAATTAAATTTCAATATTAATAAGTTGTGTAACATTTAATTTTCATAAAAATTAAGAAACTATATATACTTTCATATCGAGATGAATATTTTATATATTACAAAATTAAATTGAGTATAAGTTGGTTTAGTAACCAAAATGTATATAAATCAAAGTGAATTTTATGGGACGTGAATCTATACATGCAAAAATATTTCCAACGAAAATAGCAATAAATAAAAAGCTGAAATCAGATATTGATCAAATCAAGTCAATATTGTCACCTTGCATGCACAGGTCCGAAAATTATGTATTCAACAATAATCCAACTACCAAACGATATGAAATTAATTGGTTACATTTACAATGAAATAAATATTTGACAAAAACATGCACTATTATTATATTATGAATACGATTTTACCAAAGAACATAACTGTCTATATATAGTTTTATTAAACATTTAAAATGTAAATTTCAGATTATTGAGTTCATATTTATAAATAATGTATTAAAAAGTAAATTTCAGATTATTGAGTTCATATAAATATTGACAACAAAATCATAATGAACGGCATTTTTGTTACATCATAAAATCAATAGTAAATTCAATAAAAAGCAAAGTTCAAACATCCCATGAGTAAATTTATGTCAGATACAAAGAAAGAAAGAAAGACATTAATAAAAAAGTAAATAATTCAACATATTGAAATCTCAAATACATGGACCGATCAGTTTCTAGGCTTCACGGAAGATGGACTTGCCTCATCATCATTACAACCCAAATCAATGACATTTGTAGGTTTATTCTGGGTATTCCAAAACCTGCAAATAAATCAATTATTGTAAGCAAACATAGCAAACCAAATATTTGATTATATTTAAAATAAGGTGCATATAATAGTTTACCTTCTAACAAAAGTTTTGGCTCGTGGACAATCAGGATGAAACTCGATTCTAGAAATCCCTCCTCTACACCGAATATAGTATCCAGCTATGAAAATAATATAAATGTTATTTCATAGATATAACAATAAAGATATCAATAATAAATCAATATTAATAATGTAATTTCAACTAACCTTCTCTTTGTTTAACAGACCAGTCGGTTAACATAACAACAAATAGTAACTGACTCTCACTGAAGATAGTTTGCACATATAAATCAAATATATATTTATCATATCGATAAAGTTACTTACACAGCTAGTCAATATGTATTGAAGACATAAAAGGAAAACAGATTTATGTCATTGTGTTTTCAAATGAACTACAAAAGTCGTAGAGAATATTCGATGGTAATCTGTATACGCAACAATGTGTTATATAAAAAATCTGGAATATATATAACGCAAGAACTAAGGTACTAAATATTTTAATGTCTCAATAAATTATCCAACTAAATTCGAGATATTAATGTAGGCAAGTTTCATATGTGAAATACTGGATATGATTATTGAAATATAATATGGAAAGTAGTAAAGTTCATCATATGGGAAAACTCAAAAATTTCAATAATCAATTACATACAATAATTACATTATTATGCATGATGAAATATGGTAAGTCCATATTATAAAGTATAATAAATACTCTAAATATTTAAATTATAATTACAACAAAGGAATAAATAAGCTGACAGATTAAAAATCTAACTGCTTGATAAAACATTTCAGTAATCAAACAATCTGATAACATTTTTTATTTCGAGAAAATGGACTAAAACTGATTATAAAATAATTTAATAAATTATTTTCTTATTATGACGAAACTGAATGTTGAATGTTGAGATGTGGTTGTATTCGATTATTCTCAGTTGGATTGATTATAAATCCTGTAAAATGATAAAATGTAGTGAGTAAAGGAAAAATGTTAATATAATAAACTCTAAACAATTTATGCAAATTAGTACGTACAAAACCTAATAAATCTTTAATGGCTGATACATCTAATTCCTTGTAGACTCGTTTTACAAACTGCCTTAAAGATTACTGATAGTTAAGTAATCTAAAATGAAATAACCAATAGTATTACAATCTGATTACAATAAAGGGGTTTGAAATACCTTCCACATATCTGATAGGAGAAACAACAGTAGAAATTATGAACTGAATAATAAAGTTCGAAGTTGTGGTAATGTCTTCATCATGAATAGGAATAAGAGTGAAATCTTCTATTGTAACCCACAAATTTTCTACAATACTATTCTCGAAGAATTGAAGGTATTTTCTATAAACTGTAGCATAAACTGTATGGCCCTGGAATACAAACACTAAACGTGTTTCTTAATGTAGCAAATAATAAAAATACTGAAAACGAAAGCAAGGATATCATTACGATTACCTCTTCGTCTTTTAGTTTTATATTGAGAGTAGTTCCCCGTTGTGGAGTATATTGTTTCCACTTGTGAATAATTTTAACTCTAATTTTCCAATTAGTAGTAAACGGATCTAAATCAGATATATAATCGAAAATACAACTCATGACTATAAAGCATATAAGAATCAAAGTAAGGCAAAACGATATAAATATAGCATGGTATACTATTTATATAAAGTGACACCTTTGTGATAGGGTTTTCCTTTAACTATATGGAATATTATGGAAAAGGATACTGCCAAGATATTCGGAATATAGTTGTTCGATATCTACGTGAAATATATTGTGTAATCTAAAAGATTCAAGCATATCATTATATCATTAAATCAACGCTACACACTAATAAATTAATAAGATCAATAAATTTATTTGATTGAATGTCAACTCTAATGAATTTGTATAACTTGAATAATTTCTACTTGCTTGGATGTGAAAATCAGACTATAATTAAGTGAGGGGGGTATTGGTTAAGCAAGACATCAATACATATAAGAAATTATTTGTAATATACAAATATGAATGATTCCAATTAGTGTTTAATTGTATAGAAATTTATATAAAACTAAATTATATGTCAAACTTTATCAAATTATAATATAAGCTATGTAGGTATGGAGGTCAAAACAATAGCTTCGATGATATGATCATCTAAAATAGTTAAACGCAACATAATATAGTTTAAAATTCCTGCTTTTATTATACTTCAAATAACAAACCACAAAAAATCTGTAAACGGAAAAAGACAAATCCAACGGGCTAAGAAAAAATAACCGAAACTTAAACAATGAGATATTGTAGTAAATCCTAAGAAACAAAGCAAGGAGGAGAATACATAGCCTTAAAGAAACGAAGACTTCAGTCATCAACTTTCTCTTTCTTAACAGGCTTCAGAGAAATCTTTTGTTCACTCGCCAAAGCATTCATGTCCCCATTAGAAGCTTTCTTAGAAGTAGACTGCTCTCCATTATGATCATCAAATTCAATCATCTCATCGCTTTTCCTTTTTGACTGTGGTGAATTATCATCGTCGCCGCTGTCAAGTAACATCTTAGGAACCTAAAATGACAAATTTAAACAAATATGTTTATGTACAGGCATATAATATTAATGAGAGGCATCTAATTCCTAAATAGCAAACCTGTTCATCGGGAGTTATAAACCCCATTTCATCAGACTTGACATCAGGGGTAGTCTATAAATAAAACAATAAGTTAACAATGATCAAAAGGCAATGAAATATGAATAAATATTAATAGGAATAAATAGTTTAGGGATCAAACCAAAAATCCGGATATTTCTGAGAATTCTTTGACCATGTCACTTTGGGTAACAATCTTTGTAACTTTGTAAATATCACTGTTGAAAACGATGTTTGAACTCTCAATAGATAGCTTGAACAGATAAGTTTTCCCACAAATGTTAGTAATTGGAAGAGGGAGTACATCTGGATCTTGGATCTGCAAGCAATTTAGCAAACATATAAGTTTTCTAATATATATAGTAAGATTCACTATAATAGAGTTGATAGTAATCTGCATAACTACCTCTTCCACAGATTCAGTCAATTGTGCAGCTGTTTGATTTACAACTTCCATGGCAAGCTTATCAAAGATTAAGAACTTTGTTTCGCCAGTGTTGTCCATAACACGGAAAGTCAGCATAAACCTATGTTAGCATAGAAAAATATATGAATATGAATATATATAGAAATTACAAATATTCTTTTTTCACAACAAATTGCATCCAAGACTTACACTGGTACGACACTTTCAACATCATCCTTACATTTGCCACATTTCCATAACTATTTAGGAAATGGCCTACCAGGATATTGCTCTTTCAACAAATCCATATCAAGAGGAAGCACCTTTTTAGAGCACACTTTGCATGACATATAGTACCATCCAAACTCAGTGTCAATAGACATGATGGTAGCCATAGTCACACATTTTTCAACCTAATAATTGAAGCATTACTTTCTTTTAAAAACCCAATCGCCATTTATTGTTTAAGAAATATGTATACCACGCAAAATAAATCCCTCAGATGCACCAAGTATTTCACTAATTATCCGGCGAGGGGTATGTAAGAAGAAATCATCTCTTACAGAAACAGAATTGACAATGGTCAATTGGTTAGGGTGTGTGTATGACAAAGTCACATCATCTTTTGGTAAGCTGTAAAGAAAAAATATATATTGGATTTTAGTGACATGAAAGTAAACTAAATGGAAAATTGATAAAAGTTATAGATATGAATATACCGGTTTCTAAAAGAATTTATTTCAGGGAGATCAGGATCTGTCATCACAATGGAAGAACTGTAACAATTGCTAATACTCCATACACCTAAATAATGAAATGTTTTGAAAGTTATATATATTTTTTAAAAACGATATTTTGTTTGTTAACAAAAAAATTAGTTTCGTACCTTGATACAATCTTAACTTTCCAAATCTTAATACGAAACAAATGGTAGCATTAGTTGCATGTGTAGCAACGCTCTCCAAACTTTCGGCATAATTCCCCCAGAGAACACAATTCAGGCGCACATCACTAAAATACAAAAAATAGATTAGACGTCTTATTAACAATATATAGGTCTCAAAGGGAATTAAAAAACCTGGTGTCACGAAGTGTCATTGTTAGACGTTTGGTCTGTTTTTTTGTAAACATTGAGAATCTCAACCTCACCAATACTAACAATTTGTCCAACAATATCTGTAAAATAAAAACATAAACCAATAATTAGATGTAACATGCTTTGGTTCATATTAGTAATGTATGCGAGATATAAATATACCATTTACCTATTAGAAAATCAGGATTCAACTTGCCCTCGTGAATATCAGCGAAGTTCACTAACTTCAACCCAAGAATTGTGGCATCCAGATCTTCAGAAGGTCTGACAGACGTCGTGGCAGCAAACTGGATCTTGTAAACATGAGAAGTAGTCCTGAACTTACCACCATTGTGAGTGACTTGAAAATTAGTGATGATCTTAGTAGTTCCTTCCTCTAGAAGATTTTCAAATTTTTTAATGAACTGCTTCTTCATACTAACATGCATAGTTTGATTCTGCATGGAAATATAATAAGAAGCAAAACGTTAAAATATATATATATATATATAATCAAAATGGAACAGTATGAATAACGAACAAACAAAGTACAAAACAATACCAGTTCATCGACAACGACCATCTCCATCGTCTCGATCCCATTCAAATACTGGTTCCACAACTTCAGTATCTTGACACGGATCCTCCATTGAGTTTTGAATTGCTTTAGGGCAGTGAGGGATGTGAAGGTCGACATCGCAAACTTTGCAAGTGGGAGTATATAAGCTAAATATTGCTTATATGGTGTGATGAATTCGATATCAACAGTGGTAACTATATATAGTGAAATGACGAATGTGGTGAGTCTAGGGTAAATCTTCGATGCAATCTTTAGAAGAGGGAAAGTATTGTAGGCGGTCAATTATGAATTTGAATTTGAAATGACGTTGAAATTTGATGGATTTAGGCAATTTTGATATATTTAAATTGCAATATTGTTCGTTTTCCATAAAGGGTCTATTTTGTTTAATTACTCCTACATATACGGAAATACGGAATATTTTGATTTAGGTAGGTACAGTGCATCTAAAATATATCGAAATTATAGGGATTATTTAGACTATCCAAAAAATGATTTCTAAGTTGGTTATATAATTTCAGATTGATACGGTTAAGATAATATAGGAAGGTATTATTATTATGAACTGAAAAATTTGGAATATGCATATATTGATTCCATTTATGCTTAACCATATAATTGTGTCGAGAAATTCGGAGGAAAGTTTAAGGTGGAGTTATGATTTCTTCATTATTACAGTAATTAATTTTTTGAATTAAATGAACCGAGATTATGGGATCACGTATAACCGAGATTATGGGATCATGTATACTGACACATTAATATAAACAATATTGTAAATAAGATTTGAAATTTATGAAGTGGAATATGGGCTCATGTATATCATCATCATTTGTATAAATACATACCTCATTTGTATAATAGTAATTATGTAGAATAATAAAATTTGTATTTCTCAGAATATTGATTTATGATAGGAATGTGAATATAAATTTTGCATAAAAATAAGAAAATAAAGATAGTAATAATTTAAATTTAAATTTTGTTAATCAATCAATTTTGTTAATTAGTATATAGTTGTTTTGTGCAAGAAATAAGGTAGATGAGATGAAAATTATGCATGTATAAATCAAAAATTTTAAAAGAAGTCAGATGAGTTAAATAAGGAAAACGAATAAAAAAATTAGTAAATAATAAATTAAATAATAATTGGTGGAGGAATATAAATAAGGAAATAATCATAGGTGAAATATAATGAATTATTTAAAATAAAAATGGTGAGAAAAATTGTGGGAGCGACACCTCAGCAAAATGGCCTCCAAATTCTTCCTGTTTAATGTATAGAGGATATGATAGGGTGGGAAAATGGTGAAAAAAGTCTAAACTTTCAAATTTCGGCTATTTAAAACACAAACTATCACATATAGATCATCAATTTTGGTGGTTGACGCTAAATACCAAATTTTTGTTGACTAAGACAAAAATAAAAGACACGACGTTAAATTAATAAACATAACAAACTAACAGAGTTAAAATCTGTTATATCTATTATATTTAAACAGAAGCACATTAAGTGCTTGCTTCCAAACACTCCTAAAGTTTTTTAAAAATTATTTTATTTTATATTTATATTTAATTCCAAAAATTAGGTATTAATTTAGATATTTTTATAAAAATGCATAGTAAATAAATATTTTATCGTATTTTATCATAATCAATTGGTCTAAAATATTAAATATTTGAGATTAATAAATATTTATATTATACAATAATATGATCGAGATGATTAGAGTTATATATAAATATATTTAAGGTCCATGAGTTAATTTATTAAAACATGTAAGATATTAAGATGATTTGAGACAATTAAAGTAACAAGTTAGCCAGTTTATATATATATATATATATATATACATTTTTAATAGCACAAATAGTAAATAAATATCTTATTATATTTTTTTATAATCAATTGGTCCAAATATTCTATATTAGTAAATATTTATAGGGTTATACAATTAAAATTATAGTCTTATACAGGTTAGTTTGTCAGAACATGTAAGATATTAAAAATGATTTAAAACAACTAAACGGATGGATTAGCAAATTCAGATATATAGATTTTTTATGTGTAAATCTAAATTCACATAATAACAAAGTTTATAATTAACATTAGATCAATGTATACTTAATTAACGCATACTCTTCTTCTACTAATATACAAATTTTACTGTTTAAAATTAAAGTATGATAACAATTTTTTAATTTAAAAAAAATAAATAACAAAAAAAAATTATATCTAAACAAAAAGATAAATGCATTATCATCATTTTAATTCATAACATTTCTTCACGTCGAGGCTGCGTTTTTCTAAGGGTGCGAAAATAAGAGCGATCTAGGGTTTTTAGCTTCTTCGACAAGATGATGTCGCCGGCGGGTACTCCGCCGCGGCAGGACACTGGTCATCAGCCGATTTCGGAAAACCATTACGGAGGTGACGCACCATGAGTCAGAACATCGGGCAGAGGAGTTACGAAGAAACAGTGAAGGAGGAGATGTGGCGTGTGAATCAGGCAAAACACCTGAACAAGGGTTAGGATCTCAAAAAGTTAGAAGTACTTTTGCAGCAGTAGTCCAAAACAAACGGCTGATGCAGAGGTATGATTTCACGGTTAACGAAGTTGAGGGAGTACCCACGATTAAAGTCCCAAAGGAAATCTTGGAAAACTCTCCACCGCTTTGGGAGGACCTCCTCGTGGGAAAGTTTCTGGACACAGCCCCATACGTTGGAAAGGTCCACATGTTAGTTAACAAGATCTGGCCTCTATCGGATAAATCAGTGAAAATAGATGTGTTTGTGGTGGATAAAACGACCATGAAATTCCGTATCAAAGACGAGGGTGTGAGGAACAGAGTTTTGAGAAGACGAACTTGGAATCTGTGCGACGTTCCAGTAGTGGTATCGAAATGGAGTCCCGTTGAGGAAGACAGGCAGCCGGAATTGAAGTCTATTCCTCTATGGGTAGTAGTCAAAAATGTTTCGCGCTCTCTGTATGCGTGGAATGGATTATCTTTCCTAACCAGCCCAGTTGGAGAACCAAAACATCTCCATCCGGATACTGAGTTATGTAAGAATTTTGAGGTGGCACGGGTTTTTGTTGAGGTCGATCTGACGAAGCCCTTCCCCAGGCTTACAACTTTGACATGGAATGTGGGGAAAGCGTGACTGTTACTTATGAATACCCTTGGCTTCCAGCCAAATGTAATCAGTGTGACAAATTGGGTCATAAAACTTCTGAGTGTGTTACAAAAATAGCTCCTACGAGTGCTCCTGCAATCCCTAGGAGGATTCCAAAATCTTCTCCTCGCAAGCAAGATATTGAAACAAGTGAAAGAAAAAGTAGAGAACATCAGAACAACCCCATTGCCCCAGCTGTCCCAGCATCGGATTTATCGGATCCGATGGAACAAAGAGAACACCGTTCGGGTAATACACCCGGGATTGATCAAAAGGAGGAAGGAGAGTGGAGCACGCCCATGAAACCAATCAAATCTCCGAATAGAGTAACAAAGGACTCTAAATTTGGGGAAGTTAGTATACTTGCCAACTCTCGATATCTGGCGCTGAGCGATAAAGATGAGAATGGGGAGGAAGTTCTCATTGTTGATGAGGTAGCAAAAGAAAGTGAAACTACAGCCAGTGCTGCGGTTGAACACAATATCAAGAGGGATAATAGCATTGGCTCTGATGTTAACGCTGCTACTCAGTCAGTGGATCATACTTCAGTGTCGAAAGGAGTTCATGAGCAAACAATGCGACAGTCCACAAGACTTGCTGCAAAGGAAGCTCAAAAGAAAAAGTCTACTTCTACTAAATCTCTTTAATGACTGGATTTTTCTGGAACATTAGAGGATTTAACAAGAGTAGTAAGCAAGCAGTAGTTAAGAAATGGGTGCAACAAGGAGGGTTTGAATTCAGTTGTCTAATCGAAACAAAGGTGAAGGCACAGAGAGCTTCTAAAATTATGTCAGAAGTTTTCAAGGATTGGTCTTATTTAACTAATTATGAGCATCACAGACTAGGGAGATTGTGGGTGGTCTGGAAGCACAATGTGAGGGTTACTCCCATTTTCAAGTCCTCACAGATTATATCCTGTTCTATTAAGTTAGAGGACCGAACAGAGGAACTTCTAATATCCTTTGTTTATGCCTCAAACTCAGTATAAGAGAGAAAAGAGCTCTGGGAAGATATCAGGAACCATCATAACTCGGGGAAGTATAGAGGCAAGGCTTGGCTTATTTACGGGGATTTTAATGAGATATTAGATGGAGAAGAACACTCCTTGTTCGAAACTAACTCCATGATACCAATTAGTATGAGGGATTTCCAAGAGCTAGTGAAGCAATGCGAGCTGGCTGATCTGAGCTTTCATGATCCGAAATACACCTGGTTCAATAAGCGATCTGAAGGAGTGATAAGTAAGAAACTTGACAGGGCTCTCGTTAATTGCGAATGGATATCAGCAAATGCACAATCATATTGTGTATTTGAACCTGGCGGATGTTCAGACCATTTGATATGTCGAATACACTTAAACAATAAAGAAAGAAAGAAACAGAGGCCATTTAAGTTTACAAATGCTTTAACTACTACCCCGGGGATTCTTGGACCATATCAAGAATGCGTGGGATAGCACCTGCCCGCTATTTCACTCCACATCAGCCATGTTCCGGCTATCAAAAAAAACTAAAGGCTATGAAACTGATGTTGAGATCGATGGGAAGAGAAATGCTGAGTGAAATCTCAAAGAAAACAACAGCTGCTTACCAGCGTCTATGTGAGCTTCAAGAGGCCACACTGAGAACAAACACGAGTCAGGCAGTAGAGGAGGAGAGATTGGCATATGAACGATGGACTTATCTAGCAGAGATAGAAGGGAAATACCTTAGGCAAAAAGCAAAACTGTTTTGGCTCAGAGCAGGGGATCAGAATAACAAAGCTTTCTTCAAAGCTGTCAAGGTTAGAGAACTGAGTAACAAGATTGGGGAGATAAGATGTGCAGATGGTCGCATTGTTTCAGACGCAGAGGGCATCAAGGACGAGGCAGCTCGGCATTTTGAGGAGTTTTTAAATGCAGTTCCTCCAGATTATATTCCATGGGGGAACGGATGAGTTGCAGAGCCTCTTACATTTCAAGTGTGCAGACGCTGATAAGGCACTTTTAACCCACGAGGTAAATGAAGCAGAAATTCGAAAAGCACTTTTCTCTATGCCAAAGGACAAGTCACCAGGGCCAGATGGCTACACAGTTGAATTTTTCAGAGAATCCTGGGCAGTTGTTGGGCAGGATTTTCTGGTTGCAGTTCAATCTTTTTTCAAAATGGGTTTTTTACCTAAAGTCATAAACTCGACAATCCTAGCTCTGATCCCAAAGAAAAAGGAGGCGTGGACAATGAAAGACTATAGACCAATCTCCTGTTGTAATGTACTCTACAAACTGGTATAAAAAATTCTGGCCAACCGGTTAAAGATCATCCTTCCCAAGTTTATAGCTCCAAACCAGTCAGCATTTGTCAAAAATCGATTATTGATGGAGAACTTTTTGCTTGCTACAGAGCTAGTAAAAGATTATCACAAGGATACTATCTCAGCTAGATATGCTATGAAAATAGACATATCAAAAGCCTTTGACTCAGTGCAATGAGGATTTTTAATAAATGTTCTAAAGGCCATGGATTTCCCGGAAGAGTACGTACACTGGATTCACTTATGCATATCCTCTGCTTCGTTCACTGTACAGGTGAACGGAGAGTTAGCTGGCTACTTTGGAAGCTCTCGCGGATTGAGACAAGGCTGTTCACTCTCTCCGTATTTGTTTGTCATATGCATGGATTGAAGAAGTTGGATTATGCTGCAGTGGAACAGAAAATTGGGTATCATGCAGGATGTGAAGCTCTGAAACTTACACACCTATATTTTGCCAATGATTTAATGGTTTTTTTCAGAGGAGATAAAAAATATATCGTGGGTGTTCTGGATGTCTTTAATGACTTTGCAGCTCACTCGGGTCTTCATATAAGTGTAGAGAAATCTACAATGTACATGGCGGGTGTAGATGATGCAATGAAAGAGGAAATTCTGAGAGAATTCCCCTTCGAGTATGGCTCCCTCCCAATGCGATACTTAGGCCTCCATCTGCTCACTCGGAGGATGAATAAGTCTGATTATACGCCGCTGATCGAAAAAATCAGATTGTATGTAGGATCTTGGTCCGCAAGGCAACTTTCATATGGAGGCCGATTACAGCTTCTAAAATCGGTGGTTTTTAGTCTCACCAATTTCTGGATGGCTGCATTTAGACTGCCCAAAACTTGTATTGCAGAAATAAAAAAACTCTGTGCTGCATATCTTTGGTCAGGTCAGGATTTAAATGCAAAAAAGGCAAAGGTTTCATGGTCAGAGGTCTGCTTGCCAAGAAATGAAGGAGGTTTGGGGATAAGGCCATTGGAATTAGTGAATAAAGTCTGTGTGCTCAAGCTAATATGGAGACTTCTTTCAGCTCGAGATTCGCTATGGGTAAACTGGGTTAAAAGGCATCTCATACGGAAAACATCTTTCTGGGCAGTTCAAGACAAGACAACTCTTGGGTCTTGGATTTGGAGAAAAATGCTTAAATACAGAACTCTGGCTTTAACTTTTTACCGAGTGGATATTAAAAATGGCTACAGTGTTTCATTCTGGTACGAACCTTGGAGCAACATGGGATGCTTACATGATGCTCTTGGGAAAAGGGGTTGTATCGATCTGGGAATACAGAGAAACACAACGCTGGGAAAGGTTATGGATCAAAGCAGGGGTAAACATCATCAGAGCCAGGTTCTCATGCGAGTAGAAGATGAAATAAGGAAAGCACAGAATGATAGAGTTCGTGACATGGAGGATATCCCTCTCTGGAGAGGAAGGAAAGACCAGTATAAACAGAGTTTCAATGCAAAAGAAACAGGGGAATCGCTGCAGAACCCAAATCCGACCTGGGACCTCTCTCAAGGAGTTTGGTTTTCTGGTGCAACCCCCAAATTCTCTTTTGTAACCTGGTTAGCCGCTAAAAACAGACTCTCGACGGGTATACGTATGCAGAAGTGGGGTGCAAACATTAACACTTGCTGCTCCTTTTGTGATGAACAGCTGGAAAGTCGAGACCACATTTACTTCTCTTGCCCATATACGAGGAACATATGGGAAGCACTTGCAGAAGGAATCATGGGAACAGCTTTCACATGCGACTGGTTGGAGTTGACAACTCGTATTGCTCAACCATCCTGCAACGCCACAACAGCTTTTATTTTGAGATATGTATTTCAAGCATCAATCCATACAATCTGGGGGGAAAGAAACAATCGCCGACATGGAGAGAAGCCGATTCCCAAAGAGCTTCTCATCAATAAGATAGACGCTACGATCAGGAATAGGCTCAGCACATTGCGAGCAGAGGGAAGGAGGTAGTATGATGATGGATTATGCATCTGGTTTGCTTCTAGGAGTATCACGTAGTTTTTCATTATCCTGTGTTATTTAGTACCAAAAAAGCAAAACAAAAGTTGTAAAAAGGTTATTTTTCTTTTTGAATAAAATTTAACATTCTATTCAAAAAAAAAGATAAATGCAACTTATATTAGAAATAAAAAAGAAAACATTCTCGTGCGGACGCATGGGGTTAAAATCTAGTGTATTATTATACTTCATGTTCTATACGGGTTATTTTGTTAAAACATGTAAGATATTAAGATAATTTGAGGTAATTGAATGAACAAGTTAGCCAATTTATAGATATATCTATTTTTATAATAACACAAATGATACTTGAATATCTTATTATATTTTATCGTAATCAAATCGACCTAAATTCAATATTAGTAAATATTTTTATATTATAATAATATGATAGAGCAGGTTACACTACAAGAAAACAATCGTTTTCCAACGGTCCATTACGACGGTTTTCAAATCGTCGCAAGAGTACAACGATTTTACGACGATCTAACGTCTAATTTTAAAACCGTCGTAAAACCGTCGTATATAAAAATCGTCGTAAACTCAACGTACAATTTACGACGAATTACGACGATTATACATCGATAACGAGAGATTTGCTAGTAAATGTAAAATCGTCGTAAATTCGTCGCAAAATTACGACGAATATACGACGACTACATTTCGATGTACATGTTACGACGATTGTACGTCGAAAAAGGAGTTAGGTGAAAAACATTTAAAACATGTTTACCTAACAATTGTAGATGAAAAATTTTATGGCAAAATCGTCGTAAACTCGTCGTAATATTATTGTTGAATGTAAAACCGTCGTAAAAAGTCGTCGTAAAAGCGTTGTAAAGCCCGAAATTTTCCTATAAATAGATCTTCATTCCTTCATTCAATCACAACACATCATCATTCAAACATAAGAGCATCTTCATCTTGGAGACCCATTGTAGGTCTCTTAAATTTTAGTATAGTGTTGTAAATCCTTATATATTGGGTTGTCCATTGCTGAAAACCCGAATTAAGAGTTATATTACTTTGAATCAAAGAAGTAATAATATTATAAGGTTAATTTACTTCATTCACGTGGCTAGACGTGACACAAGAGACCACCTCCTTTATTGTCTAATCAATAAAAAGAGATAGTATTTTGAGTTTATTTTCAAGATGTCTATATACGAGCTAAGAAGTTGGATGTATATGCGTAAAGATTCAGATGGGGCGTTGACAGAAGAGTTCAAGAACGGGTTAGAAATATTTATGTATCAGGCTACAAATATGGAGAGAACGAAAGATAGTGGGAAGATGTTTTGTCCTTGTTTGAAATGCAAGAATACGAGGTATACACTAACCAAAACCGTGTGGACGCATTTATTAAATAGAGGGTTTATGCCGCAATATTTTGTTTGGTATCTACATGGAGAAGGATATGGCAGTAATACTCATGGGAATGCTGGTAGTAGTAGTAATTATCAAAGTCATGTTGATATTGATGAATCGAATTATGGTCATCAGCCTAATCAGTATCAATATGACCAAAGTGTAGATCATGATAGGATGCACGAAATGGTGACTGATGCATTTCATGAAACGCATACGGGTAATGCTGTTGAGGAACCTAATGTAGATGCCAAACGATTTTATGATTTGTTAGACAATGCTAATCAGCCAATCTACGAAGGATGTAGAGAAGGCTTGTCTAAATTATCGTTGGCAGCTAGGATGATGTCAATTAAAACAGATCATAACCTGGCTGAGGTTTGCATGGATGATTGGGCTGATCTTCTGAAGGAGTATTTACCGGAGGATAACTTGGCAGCGGGAACATACTACAAAATTCAGAAGTTGATTTTTAGTCTTGGTCTACCTTCTGAGATGATAGATGTATGTGTTGACAATTGTATGATTTTTTGGAAAGACGATGATCAGCTGGAGGAATGTCGATTTTGCCATAAACCAAGATACAGGCCTCAAACTGGTGGGCGTAAAAGGATACCGTACCAACGTATGTGGTATCTCCCTATAACTGATAGGTTAAAACGGCTTTATCAATCTGAAAGGACAGCTGCATCAATGAGATGGCATGCGGAACATACACAAGTAGATGGAGAAGTTGTTCATCCATCAGATGCAAAGGCATGGAAACACTTCAATATGGTATACCCAGATTTTGCTAAGTTCAAACGGAATGTCTATCTTGGACTGTGCACTGATGGTTTCAGTCCATTTGGTATGTCTGGTAGACAATATTCATTATGGCCAGTAATCCTAACTCCTTATAACCTTCCTCCAGATTTGTGCATGCAAAAAGAATTTATTTTCCTAAGTATTTTGGTTCCAGGTCCAAATCATCCGAAGCGAGCTCTCGATGTATTTCTTCAGCCACTCATACATGAGTTGAATCAGTTATGGTATACTGGCGTTCGTACATATGACTGTTCTACGAGGAAAAATTTTACTATGCGGGCTGTGCTTATGTGGACAATAAGCGATTTCCCCGCTTACGGTATGCTATCAGGATGGACTACACATGGGGAGGCTATCTTGTCCTTATTGTCTTCATCGAACTGATGCGTTTCAGCTAAAACATGGTAGAAAAACTTGTTGGTTTGATTGTCACTGAAGGTTTTTACCGGATAGCCATCCATATCGGAGGAACAAGAGGTTATTTTTGAAGAACAAAAGTGTACGTGTCCCTCCACCCGTTAATTTAACAGGAGCTGATATACAGGCGCAAATAGATCATTGGAGGGCAGAAGAAACAGTAACTCGTGGGGGAAACTGGCACACTCCTGCAAATATGCCTGAAGGTTATGGAGTTCATCATAATTGGCACAAGAAAAGTATCTTCTGGCAACTACCTTATTGGAAAGATCATCTGCTCAGACACAATCTTGATGTCATGCACATTGAAAAAAACTTTTTTGATAACATCATGCATACAGTTATGAACGTAGCGGGAAGAACAAAAGACAATGGTAAATCAAGATTGGACTTGCCTGATTTATGCAACAGAAGTGAGTTGCATCTACTGAGAAACGGGAAAGCACCAGTTCCTGTATTTTGGTTGAGTGCAGATCAAATGTCAGCATTGTTCAGATGGGTTTCTTCTGACGTTAAATTTCCTGATGGGTATGTCTCTAATCTTTCCAAATCTGTTGAGAAGGGGGTAAAGTTTGCTGGGATGAAAAGCCATGACTGCCATGTCTTTATGCAACGATTATTTCCATTTGCATTTGCTGAACTCTTGCCCAAAAACGTCCATGAAGCTATTGGAGGCATTGGTGCTTTTTTTCGGGATCTTAGTACACGAACATTATCAGTTGATGTAATATCACAACTGGCATTGAATATTCCAATCTTGTTGTGCAATTTGGAAAAGATCTTCCCACCATCATTTTTTGATGTTATGGAACACTTCCTGTTCATCTCCCATACGAAGCAGAGCTCGGTGGACCCGTTCAGTACAGGTGGATGTATCCGTTCGAGCATTTCATGAAGCATCTTAAAGGTAAAGCCAAAAACCTAGCTAAAGTGGAAGGCTCAATTGTGGCGGGAAGCTTAACGCAAGAGACTTCACACTTCACTTCATACTATTTTGCACCGAAAGTACGAATACCCAAAAGAGCTACTCGTCGATATGATGATGGAGGAGTTGGCCATACATATGCCGTTGAAGGTGTACCTGACATATTCTCGCCGATCGGACGTCTTAGTGGAAAACTAAAAGATGTTTGGTGGTCCAATGAAAAAGATTATCACAGTGCACATACGTATATCCTGTTAAATTGTGAAGAGTTGTCATCGTATGAAAGGTACCTTTTTAATTAATAATATCTTTATATGAGTTGTCAGTATTAATAACTATTTGTTGTTTTTCTCAGCACATTTGTTGATGAGGTTAAAGAATGCATATCTGGGGTTTCTGAAACTGAAATCAATGATCGTAAAGATCAACACTATGCCCAGTGGTTAAAAGGACAAGTACGTATAAAATTTTAATTAAAAGAGTACTACTTTAATTTGCTATATATCGAAATCAAGAAATAAAAGCGGAATTTATTTCTTATTAGGTGGACCCGAATGATCCGGATGAATTTCCAACATGGTTCCATGAGTTACTACTAGGTCCGACGGCAAAAATAACTACAGCCTCAATGTATTTCACTCGGGGCTATGTTTTTCACACATAACGTCACGGTGCAAAGCGGGCGACAACAAACTATGGAGTTTGTGTGAGGGGTGAAATCGATTTTTATGGAGTTGTGCAAGAAATAATTGAAGTAGAGTATCCTGGATTGTTAAGGCTGAAAACTGTTCTCTTCAAATGTGATTGGTTTGATCCAACTGTTGGACGAGGGGTACGTCTAAACAAGTTTGGAGTTGTTGACGTGAACAAATCACGACGGTACAACAGGTTTGAACCATTTATATTAGCTTCTCAAGCAGAACAGGTAACGTTTCTGCCATACCCTCGAGTTCGATCAACAGGAATTTCATGGTTAGCTGTAGTTAAAGTGGCACCGAGGGGCAAGATTGTAGGGGTTGAGGATGTTCCACTTCAACAGGACACTTGCGTAGATCTGTCTGAACCAGATGTTGATGAGGAGATTTTCTTAATAGACCCTCGGAACAGGCAACTTGAAGATCTTCCCGATGATACAGAAGAAGAAGGTGATGATGAGTTTGCTGAAACCGATGATGACGATTTGGCGGAAGAAGACGGTGATGGTGATGAAGTAATAGAGGAAGATGAATCTGATTGAGTTTCATGCATTGTATTTAGTGAATGTTTGTTATTATGTAATTTGTAACTCTGTTTGTTTGAATTTTTTAAAAACCATAAAATTCGATTTTACGACGGTTTTACGACGGTTTTTCTAAACCCTAAACCCTAATCTAGGTTTTAAGTCCGGAATGAATAGGGTTTCAACATTACGACGTCTTTACGACAAACCATCGTAATATCGTCGTAAATTTACAACGGTTTTACGACGAGTACACTATTTCGTCGTAAAAGCGTCGTAATGCCTAAATCCAAGAATTTGAATCTTTTATATCTTATTGGTTGTAAGGTATTTCACAATTGTTTTTGATTGGTTATCTTATTTTATATGAAATGCTATCAATCTGATCAAAATCAAAAATTTGAAAAAAAACATACATATTTACAAATTCATGCATGTTTTCGTAAATGTTAAGTGAAAGGTTATATATTAGATTACAGAATTTCATTTTTTACTATCTCATGTCATAAATCCATCATACATGCAAAGTTGTAAACCTTTTATTATATGTTAGGATACAATAACCTTTGCATTGTTCTTTATGCAATATCCCATTTATAAGATTTAGGGTTTACTCACTTTTTTAAAAAACATCGTAAAACCGTCGTAATATAATCGTAAATTTACGACGGTTTTACGACGACTAAACCCAAAACCGTCGTAAAACCATCGTAACGTTTGCACCGGATATGCTCTTGATCCGAGGTACGAGGTTATAAATATTTAGACATTACGACGATTTTACGATGGTTTAGGGTTAAATCGTCGTAAAACCGTCGTAACGGTCAAATGCTCCCATCACGACACGTGTCATGTCATGCAGTGGACCGACTGTTCTACAACCAAATCGTCGTAAAACCGTCGTAAAGTTAGAACGATTTTACGACGATCACAAAATCTGTATAAGGGACGCGAGATTTCCCCCTTTCGTCGCTCATTCCTCTCTTCTCCCCTCTCTCTCTACAATACTTTCTCTCTCTAATCCCTAAACCACTCCCTCTCTCCCTACTCTCACAGCCAAAAGTTGTAAGTTTTTCTTTAAATTAATTTCATTACATATTATTTTAGATTTAGGTTCGGAATTTAGATTTAAGTTCGGAATTTAGATTTATGTTTCGGAATTTAGATAGGCCCGGATTTTGTAAATTTTAATAAATATTTGAAAAATTAGTAACACATTTTTTAAAATTTTGTAGATTCTGTCTCGATGGCTCCTCGGGCTAAGAGATTTCACTACCGACAGCTCGTCGATTCTGACGGTACGGCCCCGTCTACCTCGGCGACCGGATCAGCCATCCCGGAGTCCTCGAGAACACAACGGACAGTTTCCCAACCGGTCGTTGTTCCGCAGCCGGCACCGCCTCCACCACCACCAGCCGAACCAGCGGCTCCCGCACAGGCCGAGCCTGTGGCTGATCCGATCCCGCCTGTACCGTATGCCCAGTTTACGGTACAGGATCTTCTGGCGCAACCTGGTCGTGGGACCATGAACAAACTCGACCCGGATCGAGCCCCCGGCACCTATTGGTACGTAATTTTTTTCCTACAATATTTTTAAATTAATTAATATTTATTCTTATATATTTGATATTAATTTATTTTTTCTCTTTCCATTTGACTAGGTTTACGACCGACAATGCAGTCGGTCGTAACGTTACGGATATCATCAAGGGGTTTTTCGTACAACCCCATACCAGCTGGAAGAAGCTGGATCAGGCCACACTTGACACTTGGTTCAAGTGTTTTGCGGTAAGTAATCTACCATTTCGTTTAATTTTAATTTTAAATTTTAACTTTTTACAATAATTACTAACTTCTTTTTTTTTTCCTAGCAAAACTGGCATTGGGAAATATCCGCACACCGACGTGTGGAGACGGCCTTCAAGGAGAAGGTAAAATTCCGCCTCAACAACACCGTTTCCGACTGGAAACGGAAGTGGGAGGTTGACGGCGACAAGGCCAAGCCGGTGCCTATGTCCAATACCGTCTGGCGGGGCCTTGTCCAGTACTGGTTGGATCCGCACAACCAGACTACGGCCGCCAAGTGTTTTGGATCTAGGTAAGTCGTAGTTAATTTCAATAATATTTACATTATTTTTTTTCTTATAATAGATTCTAATCAAAATATTTTTCAGGAACGCTACTGACGATGCGGGAAATCGGAAGAACGTCCCGCACATTTCCGGCAAGATTCCTTTTGCCGGAAGACGGCTTATGATGGTAAGTAAATTAAAATTATTAATTTTTTTGTTTTCAAATAATTAACTCTTATTTCTTGATACTAATTAATTTTTTCATTTTGATTTTGTAGGTCGAAGATAACGGAGGAGAACTTCCTCCGATGACGAAGGTTTTCGCCGAGACGCATAAAAAGCGTAACGGCGAATTCACGGATCCTCGGGCGGAGGAGATATACAACGCCACCTGTGCGGCGATCGAGGAGCAACATACGCAGCTGACTCAGCAGACGCTTCAAACGTCTCCCGGAGGTAGCTCGGTCCAATCGACCCCGGCGCTGACGGTGGCGGAGATGGACCAGATCTTCGAAGAGGTAATTTTAATTAATATATTTAATTAATGTAACTTTAGTTTTAAATTATATTTCTAACCATAATGTTTTTAAATATTTGTAGGTTGCCCCAAAGAAAAAGGGGCGGGTATTAGGGATGGGGTCCATCCGTGATACCCCGAGAGCTACGGCGACTGGTCACGTCCGGATCCCGGATCCGGTTATCCGCCAGGAGATCGATCAGATGCGGACCCGGTACGAGACGAGGATCGACCAGCTCTACGGTCTCTTCGAGATCATGGGAGCCGATAACCCGGTACTCATGGCGCAGTTGGACAAGCTGCGGGCTGATGGGGTTGTCGGATCGTCTGCCGCCGGGTCATCCATTAGGACGCAACCGCCGGTGCAGACGGACGAGGAGATGTTCCGATCTCTCGGGGTTGAGCCTCCTAGAGCCGGAGATCAGGCGCCGGTGGAAGCATCAAACCGAAGACCCGGCAAAAACACGTCCAGGACGATGGGGAGGAGGCCGGTGACGGGATCGACGGAATCGATTTAGATTTAGATTTAGATCTGTAGGGTTTTTTTTTTGTAAATTACAATTAATTTTAATTTCAAATTTTCATAAATTTTAAATTGTAAATTATTTTTTTATTTAAATTTTAATTCGAATTATTTTTTTTGTAATTTTCAATTATATTAAACGTCGTATAATCGTCGTAATAGATTTATTAAAACCGTCGTACATTCGTCGTAAATATTACGACGAATTTATGACTACAATGTACGACGATAAATACGACGATTATACGTCCGAGAGTTACGACGATTTTACGACGCAATGAAGAAATATTTTACGATTGATTTACGACGATTTATGCGTCGTACATTTTACGACGATCTTACGTCGACAATTAACGACCATTTAACGACGGTCCAGGCGAAGACCAAGTCGACGCAATTCGATGTAAACTCGTCGTAAACTGTACGACGCATTTACGACGATTTTGTTTCCCTCGACGTTACGACGAAACAAAACCGTCGTATATTATACGACGATTTTACGACTATTTGTCTATTACGACGATGACTTTACGACGATTTCGAAATCGTCGGTAGTCCGTCGTAATGGCCCTATTACGACGAAATAACGACCATTTCGGCGTTGTAAAATGATGTTTTTCTTGTAGTGTTAGGGTTATGCATGAGTAATTACATTATTATACAAGTTAGTTTTTAAAAACATGTAAAATATTAAAAAATGATTTAAGGCAACTAAACGGATTAATTAGCTAATTCATAGATATATAAATTATTTATATGTAAATCCACATAATTAAAATCACATAGTTAAATTTACAAAATTAAAATCACATAATAACAAAAATTATAATTAATATTAGATCGAAATATACTTAATTAACTCATATTCTAATTCTACTAATATACAAATATATACTATTTAAAGATAAAACATGATAACAAAATGTCCTGCAAAAAATAGCTCGACACCAGGATGATGAAAAACTTAACACATCTCATACTTATTATTTTTTCATATCTGAAAAATTAAAAAATAAATATTTTTGATTTAAAAAATAAATAAATAATAAAAAAACTTATATCTAAACAAAAAAAATAAATACAAATTATAGTAGGAAAAAAACAAAAAATTCTCGTGCGAACGCACGGGTTTAGAATGTAAATGGATCTTCAAAACAAAAATGAAAGCCAATGGCTCGGTAGATAAATATAAGGCTAGACTGTAGTTCAAGGATTCCGACAAAAAGAAGGTCTGGATTTCTTTGACACTTATTCTCCAGTAACGAGAATAACCTCGATCAGAATGCTGATTGGGATTGTAACCTTAAGAAATTTGAAAATCCATCAGATGGATGTCAAAACTGCATTTCTAAACGGTGCTTTAGATGAGAAAATATATATGAAACAACCCGAAGAATTTGTAGTCCCGGGACAAGAACACAAAGTCTGTAGACTTGTGAAGTCATTATATGGAATTAAACAAGCTCCAAAACAATAGCATAAAAAATTTGACAATGCAATGATGTCAAATGGCTTCAGCATAAACGAATTTGATAAATGCATTTACATAAAACTACTCCTAGTGGTTATATCCTACTATGTCTATATGTAGATAACATGTTAATTATTGGCAGCAATAATGACATAATCCAACAAACTAAGAACATGCTTAGTAGATATTTTGACATAAAAGACATGAATCTAGCAGATGTCATTCTCGGGATACAAAACAAAAACTTCTGATGGAATTACCCTGTCTCAAGCTCACTATGCTGAAAATATACTTGAACGGTTTAAAAACTATTCAAATGGGGCTACAAAAACTTCAGTTGACTATCAACTTCACTTGACAAAAAACTAAAGTGAAGCAATGTTACAAGTAGAGTATGCACAGATAATTGTAGTCTTATGTACTTAACCAACTGAGGTCTGATATAGCACACACAATAAATGTACTAAGTCACTACACTAATAATTCAAGACACAAACATTGGAAAACCATAACTCGAATACTAAACTACATTAGATACACTAAAAATTATGGGCAGCACTATGAGAGAGAACCAGCAATTTTGGAAGGATACAATGACACAAACTAGATATACGACACCAAAAATTCTAAATCCACAAGTGGATATGTCTTTACCCTTGGAGGTGCAGCAGTATCATGAAAATCTTCTAAACAAACTATACTGGCTCAATCAACCATAGAGTTTAAATTTATAGCTTTAGATAAAACTGTAGAGGAAGCTGAATGGCTCCAGAAGTTCTTGAAAGATATTCTAATGTGGGAGAAACCGGTCCTAACAATACGTGTATACTATCAATCGGTCATCGTCGAAATACTGAATTATCTCTATAATGGTAAATCTAGTCATATAAGAAAACGACATAAAACCATTAGAAGCTTGATCACAATTGGAGTAATCTCAATAGATTACATAAAATCAGCTGATAACCTAGCAGATCTATTTACTAAAGGTTTAACTCGTGATCAAGTTCTATTTATCAAACATAAAAGTAATCAACAATCAGAAATACTGAAAAGTATCGACCTCGTTTCAGGTTTATCATCAATTTCCTTCATTTGGGGATCTCTTCCTTTTTCGAGAGTATATCATCAGATTCTTCAATATTCTTCTTTGGAACTATTTCATGATTATCATCTTCTTTCTCGACTATATCAGATTCCAGGTCAAAATCATCTTCGCTGGGAACTACATCTGATTTTCTAGTCATCGTCAAAATTTCTGCCGTTTTACCAGTTTTTTTCTTGAGAGTCTTCAACACCTTCTACAAATCAAAATTACCAGCGACCATAATCTTTTGATTATGCATATCCGGTGTACATTCCACAACTCCTAATTATAACATATGATTAGAAACAATTAATACAGCGGTATCTATTTTACCATCAAGTAAATAAATAAATCGTGTCAATAAAAATTCTTATTATTCTTGCCATCCAACTTATACACTTTTTGATTATTTTTGCGCAATCTTACAATGCATCCCGATCTTCAACTCGGCATCCACAGTAACACTAGAAAGAAGTTTCAAGAGCAAAAAAAAAATGTCGCATCGTAAGAAAAAGAAAACCAAAATGTTGCATCGTAAGAGATAAAAGTTACTACTATACTTGTCTGGATTGTTTCTTCGTGACATCCTTGACCAGCAACGCCAGCAGCCGATCATAGTCGAATTACAAATAAGAAACAGTGAAACACTTTAGAGATATAGAAAAGGGAGAAGATAGTTTCAGGCTAGACGGCTAGCAATTTGTAATTTAAATCGTCAACCAAATTATATAAAAAAAGATATAACTTACATAGACAATATTTGAAATTTGCAAATTGCAAATATGGAAATGTCTCAATACATGTGTTAAAACATTGAAAAGAAAGAAATTACTTAATTTCTTATCTTCGAAGATGTAATCAACTTTCTTGACCGAAAAAAAGATACGTTCAACTTTAACAATTATTAACTAGATTCTAATCCATGCATCCACACGGGAATTTTTCATTTTTATTTCTAATATATTTTTTTTAATAAAATATCATTTTATTATTTAGTTTTTTTAAATCAAATTTTTTTTTATCATGTTTTAACTTTGAATAGTATAAATTTCTATATTAGTAGAATAAGGATATGAGTTAATTAAGTATATATTGATCTAATGTTAATTATGAACTTTGTTATTATGTAAATTTAGATTTACACATAAACAATCTACATATCTATGAATTGGCTAACCATTCAGATTTTACATGATTTGAAAAACTAATCCGAATAAGACTATAATTATAAATACATAACTGTAACTTGCTCCATCATATTATTGTATAATATAAATATTTATCAATATTGAATATTTTATACTTTAGATTGATTGATTATGATAAAATAAAATAAAATATTCATTTACCACTTGTGTTATTATGAAAATTTTATTTAAAACAAAAATTTTAAATTAAATCTAATATGTATTCAAAGAATTCTTAAGTAACTAAAATTATTATCTAAATTTTCGTAGTAAATTTATTTATATTTTTTTTATTTTAAATTAAATTAAATCTAAATTTTCATAATTAAAATTAATAATTTTTTTTGAATAATTTGAAATTTAAATTAAATATAACCTATATTTAAGGAAATCTAACAATATTTAACCAATTTTCGAAATTTAATATAATATAAAATAAAATATTTTAAAAAAATTTAGATGTGTTTGGAAACATGCACTAAATGTGCTTCTGTTTTAATAGAATATATTAGGAAAATTATTTTGTTTGTTTCTATATAAGTATTACTTTCCTTTTACTATTTTTTTCCATTTTTGATAAAGAAAATCTTATTTTATTATTCAACTTCCACCATTATTTTATATTTCTATCTAAGATCTTATGCAAACGGAATCTTATGATGAAAAAATAAAATCAAAACTTTTACCTCCATTTCACGTTTTAAAAAAAATATTTTAAATATTTAATTCTATGGATTTTTTTAATGTTGTTCTTAAACAAAAAATATTGTTTCTCTTAATTAATTCATTTCTACTTGAATTTCATTCGATGGTGTATCGTCTACGTACAATATGTAGACAGATGTAAAATCCATTCAAAATATTGAATACGTGTAAAATTAAGACTATTATGTGTCTTGTCTAACAAAAGACAACTTGATAACTAATTTCAAGATGAAAGATGTTGAACCAGCTATAAGTCCTAGGAACAGAACGGATGTGCATTCTAAAGCTGTCACATGAGAGATACCAAAGACATGTTGAGAACCTTCAACTTGTTGGATTCTCAACATTTTAGGCTAAATGGCTTGAGTCGATCAGAAGAATCAAAGGTTTTAAACTTTAAGATTGAGTTGACAAGAATTATTAGGTTTTTAAATCCACGCAAACCGGCTTGGTATTGCGTGATACTTTTTTCTTGAACTTCTTTCTCTTGAACTTAAATCAAGAATAATAATATTTGTTTTATATCACAAAATTGTCAACATTGGGCATTTAGTCTAGTGGTATAATTCTCGCTTAGGGTGCGAGAGGTCCCAAGTTCAATTCTTGGAATGCCCCTTTGTTATTTTGGGTCAAATTTGTTCATTTTGCTTTGTCCAAGTCTCTCTACCTAGTTATCACCATTCTCTCAGACATATCATCGAACAACTAACGTGCATTAACGAGCTTCCCATGAAATCAACCTCAATTTCAAAAGTCAGCTTCGAAAGAAGGTAAACTCTTATGCCGCAGATTCTTAATGACCCTCTGGAAAAATATGGTTTTTTTTGTTTGTTTGATGAGATTGGACGTATAATTTTTATCTGGGCACAAACAAGTTATCTTCGAAGTTCATGAGCTAGAAAAAAAAAGAAAAAAAAGAAACCACCGAAAGAATTGACATTTTTTGTCGCTTGGCTATTTTCTCTTTTTTTATTGTCTGGGTCAACATCAAGAAAGTTTTTTTGTTTGTTTAATGTGGTCGAGTCCTCGTCATCATCTCCTTCACCTTGTAAGTAAATAGTCATCTTGTAACGTGTACTCCTTATAAACCTCAATATCGCCACAGACAACATCGAAGAAAATTGCAGATTGTTGTAAAAACTATGAACTCGATTCAACTTTCTTGTAGCTCTCTCCCGCACGACATAATCCTGAAGATCATCTCTTCTCTTCAGGTTTAAAACTTGTTCTTTTTTTGCTTGTGTTATATTTTGCTAATTCTTGATGAAATTGTGTTGTTTGATTTGGATAGGTGATTGATCTTTGCGCACTCAGTAGCTGTTCTAGGTTCTGGAGAGAGCTATGTGGTTCTGATACTTTATGGGAGCCTCTGTTTAAGGAAAGATGGCCCTTATTGGCCACATTTGATGGAGATAACACTCAGTTTCCTGAAGCCCAAACGCAGTAACAGATGAAAATTTTGCAGGTATAGTAAATCGAAACATTCCACAGATTTCTTGTTTTCTTTCAATTCCAGTTTTCCGAGTGTTCTAGATTTTGTCATTTTTGAAGTCTTGATTGTGATTTTGCCTGTTGTTACATTGAGTTCTTTGTATGATGGA
>NW_006256909.1:11540175-11565812 GCF_000478725.1 Eutrema salsugineum | reverse complement strand
GGACTTTTCATATCAGATCACCTTCATATGTCTATGAGATTTACAAAAGCTTGAGAATTTGTGTGAAGAGCTAATAGATTGCCAGAGACTGAGATTCAGCTATTCTATGCGACTTTGATTGAGATGAGGACTATTATGTGTTTATAATAACTCTATCTTCTAAAACATTTTGTAGGAATGGAGAAGAGTTTACGTGATGCGGCACAATGAAATGGCGTCTAGAGTTTCTGAGGTGATTACATTCGTGACTCAGTGGCCCGCTACGTTGTCTTTAGAGGCCTGGGAATATCTACACGCGGTTGAAACAATGAGGTCGATGCGGTTAGGAATCCAAGATGTAGAGTTGTTTCTCTTCAAACCAAACTTGAGTGTGCTGCTTAACCTTATTGGACTCATCTACTGCTTACAACACCTGAAACCGATGGTTAGTTTCTGTTTCTGTGACTAAGTAAAGACATGGCTATTCGTTTTCCAGCTTTTGATTCGCCATTTTCTTATACAGAGGAAGCAAATCTTGGACGCTATGAGGCGATGTGGAGTCTCAGAGCAGCTAGTTTGGGTGAAATGGTTGACGTTAGGTCGATGGTCACGTGGTAGACGAATGAGAGACGAGGTTGTCTCGCGTCAGGTCTCTCTAGGCGATGTTGTGAGAGGGAAAGAAGAAATGGTGCTACGAGTGCTTCAACGAGGAGTTGTTCACGAAGTTCTACGAGTTTGTATCTCAACCATTGATCTTGCTTGCACACCTTGCACCAGTAGCACCATCAGAAACTACTAAAACGGTTTCATAAAACGGTTTGGGTTTGTTACAAGCTGAAAAGTGATAAACGTATGTAATTACATGTTTGAAAACTTGTAAAGTGTATGTAAATAAATAATGGGACTTGTCTGATTGCATTCCGGTCTGAATGGAGAATGAATCGAATTGGCAACCAATCAGTTCGGTTAATTTCGGTTTATACATGAAAACCGATCGGGAGCAATTAAAAAATTACTTAGGGTCAGAACACTTTAAACCGATCGTTTTTTTTTTTTGCCTAATAAAAAAAAAACCCTGATATTACACACACCTTGGATCCTTTCTCCGTTAAGGTAATTTCTCCATCTTCATCTGTCTGTCTTTGTCGATTTGTTTCGGATTCGGGTGTAGTTCAACTAGAGTCTGGTTTGGTTCGAGTCTGGTTTAGTCGTGCCTTTGGTGGTTCGAGTCTCGTGCTCGTTAGTCGAATCAGTGTGTACCGAAATTTGCATTTTAAACCGATATTTACCGGAATCTCTGAAACTTACTGAGAATCGAAAGTTTTTTTAGTACTAATTACCGAACCAAAGTTTTTGAATTTGGTTCCAATTTGGCAAGCCGAACCGAAATTTAGACAGCCAAACCGAAGTTTAGTTCGGTTTTAATCGGCAGAAACTTTTTTCCAACGCCGAAGTTACAGGTTTTTGTTCTCTCCTCTCCCCTTTCCGCCACAGTGATTTCAAGGTTTTCCCTTCAAGAAAAATTTGGTTTTTTCTCTTTCTCTCTTCTTTGCAGTTACAAAGACATTTTGTTGATTGTTTTCAGCTTGTCAAATAGTCTCTGCTATTTGATTACTTTACTGATTATACGATAACATTATGCTTACGCTTGCATTGAACCGAATTTGAAACTAATCTTTTTAAGAACTTCCTTTCCGAATTTACTGAAATTTTCGTCTGATACATGTTCATGTAGAATCTGGCGGTAAGTTTTAGTTGAGATAGAGAGAGAGATTAGTGTGTAATGGCCATTGATAAGGGGAAGCTTCAAGAAGATGAAGCTTCAGCTGTTACTCGTTTCTATAACATTATTTTGGGTTGGGACTATAAACAGCTTACAAAGGAGAATGAGGTAAGCTCATCATCATCATACACACTCCTTTTCATTGTTTTTTTAAATGTATCTAATTGATTTTTTTTGATGTAATACAGAGGGAAAATAGGAAGGATTCTAAAGGGAAGTTGAATGTTGTTAAGAATACTTACAAGGATGTTGATGATTATTTTGAGACTTTTGAACCACTGCTCTTTGAGGAGGTCAAAGCTCAAATCTTGCAGAATCAAGATGAAGAAGAAGGTTAGATTCATAAAACTTAATATACATGTATCTAATGATGTTTCTCATTGGCTTTTTTTTTTTCTTTTTCTTTGTTATTAATTTTTTCCATCCATTGATCATGAACGAAAGTGGCAGGTTTTTTGAGTTTTGATGTTCTGTTATTGTAGTAAGATGTGATGTTTATAAAAGTTGTTAACATATTCATGAATTTTTATGTCATTTGCCTCTTAGCATCGGTGAGTAAAATGAGATTGGTTATGGAGTGCAGCGAGGCCGACGGGTTTCACTATCTGCTAGTCACTTACGAACACGACGAGGACGAATATCTTGCTCAGAATGATCTCTTATTGCTATCAAAAGAAGAGGTAAAAATACTTTTCTTTGTTTTTGGTGTATGACTTGCTTATCCTTTATTTATGATATCTCCATATTGTTTTTCTGATTCAGTTAGAGATTAACTTTTGCAGGTGAAAGGGAATTCATTTCCTTCATCTTATGGGTTTGCTGTAGTGGAAAATCGTCAAAATAATCTTCTTCGTCTTCGGATGTATTTAGCTGAAGAAGTGGTGCAGATAACCAAAAATACTAAATCCTCTAGAACAAAGCTATTTATCCAAGCTCTCTCAGATATGCGCTCTCTTATTACATCGTCTGCCAGTCCTATAGACAAAAGGGTATTCAGTTTAAAGGTCAGTTGTTATGTCATAGCAACTATGTATAACTATATCATGAATGTGGATAATACGCCTCAATTATTGTTGTGCTGTGCTAGCTTGGCTTCTCTTTTTTTTTGTTCTTTTTCTTTATTTTACTCTTCTGTAATACTAGTTAGAAGCTGCTTCATTAAGTTTTCACTGGCTGAATCCTGTCGGCTGTTGTATAAACTTAAGTGATTGTTGTTGACTTGTTATATATCCTTTCTAGCTAGAATAGTTCCCATCTTTTATACAGCGTCTTTCATGGTATGGTATGTTTATTTTGCAGTTATGTGGTTTATCAACCATTATTCGGGAATATATAGCACTACGATCAGTCAGTTCACTTCCGTTCAAGGATTTAATATTTACTGCAGCAGAAAAATCTTGTGGTTTCGGAGATGATGCCTGGAAAATATCTAGACCTTTGCATGAATTCTTTAACGAAAATCTTAACAAATCACAAAAAGAGGCAATTGATGTAAGTCTGGCCTCGTAATTTCTTTCCTTAGAGACTTTAACTGTTTCCCTTAACAAAAGTTTGAGCTCTTTGTCTCGAACTCTTATTTTGCAGGTTGGTCTATCAAGAAAATCATTCGTCTTAATACAGGTTGACTTCTTCTTCATCTTGTTTCTCTAGCATTTTGTAATGTTCTTTACACGTTGAATGTCGAACATACAATCTCTGTCAATCAATGTAAATGCCCACAATTGCATGAAGTTGAAACTGTTCAGCCTGCTTACTGAACTAGCACTTAATGTTTTTCTGTTTGACTCTCAAGATTGCCTTTAAAGGAATCTAGTTTTGATCTTGTTGACTACGTGGATGTGAGAGATTTCTTGGCAATGAAAGTTAACAGGGATATATTGCATACTTCTTCTTTCAAATTGCATTGACAAGTAGTTGAATTGAACTGGTTACAATTTGATTCGAATACTTATGACTCGATTCTTCTTTAGGGTCCTCCAGGTACTGGGAAAACTCAGACGATTCTTAGCATCCTTGGTGCCATTATGCATGCCACTCCAGCAAGAGTCCAGTCTAAGTATGATTTTTTTATGTGCTATCCTCTTGATCCTTGCTTAGCTTTTTGCAGTTCTGATTTAAGCTCCAGATATTATAACTTTGCTTTCTTATGCTTCTCAATCTCTGGTGGATATTCCTTTTTCTTCCATAATAGGGATATGGAGCATGCACTAAAGCGTCGAATTCAGATGACCATTGAGGAGAAGTATGGTTCCCCTCTCATTTAAGATCATTTAGATAATTTTATATTTAGCTCTCGCATACTTAGACTTCTATCCATAGTGACTGGAAAATGTTATTATTAACTACATCATATCATGTTTTATCGAAAATCTTGAAACTCAAAAAATAACTCCACATTTTATGAGTAGTTTGGTCTAAAGTATCACATACCATACATCCCTCTTGGTGAACATATCTCAGTATTTCTTTTGTCTGCAGATACAATCACTGGGAACGAGCTTCTCCTTGGATTTTTGGTGTTAACCCCCGAGATGCTATTATGCCTGAGGATGGTGATGACGGTTTTTTTCCAACCTCAGGAAATGATTTGGTAGGTCGGTATATTTTATTCTGATTGGTAGTGATAAACTTACTTATCTTTGTTCACTATTTTTGTCAGAAACCTGAGGTTGTTAATGCAAGTAGGAAGTATAGAATACGTGTACTTGTCTGTGCTCCATCAAACTCTGCACTTGATGAGATTGTATTGCGGCTTCTTACTACGGGTATGTGTGTTTATCTCATACGTTGTTTCAAAATTTGAAAGTTGGTAGTGGTCTTATATGTTTTGGTTTCTGCACTTTCAGGTCTTCGTGACGAAAACGCCCAGACATACACACCCAAAATAGTACGAATTGGTCTCAAGGCACATCACTCCGTCATGTCAGTATCACTGGATCACCTTGTATGTATCTAGTAGCTTTTACACTTATTGCCTTTCGTCCTGTGTTAGTTTTGGTTGTTGCTTTAACCATTTTTTTCAAAACATTCAACTTGGAATCTAACTATCATCAGATCATTAAAAGTTTGTTTGGTTGTGGTATATAAGAGTATTCATTGAAAATAGACAACGAAATTACAAAATTCTGTTAACAAATCTTGTCCCTATGTGCGTTTCTGAGAAGCATTCTTTTGCAGGTGGCACAAAAGCGTGGCTCAGCCATTGATAAACCGAAACAAGGAACCACAGGAACTGATATAGATAGTATCCGCACTGCAATTTTGGACGAAGCAGCAATTGTATGGAGAATTAACCCTCACTCATGTAATTTTTAAAATTATGTTTTTTTTTCCTTCCCTGAATATCCCACTTCGGTTTTTTTGCACTAACAGGTGTTTGCGACTCTAAGCTTCAGTGGCTCAGCACTTCTCGCCAAATCTAACCGTGGTTTCGATGTTGTTATCATCGATGAAGCTGCACAAGCTGTAAGCCCCTTCCGATAGAATATGGACTATAAATGTCTAATTGTTAACCTTTAAATGTGGATATAAAAATAGGACGCTTTATTTGCATGAGACTTTAGTCATGCTGTGTCAATACTCAATACATAGAGTCGAGTCATTTCTTTGCAGTTTACCCTGACCTATGTGAACTATCCGGAAACTGTTGTATATCTCAAAACTATTTGTTGTTTGCTATGTAAGTGAAGTTAGCTTTTCACTGATAAAAAGGTTTATGTAGGTAGAGAAAATGTTAATGCTTATATTCCCTGAGCGTGGGAAGCTAATATGCTCGTCAGATTTTATAACTAATGAAATTTTCTCTTGTGTCAGGTTGAGCCGGCAACTCTTATCCCCTTGGCCACTAGGTGCAAACAAGTGTTTCTGGTAACATTCAGTAGGATTATGCTTCATGTATCCAAATTGCAGTAATTTTCCAAGTATATATAGAGTAGGTAGTCAATACGACACACACCATCAGTAGCTTCAAATTTGAAGAATTGTGTCTTGACACTGTAGATGTAACACCATAAGTTTTATGAGTAAATGATTATTATGATCAGTCAAAGGAAACTTCAATAGCTTTGGAAAATCTTATTACATATCTATATATATTAGGTAGGGGATCCAAAACAACTCCCAGCTACTGTAATCTCAACTGTTGCTCAGGATTCTGGGTAAGTACTTTAAACCACTCATTACGTCCAAACTTAATCTGTTTATATGTCATTGTATTGACACTATTGAATTGTTGTTTTTCCTTTCTTCAATGAAGTTACGGTACAAGCATGTTCGAGAGACTTCAAAAGGCTGGCTATCCTGTGAACATGTTGAAAACCCAATACCGGATGCATCCAGAGGTATGGAGAAATTCTCCTCTAGCATCCACTTAAGAAGTATCATCAGTTGATAACTTCTTACATTTACTCTTGTCTGAAAATTAGATAAGGAGCTTTCCGTCAAAGGAATTCTATGAAGAGGCACTGGAAGATGGATCTGACATTGAATCGCAGACTACTCGTGACTGGCACAAATACCGTTGCTTTGGTCCGTTTTGCTTTTTCGATATACATGAAGGGAAAGAGTCTCAGCATCCAGGAGCAACTGGTTCTCGGGTAAATCTAGATGAGGTTGAGTTTGTTCTTCTCATCTACCACAGGCTCGTGACCATGTACCCTGAGCTGAAGTCAAGCTCTCAGCTAGCTATTATATCGCCGTATAACTACCAAGTAAAAACTTTCAAAGATCGGTTCAAGGAGATGTTTGGTGCAGAGGCAGAAAAAGTGGTTGATATCAACACTGTTGATGGCTTCCAGGTCAATATTCTACTCTCTTTCTCACGTTTTAAAGATCAATGGTTCTGATAAACAAACTAGATTGTGACTTAGCTTGTAAAGAGGACTTAGAGTTTTCATTGTTTTTCATGGTGAAAGGGAAGGGAGAAGGATGTTGCAATATTTTCATGCGTCAGAGCTAATGATAAAGGAGAAATCGGATTTCTCTCTAATTCTCGGCGTATGAATGTTGGGATTACACGAGCTAAGTCTTCTGTATTGGTAAGAAAACAATAAAAGAAACATTTCATAGACACTATTTTGTGGCTTTTCTGCATACTTATACCATCTTTCTATGTTATATCTCACTGATACATTCTCCACTGAAACTTGCAATCAGGTCGTTGGTTCAGCTGCAACATTAAAGAGCGATCCGCTATGGAAAAACCTCGTAGAAAGTGCTGAGAAGAGAAACCGGTTGTTCAAGGTAAAAACCTTCATTGCCTTTGTGTTAAAAGTATCAACCTTGCTGCAACATATCCGGATCAAGAAAGTGGGTGTTTTGTAGGTATCAAAGCCATTGACCAAGTTCTTCAGCGAGGAGAATCTGGAGATGATGAAAGTGACGGAGGACATGGAGATTCCTGATGCACCAGGTTTTGAAGATGAAGCTCCTCCAGTTGCAAATTACGGTGGAGAAGATGATAACGACTTTGGAGATGGTGATGCTGATCAAGACGATGCAGCTTTCGCCGAAGAGGACTAAAAAGCTATAAAGACGCATGTTGGGTTCTAAATTTTGTATGGTCTTTTTGGTTTAGATTAGTTAAGTTGATCATAAATGTCTTTACTTTCTGCTACAATGATCTCATTAGATTATCACTTCTTGAAGAAAACTAGAAGATGATATTTCAAGAATCCATTATCATTATTTGGATAAAACTGAGATTTTACAACAGTTTTTTGGTATCTTCCAAGGAAGTCTGTTTTTATTACTTCAAGTTTTTATACATTTCTAACTTGGTTTCACATATATATAGAGGAGAAACCAAACTGCATACCATCATATTACATGAGATGTTTCAAGATTCCAGAGCTAAAAACGTTGGCTCAGGAACTAGCTGCCAAACTTAAGTCAAGCAATCAACATCATTCCACCATTAGAGAGAGTTTAAAACATCAATTAAAAGATAGAACTAAAACATTTTGAAAAGCATTTCCCTGAAGCATCCACAAGCCTCCTCCATATCTTCTCTTCACAGAGACAGAGTTAGGTTTCCTCCTGCTTCCACATTGTAATGTGCAAGAGACATGTTGTCGTCCTCTAAAAGCCCTGCTTTCCCACTTAACTTGAGCCTGTCTGCAGAAATTTGGATCTCCCCAGCTATTTTCTCCTTCAAACTTGCCACGTTTTCCGATAAAGACTCCACTGTGATCTCAATGACTTAGGCAAAAGACACCCTGATTGTAGTCGGACCCTGAAAATGTGTATTAACTACAAATTAGATACAACTCTCAAGACGACCCAAAAAAAAAAACAACAAAGATTTGTAAGAGCCTGAAGAAAACATCACCGAGCGTTGAGCAAGAAACTGGTCTTCTGGAACAAGGCCTGGCACGTCAAACTTTTGTCTCTTTGGCTCTGGTTCATCCTCAGTTCCAGGTGGTGTCAGGTCTTGATCAGCCTCCTTGTTAGCAAAATCCTTCTCCAAAGAAGCATGCCAATCAGTCAAATTCTTCAAGTTCTTTTCTCACCAATTTCTCTCTCATTCTTTTTCCTTTTTTATATTCTTCAAATTTAATAATAAAAAAATCAATGAAAAATCTGTTGAACGTTTCAGCGTTAAAGATGCTCTAAAGCCTGGAAACGAAGAAACGAAGAAAGTAAGAAAGGAAAAAAGAAAAGTTCAATCTAGCCCTAGGCTAGCGTTTATAATAGGGAATAAAAAACCGACTTTGTGTTTATCTTTGGGCTCTTCTAATTCCCGTCCATAATCATTTGTAAGACCGATTAAAGTGTGGATTGGTTCACCTGCTATTGCAAATGCAGCATTTATGGTTGATAGAGATTAGTGGAGTTTTATAACAATTATAGAAATTATTGCAAACCATTCTGTATCGTTTGTACTGCTAAAATTCAAAAACTGTTTCCTATAAGTGTTTGTCGTTGCAGACGGTAACAACTGGATAACAAAAATTACGCTAGAAAAAAATAGAAAATCACATTAAAAGAAAAATAAAATCTTAACTCTACTAATTGTCTCCTACATATATATACATAAACCCTAACCTAATTTTTTCTATCAAATTATCTTTAATCCATAATCATGGTTTCCATACCAGTTGTTATATGTATCTTATTAGATATAGTTTTAGTTTGTTATAATTCTTTTTTTTGTTTTTCAGAAAGTTACATGGTGAAACAAGATGATTTGTGCATTATTTCAACAGGTCATTGTGAAAAAAAACAAACTGAATAAAAAAAACCTAAAAAAAACAAATGAAGATAAATCGCCTGGAAGCTAATTGTATATGTTTTTGCATCGATTAAACTACCCCGGAGAAGTCTAAATCGCCATCTATGAGTTTAGAGTTCTTAGTTTGAGTCGTTGACATTTTAATATTCTTTAGCAACTCATTTACATTGTATTTAGGAATTAGTTTAGGATTAGCTTTAACCAAAAAAACCAAAACACTAATGAGTTTATGACTTTGATTACTATCTCAGTTTGGTGTTTCCTAGCAGATTAGACATCTTTTCTGTGGATCGACACCCTAAATCCTGCAACGTACATATGTGCACTTTCAGAATTAAGGTTTTATAAATTTAAAACTCATGACCAATGGGCCTTCAAAAAATGAGCGACCCTAAGGCCCATCAACCATGTTGTAACAAAAGAACATTAAAACAGATGTTGAAGGTGTACTCCGCACTCCCAATTTAGCCTTGTATGAACCAAGATCAGCCTAATTGATCTCGGTTTAAGATTGTTTATACCCAAAGAAATATTCGACCCATTAATAGCCTCTGGGCCTCTAAAACCTGATTTACAATATCAATATTAACATCTGAACTTTGTGGAATATTTTTTAATCTTATCTGAAAAAAAAAATATTTCCAAAATCCAAATCCAAACAAAAAAAAAAAGAATTCGTCAAAAGAGATCGATTTTGAATCTTATAAATAGAGGAGACTCCTCCTTATTCAAAGATATTCACAACTTTAACAGATGATCTAGATAACTTTTTCTTCTTTGGATAGTTCATAGTTCCGACACTATAATCTCTTTAATTCTCACAAAGTACAAAAGATACATAGGCAATTTTTATTAGGTGTAGCTAAACAACAATAAAATCACAATTCATAATGGGAACACTTTAGATCCGACTACTTTGGTAAGAAAATATTCTAAACACAAACAGATCTCGACTATCTACAAGATATGTAAAATTTAGTATATTTAACAATTGTCGCGCCGTCAGTGAGAAAAAGAGATTTTCAAACAAGCCCTCACCGCCTCCTCCCGATTGAACTGCATCGTCAATGTCAACATCTTCGTCTTCACCACCTTCAGAATCTGAAGAATCAGAAGATTCATTCACTTGAACAACCTCTGTAAGCGCCGGAATGGCCTCCACCAGAATTAACTGAATAGCATGAAAAAAACTTTTAACTGCGACAGTGCTTTGTGCAAGGGCAACCTCATCTTTGGTTTTTATGCTAGCGATTAGCATCTCGAATCCAAGTATACCCCATGGATATGCGAAGAAATCTTCCAAATCTCTGATTAACTCGACATGGTCATACACGATTTTCGACCGGTGGTTGGTAAGGCAGAGAACAGCGCCGGTAATAGCAAGGCAAGTGTACTTCAAACGAGTAGTCCGGTCGACGACGGTTTTCTTCTTAAGCATCTTGGTTGCCAAATCAACTTTGAGAAGTCTGGTGATTATGTAATGCCCGAAACTCTCGGATAACAACGGTTTCTCGGCAGTGGCGATGAGTTTCCCGAAAGAAGATTTTCGTAAGTAGTTTCTCTCCTCCTCATCAAGAGCATCGAGAATGTTACTGATGGTCTTCGCTTTATGATAGGAGTTCATCTTTTCGCCGGTGGGTTCGTCGCTGGCGGCAAAATTTCTGGTCTAGAGTTCTTGAAGCGCCATTAGTGACCAGATGCAAGTAGGGAAAAACGTCTCTGTATTAGGAAGTTCCAGAGATGGTTTGTTGTAAATTTCTTCAATTTTAAAATATTCTTTTCAAATTTTTAAGTAGCATTATTACACTAAAATCGTAGCCTATAACCGTTAGAGTTATAAGAAGTTTTTTGTATTAATGAAAATATGTAAATAGGTGTATAACATATAATGTTATGTTTGCAAATACGGTCGTATTCTATGTTACAGCATGCAAATTCTCTTTTCAAAACCTAAAAAAAAAAATATCCAACAATAGCCTACCTCCAATCTTTCTCCTAGCTTTCACTGATCATAATTTCTAATCACTAACATGAAACTTTGACGGCATCTCAGAATCATCGTCCTAAACAAAAACTAAGTTTTACATCATGTTTAATTATTTTATTTACCTCATTGGTGGGTCTGATAAAGAAGTTGGTTGGATCGTAATTTATAAAACCCAGAAAAATAAAGGGAAGAATAAAATCGTTATCAATCATATTTTTTTTATTAAAAAATAAATGAATTAAAAATTCATATTATAATTTAAATAAAATCGTCATTCCCTCGCATATTTTGCGACAAGGAGGCTATTCGAGCAAATTCCCCGTTTTCAAGACCCTAAATCTTCGGAAGTCCTAAATCTTCTCTTCTGTCACTTACACGAGCTTGCCCAATCTTCTTCTCCGAAACGATGAAGCTTCAATCTCCGATTTGATTTGAAGAAGCTTCGATCTCTATCTCTCTTCTAGTTTTTCTGTTTGATCCTCTCGCTTCTCTCTCACCGAAGATTCAAAAAAGCAACATAACGTCTTCGTTAGGACTCTCTCTTCTCTCTCGATAAGAAACTCCCAGCTCAAGCTTCTGTTGCTCTTCAATTCGGTCTTTGAGATAATATTCGTTTTGGGTTTATCTTGGAATTCGTTTCTGGGTTTGTATTGAAAGCTTCTTGGAATTCGTTTCTGGGTTTGTATTGAAAGCTTCTTGGAATTCGTTCTGGGTTTTCGCAACAGAAAATTTGATTGAAGTTTCGACTTGCTGCAACGGAATGGATTATATCACTGTTGGTGCTTGCTTCAATTTATTAAAGATTTGATCGAACTTTTGTGAAGAATTAGTTTTCATGACATTCTGGATAGCGTCAAAAACAAATAGAAAGAGATGGTTCATGAAACCCACTCTGCTCATGTAGTTTAGTTGCAGTCACGGTCCACAATGGGCTGTTCTTTATCCAGTACAGATATCTTGGATTAGATGCTTTGCTTCAATGGCCTGTTTGAATACTTCTCTGATGTGAGATCTCTTTCTGAATAGAGTTAGATCTTGTACTGTCTCGTTATGTCAAAACCATGGATAGAGAAATGTAGAGGTTTTGTGTTACTTCACTTAACTGCATTTCTTTGCAATTTACATTTCAGGTTTGGATCGTGTTTGATCTTTCATCTAATCGACGATGTCAACAATCCCTGGTACTGAAGTGAGTACGTTAATGTATTTGATTGTCACTCTTTTTTCTCAAGAATCTTTTTAAGGTGAAACTGTTTTGTTCCGTTTTGTGTGTTTGTTGTCAGCTCTTATCAAAACTTAGAAAGCTTCATATAATTCTTAAACTGTTTTGTTCCGTACTGATTGTTTACAAAATCATCTGCTTGTGTCTTCAACTAAGAATCTTGGTCTTATGGTTCCATTAGTGGGGTGAGTATTGAATGGCCTCTGCTTCATCTTAGAAAGCTTCATATAATTCTATGCTTTGTGTATCATTGAATGGCCTCTGCAAATTTGTTTCCTTCTTAGATTTGAAGTACTACCAACAGTTTGGAGTGACTTGACTTGTTTTTCTTTTCCCTTCTGTTTTTTGATTCTTGATGTTTGCTTGCATAGATTGCTTTCTGGAATTGAGACCCATCTGAACTGAAGAAGATTTGAAGTGATTTCATTTCAGGTTCTTCTCTTAACTAAAGAGTGTCATTGCCCTTTTGTTGTGATTGATTGTAATGCTTTCAAACACAATCAACTGATACTTTAGAACCAATCGTGTTATTGGCCTTGTTACCTGGTTTGGGTTTGTGTGTCTCATAATGGCATTTGATAATCTTTATATCTTTACTTTGGAACCAGATTTATCGTAGCATTTTTTAGTTTGTCTCTTGCTCTATTTTTTGCCTACAGATAATAGTAGATTCCATATTGATTCTCAGATTTCCAGTGATTTTGAATTGTCTTTCTGTTTTAGATGTTGGGGGTTTGCAATAATTGCTCAAACTTCATTTTTCTGGGGGTAGATGACATCATTTTCGACATAAGATGTGGACAGTGCCGTGTGAACTTTTGTGGGAAGGTATGGAGTTTATTTGTGTTCTCTCATACATACTGCACATCTTTGAATTATTCAACATCGGTTTATACCGGTTATGTTCTCATGTTCTCATCACATACTAACTATTTTTGTTTATAATGCAGTGTCATAGAGAGCCTCATTACCCAGCAGAGTGTGTTGACGTGCAGAAATGGGATAACAGACTCGATCATTATGCTCCGCAGAGAATAGCATATATTACAAATCACTTGGACATTCTAGATGATGTAAGATGTTCAACATGTTCAACAGTGTTATTACATCTAAGTTTATCTAAGTTTTTGTACATTTTTCTTGTTTGGTAGGTTAGTGATATTCTGGCCATGATGCAAAATCATTTTCTGGATATTGACGAGGAGCACACAAAACGGTTCAATTCTCGGCTTCATCTGCCGTTTAAACATGTGTTTATTTTTGACCCTTACTCTTATTGATATGTCTCCCTTCCTTCTTTTTTTTTTTCTTTTACATATCTGTTTTCTATTTGTTATTCTTAACTCTGAATTTCTTCTTGTCAGGTGCGTGAAATTGTTAGGTTTGGACGGTGGTATCTACTACACGCGTGTGGCTATTGGTATCTAGAAGAATTTCTGCTTCCCGATTGGTTGCGTCTACTACGATGCATTCAATCATTTTTAGAAAGTGTACCACATGTCGGTTTGACGGCTGTTCAATGGCGCGAAATTCTGCCTAATTTTCGAATTGCCGGTATAAACGTCGGCGTTCCCGTCATTGATCTTATACGGAAGATCCCTAATGCTCGGGATGTTCAGAGAGCAGTCGAGCCAGGGTCTTTGGCTGTGGATGAGACTGCTATAGAGATAGAGCGTGAAGAATCAGAGATAATGATATGGCAGTGGCACGCAAAACTACTTCCTTGAAGACTGATGGTTCGTGGCCTTTTGATGGATTTTTTTGTTTTAATCTGATTTAGATATGAACTTGGTACCTCTCAGGTGGAAACCATCTTTCCACAAATCCACTTATAAAGGATTCTTTTTTTTGTTTTTTGTTACAGGTTTGGAGATAACAAAGACAGAATAAATAAGGATATCAACAAGACGTATGAGAAACATCTAGAATACTCAAATTTCCCTCCTAGCCTCTCTATCTCTCTCTCTGCCTTTATTCTTGATCGGATTATTTCTATGTGTGTGACTTCTTTCTTGTATAGCCAGAATTGCCTCTGTTATTCCCTTAGGGAATATGCCTTAATATCCTTTTCTCTTAGCAAGAACCGAGTAACCTGAAAAGAAAAAAAAGCAATACAACACGTTTAGGCTATTTTTGAATTTGTCCAGAATTGAGCCCATTTGTTCATAACTTCATACTAATCTTTCTATCTCAGGTTTTCATTTCGAGTTCAATTAAAATAATGACAAAGAATTGAGCTGCTAGATGGTTTAATCCAATATTTTAAATTTACTGTAAATGTAGATTAAGATCTGCGTCTCTTAACTTTTTCTAGAGATTTTCGTTTTATAAACCCTGAAATTCTTCTTACTTATATATAACTAGATAAGTCCCAGCATATATACGAATTTCTAATTTATTATTTTATAGTTCATAAAACCAAAATAAAAAAACATAAACATAAAAAACTAAGATCACCCCTGAAAATATATGATACATAAATTTAAAAATAAAGTTCTCGTAATAACTAAAAAATTATTTAAACATAAAATAATAAATTTTATCTTATCTTATCTTATATATATATATACTAATAAAAGTTGAAGCTAAATGCATCTAAGGGTGTCCACATAGGATTTAAGAAATCAATTTAATTGGTCCACATCAACATTCAAAAATTCAAAATTAAGGAAAATTTACATATTTCAAAAATAAGGAAAATTTACATATTGTAATATTATTGCTGAAAAAAGAAAATAAGAAAGTATCCACATAAGATTTAAAAAATCAATTTTATTGGTCCACATCAACATTCAAAATTAAGGAAAACTTACAAATTGTAATATTATTGCTGAAAAAAGAAATTAAGAAAGTTTATTGGTCCTATAATTTTTTTATTAGTCTACCTCAACATTGAAAATTTTCAAAATTCTATTATTGTTTTTAAAATAAAGAAATTATATATAAAATTCACAATTAATTTGAGCCAAAAAAGTAAACATACTTGATATCCAAACTTAGATTTATATGAAATCAAATACGAAAACCAACATGATGAAATTCCTCAAGTTATTAATTACAGAAACCAAAAAGATTTAATTGGGGAAAAATGTTCTTCTTAATAATAAAAAACTAAAATAAATAATATTAAAATAGGAAATTTTTAATGTAAATTAGATATCTACACACATATATTTAGAGACTTTTACATTAGCATCCAATTTTTTTGTCACATAATTATAATAATTTTTAAGTTTTTTTTCCTATGTGTGCAACCATGTAAAATAAACAAAAACAAAAGATAGAGTAAAGTTTCACTAAAAAATAGTCATTACAACGTAAAAGAACTAACTTGACTAAACTATATGTTTAACTATTAGCTAAATTACAAAGAATAAAAAAAATATAAATAAAGCCACTACAAGAACAAACTTGACTAAACTATATGTTTAATTATTAGCTAAATTATAAAAAAATATGAAAGGAGATTTAAACAAAGGCACTAGAAGCCGCTTTAATATTGAAAAAAAAATCGCAAAATCACCAAAGTTTGGTCACAAATTTGAGAAGAATGATAAATTTCAAGCAATCCAAGAAACATGTCAAGTGATTGATACTCGACACTTTTGAAAAACCAAGCACTAGAATAGAGAAAAGAACATAGCGGAGGAGACTGAAGTATCTGAGGAAAATTTTTGAAATGACATAACATCTGAATGGGTTTTAACAACCCAACATGAACCACAAAAGTAACCAAGCAGCATCCGAATACATTTGGTAAGCCTTGAAACAAAGAGGAGAGGCTAAAATCACTTGCCGCAACAGGCCTCTTCTGAGATTTTCCAGTTTTGATTTCTAAATCTATTACTAATAAAATTTAAAACTATATGTCTCTAAGAATGTCCATATATGATTTAAAAGTTTAATTCTATTGGTCCACATCAATATTTAAAATTTAGGAAATTTTTAAATTTTAAAATTATATTGTTAACAAACAAATATAATTAAAGAAAAATAAAAGTTAAAGCTATATGCCTCTAAGGACATCACATAAGATTTAAAAGGTCAATTTTATTATTCCACATCAATAACTAAAATTAATTTTTTTTCTAAATTATAAACATTATTGATACTAAATAATATAGGAAAAATTGTTAATTAAAATTATTCTATTATTAATGATAGCTAAAGCTATATTATTTTCAGAGCATCCACAACAGCATTTAAAAATTTATTTTCGTATATATTAAAATTATAAATTAAAAAGTTTTATAATTCTATTATTATGATTAAAAAAAACATATGAAAAAATAAAGAAATCTCTATTATAAAAAAAAACAACATGATATTAAAATTTCCATTACCAATGTTTAAATCACAAATTTAATTTATTATCTATAAAAAAGATATGCTACTTATACAAGTTTAAGTTACTTGATTTTAAAGGTTTTCATGTAGTATTTTAAATAACTAAAACTTATGATGTATATTCATCTAATTTTTTCACATATGCAAAACATATTATCAAAATATGTAATATTTTTTTCTCATGTAATATATTTTTGCAAAAATGATCAAAAAATTTACATTTTATATATTCAATTTGGAATTCAATATATTAATGTATGAGTTCTTAGTTTTGAGTTGTTTGATTTGTTTTATTTTTATAAATTTGTATGTAGTAAATTGTACTGGTTTTGTCTACTTAATTACAATTAGAAGTTAGAATGAATATGATGAAACTAAATATAATCATACAAAAATTATTAAAATAAATAAATATAATAGATTCATTGAAAAAACAGACATAACAAGAATAAAAATGAAGAAGATGAAAAAACAATTTCATTCTTATTAGAAGAGATGACATATAATCATTGAAAACTTATTTAAAAGTTTACACTACCAATTGACATAAATATATTTATTCAAAAATTTTGTGTGATTTTATTCATTTCATATTCGATTATTCATTTCATATTCGATTATTATTAATCTCAAAGGAAATATTTTATTTATTAGTTTATTTTTTAAATTAATATATCAAAATAAAAAATATTATTTGTTAAAAAAGAGAAGAAAAGATTAAATTTTAAATTTTATTTTTAAAGAACATATATATAATTAAAATAAAAGTGAAAATGATGGAAAAAAAATATCTTCTTAATTTAAAGAAGTGAATGTATAATATTTTATTATCATGTTAATACTATGTGTAAAAAGTAACATTTGATTCATTTGTAAAAATTTTAGTTGGTTTTGGTATATTAATTTATAAATGTTTGACCAAAAAAAAACCGTTAAAATATCACAATTTACATAAAAATTATTAGATCAATACTATAATATTTTAATATATGATTAAAACATTTATATATATAATTTATATCTTAATAAATATAATTAATTGCATATAATTTTTATTAACAAAATATCCACGCGTAGCGTGGACGCATAATCTAGTACTAATAAAATTTGAAACTAAATGCATCTAAAAGGTGTCCACATATGATTTAAAAACGTAATTTCATTGGTCCACCTCAACAATCAAAATTAAAAAAAAGTTTACAAATTCTAATATTATTGCTGAATAAGGAAATTAAGAAAATTTACAAATTTTAATATTATTAATGAATAAAATATTTTTGTATATTTTTTTACTGGGCCACCTCGACATTGAAAATTGAAAAGATTCTAAATTTTATTATTGTTTTTTTTAAATTATTAAAAATAAAGAAATTATATAAAAAATTATATTAATAATAAAAAATAAAATAAATAATATTAAAATAGGAAATTTTAAATTAATCACTACAAAGAATATAATGAAAGAAAATATAAACAAAACCACTACAAGCCGTTTTAATATTGAAAAAAAGACCATACCTCCAAAGCTGGGCCACTGAATTTGAGAATAATGATAAATTACAAGCAATCCGAGAAACATGTCAAGTGATTGATACTAGACACTTTTAAAAAAATGAAACACTGAAAATAGAGAAAGAAGTTCCGTCATTAAAACTTAGGTATCCGAAGAAGATTTTTGAAATAACATAGCATATGATGGGCTTTTAACAACATAACTTTAACCATAAAAGTAACAATTAGCTGACCCAACAGCATTTAATACATTCAGTAAGCCTCAAAACAAGAAGAATAGACCAAAATCACTTGTCGCAACAGGCTTCGTGTGGAATCTTCCAGCTTTGATTTTTAAATCTATTATTAATAAAATTTAAAGTTATATGCCTCTAAGAATGTCTACATATAATTTTGAAAATTCTATTTATTGGTCCATATCAATATCTAAAATTAAGAAGAATTTGGAAAAATTATATTATTAACAAAAAATATATTTATTGAAAAATAAATGTTGAAACTATATATATATCTCTAAAGACATTCATATAAGATTTAAAACGTCAATTTTATTAGTTCACATCAATAACTAAAATAAAAAAGTTTCTAAATTATAAAATTACAGTGTTAATACAAAAATATATAGGAAAAATTGTTAATTAAAATTATTCTAGCATTAGTAACAGTTAAAGCTATATTATTTTCAAGACATCCACATCATCATTTAAAAATTTAATTTTATTTCTACATATCAAAACTGTAAATTAAATAAAGTTTCTTAATTCTAATATTATGGTTAAGAAAATAAATTAAAAAATAACAAAATCTCTATTAACCAAAAAAACCAACATGATATTAAAATTTATGTTATCACTTTTTAAGTTACAAATTTAATTTATTATCGATAAAAAAATATGTGTTACCTATATTAATATACTTGATCTAAAAAGTTTTCACGAAGAATTTAAAATAACTATTAATTATGATTTAATATTCATCTAAATATTTTTTTTACATATGCAAAACATATTTCCACATTATCTTATGTAATATATTATGCGAAAATGATAGAAAAATTAAATTTTGTATATTTAACTTGGAATTACAATAGACTAATGTAGAATGTCTTAGTTTTGAGTAGTTCAATTTGTTATTTTATTTTTCTAAATATGTATGTATTAAAATATATCGTTTTGCCTACTTAATCATAATTAGAAGAAGTTAGAATAAATATGATGTAACAAATATAATTATACAAAAATCATTAAAATAAATAAATATGATATATTCATTGAAAAATAGATATAACAAGAATGATGAAAAAAAATTATTCTTATTAGAAAAGATGATGTATACTTATTAAAAAATTATTCAAAAGTTTATACAACCAATTCACAAAAAATATATTTAATTCAAAAAAAAATTAACAAATTTGTGTGATTTTATTAATTATTTCATTTCATATTCAACTATTGTTTTGGTTTCAAATTTAAATTATTATTAATCTCAAGAAACATTTTGATTTATTAGTTTTTTTTAAATTAATACATTAAAAATTGTGTTGGTTAAACAAGAGAAGAAAAAAATTAACTTTAAATTTTATTAGCTTTTATTGTTTTAAAAGAACAGATATATAATTGGAATAAAAGTGAAAATGATGAAAAAAAATTATCTTCTTGATAGAAAGAAGTTAATGTATAATATTTTATCATCATGTCAATACTATATTTAAAAAATAGTATTTGATTAATTTGTTAAAATTTAAGTTGGTTTGGGTATATTAACTTATAAGTGTTTGACCAAATATATGTTTTTGAAATATGACATACTGTATATAGATTTAAAACAAAACCGTTAAATCCTCATAATTTACATAAACTTATTAGATTAACACCATAATATTTTTAATATATTACTAAAATACCAAATACAAAATTTATATCTTAATAAATAAACTTGATTGCATATTTTGTATCAACAAAATACTCACATGTAGCGTGGACGCAAAATCTATGGTGTCCACATAGGATTTAAAAAAAACAATTTTATTGGTCCACATCAACATTCAAAATTAAGAAAAGTTTACAAATTCTAATATTATTGCTAGATAAAGAAATTAAAAAATACAAGTTCTAATATTATTGCTGAATAAAAAATTTTGTATAAATTTTGTATTGTTCCACCTCAACATTGAAAATTAAAAAATTTCTAATTTCTATTATATTTTTAAAATTATTAAAAATAAAGAAATTATATACAGAATTAATATTAATTATAAAAACTAAAATAAATAATATTAAAATAGGAAATTTTAAATTTAAATTTACAAATTCATATTATTTCTGAATAAGAAAATTAAGAAAGTTAACAAATTCTAATATTATTGTTGAATAAAAACGTTTTGTATAAATTTTTTATTGGTCCACCTCAACATTGAAAATTAAAAAGTTTCCAAATTCTATTATTGTTTTTAAAACTTATTACCGATAAAGAAATTATATATAGAACTTATATTAATAAGAAAAACTAAATAAATAATATTAAAATAAGAAATTTTAAATTTAAATAAGATGTATACACATATATTTAGAAAGTAGCATCCAAAATTTTTCAAATAACTATAATAAATTTTAAGTTTTTTTTCTGTATATGCAACCATTCAAATAAAAAAGTAACAAAAAATAGAGTTAAGTTTCACTAAAGAATGAGTTGTTACAACGTAAAAGAACCAACTTGACTAAACTATATGTTTAACTATTAGCTAAATTACAAAGAATATAATGAAAGAACATGCAAACAAAACCACTAAAAACCGCTAGCTTTAATATTAAAAAAGCTTGGCTGTCGAATTTGAGAAGAATGATAAATACCAAGCAATCCAAGAAACATGGCAAGTGATTGATATTTTACACTTTTGAAAAATGAAGCACTGTAAATAGAGAAAGAGGTTTCGTTATTAAAGCGAAGGAGGTATCCGAATAATATTTTTGGAATAACATGACATCTGATAAGATTTTAACATCCCAACCTGAACCACAAAGGTAAAAATTAGTTGACCAAGCAACATCTGAATACATTCGGTAAACCTGAAAACAAGGAGGAGGGACCAAAATCACTTGCCGCAACAGACTTTGTGTGGAATCTTCCAGCTTTGACTACATAAAAGCTAAAGTTATATACCTATAAGAATATCCACATAGAATTTAAAAGTTTAATTCTATTTGTTCATATCAATATTTAAAATTAATAGAAATTTTAAATTTTAAAATTATATTATTAACAAAAAAAATATATTTATAAAAAAAAAGGTGAAGCTATATGCCTTTAAGGACATACACATAAGATTTAAAAGGTTAATCTTATTAGTCCACATCAATAACTAAAATTTTAAAAAAAGTTTTAAATTTTAAAATTACATTTTAATACTAAATAATATAGGAAAAAAATTTAATTAAAATTATTCTAGTATTAATAACAGTTAGAGCTATATTATTCAAAGCACCCATATCAGCATTTAAAATTTCAACTTAATTTGTATATATCAAAATTTTAAAGAAAAAGTTTTCTAATTCTAATATTATGGTTAAAAAATAAATAAAAAAAAATTCTATTAACCAAAAAAAAAACCAACATAATATTAAAATCTCCATTATCAATGTTTAAGTTACAAATATAATTTGGTATCTATAAAAAATAGATTCTACTTATACAAGATTAAGTTATTTGATTTTAACTTAAAATTTTAATATATTATGATTTATATTCATCTATATTTTTGTCATATATGCAAAATATATTTCTACATAATCTCATGTAATATATTATGCGAAAATGATCAAAAAAATTACATTTTGTATATTTGATTTGAAATTGCAATAGATTAATATAGAAGTTCTAAGTTTTGAGTTGTTCAACTCTGTATTCATTTTTGTAAATTTGTATGTATTAAATTGTACTAGTTTTGCCTATGTAATTATGTTTAGAAGAAGTGAAAATGAATATGATGAAACTGAATATAATTATACAAAAATCATTAAAATAAAGAAATATAATATATTCATTAAAAAAATAGATATAACAAGAATAAAAATGAACATGATGAAAAAACTTTCATTTTTATTAGAAGAGATGATGTATAATCATTCAAAAATTATTCATCTATATGGCTTTTAACTTAAAATTTTAAATAACTAATAATTACGATTTATATTCATCTATATTTTTGTCATATATGCAAAATATATTTCTACATAATCTCATGTAATATATTATGCGAAAATGATCAAAAAAATTACATTTTGTATATTTGATTTGAAATTGCAATAGATTAATATAGAAGTTCTAAGTTTTGAGTTGTTCAACTCTGTATTCATTTTTGTAAATTTGTATGTATTAAATTGTACTAGTTTTGCCTATGTAATTATGTTTAGAAGAAGTGAAAATGAATATGATGAAACTGAATATAATCATACAAAAATCATTAAAATAAAGAAATATAATATATTCATTAAAAAAATAGATATAACAAGAATAAAAATGAACATGATGAAAAAACTTTCATTTTTATTAGAAGAGATGATGTATAATCATTCAAAAATTATTTAAAAGTTAACACATCCAATTGACAAAAATATTTTTAATTCATAAACTTTGTGTGATTTGATTTATTTCATATTCAACTATTATTTTGGTTTCAAATTTCAAGTTGTTATTAATTTCAAAGCCAACGTTTTATTTATTAGTTTTTTTAAATTAATAGGTCAAAATAAAAATTTGTATTGGTTGAAAAAAAGATCTATACTAATAAAGGTTGAAGCTAAATGCTTCTAAGGGTGTCTACATAGGATTAAAGGGTAATTTTATTGGTCCACATCAACATTCAAAATTAAGAAATTTTTCAAAAATTAATATTGTTAATAATATATATATATAAGAACAAATAAATTATGTATACAAATTCCATTAACAACAAAAAAAAAATTAAAATAATATTAAATTAAGAATATTTTTTAAACAAAATACCAATTTACTTATATATAATATAATATACAATCAATTAAGAAAAGAAAGTATATTTTAACATTGTTTTCAGTTTCTTACAAACCTGATATAAAAAAAAAAAATTGAAGAAACTAGTTTTCTTTCAAAGAAACATTTACTAATATTTTTTATGTCCATACTGTTTTTATTAAATAGTAAATGATTATTTTGTTATAGTTGTTAGTTATCTTTTTTAGTATACTAACCTACAAGCATTAGAATAATTTAAAAATATTTATACAAGTTGAAATATCTAAAAAAATTAAAATAACATTTACTATAACATAAAAAAAAAATACATATATTAATATGTGGAGATAATTGGTGGTTTAAACATAACTTAAGAGGGACAATAAGTTAATGATATCTATTTTAGTATATACCCAAAATTTCATTTAATATTTTATTAAGGGATAATTAAATGCTATCAAGTATAATTTGAACTCATTAAAATAGTAAAATGAGGAGAATTGTTTTTTTGTCTTTCTTGGTTTTTAATAAAAAATTAGTTAGAAGTTATCACACACAATACATTACTCGACAAAAGCTTAGTATTTACCAATTTCAGATAAAATTGACGAAAATTTATCTAGAATTCATCAATCTTTGTGATTTAAAATTATTTTAAAATTTTATTTTATATTTATTTACTGTCTTAGTTTACAATCTACGAAAACAAAAATTGTGTTTATTAGTTTGTATTTTAGTTAAGAATAAATCAGAAATTTGTATCGACTAAATTAAACTAGCTAAGAAAAGAGAATAATTTTCAACTTTATCAGTTTTTCTTTTTATAAAAAACTTAAATAACAAGGATGCAACTGAAGAAAAAAAACTTATTTTCTTGACTAATAAGTGATGTATAGTACGTTATCTTCGTGTTAATATTAATTATATACTATTTAATTAGTTTGTTCAATTTTAGATTGGTTTTGATATACAAAAGCATTCGACAAAATAATATGTTTTTTAAAAGACACATATATAGATTCAAACAAGATTGTTGAAATCTCAAATTTTATATATAAATTCTGAGATTAAAACTGAATTATTTTGACAAATTTTAGTACAATAAATTAAAATCTAAATATATATAACTGCTTAAATAGATTTTTTTATCAATATGATAGCATTAAAAAAACTATTCATTGATGGCCTTGCGGACCTAGGGTTGTTTTTAACAAGTCTGTTGGTCATCCAAAAGTTTTGAATTTATAAAACCCTAGTGTCTGCAAGTGCACAGATGTACGTTGTAGGACTTAGGGTGTCGATCCATAGAGAAGATGTCTAATCTGCAAGAAACAACAAACTGGGAAGTAAGCAAACTCATAAACCAATAAAAGTTTTGGGGTTTTTGGTTAAGATCCTAAACTAAACCTAATATAATATTCACAAGAAATGCAATGCAGGATGAATTGTTAAAAGAACATCTAAAGCATATCGATTCAAACTAAAGACTCTTGAACTCATAGGTGGCGATTTAGACTTCTCCGGTTTACTCTAATCGATGTATGATGGCATTTCCAATTAGCTTCTGGGCGATTTATCTTCATCTGTTTCTGGGAATCTGCATTGAACTAGAATAGACACATGTATGATTAACCAACTGTCGTCACCTTAATCAACTAATCTCTTAGATCTAGCAATTAACTCTCGCTCTCATGCTAAACTTAAGATCATGCATTGGACATTGAATTCGTCTGCTCACATATTCTCTATAGGTAGCTCTCGACTCCTATAGCGACTATGTTCTTCTGAAGCTAGGTATGGATGATCTGATACAGCACTGTCGTGGCTCTGATCGATCCTAGGCTCAGAGAATAGGTCATGAATCTACTCTCATGCTTTACGAATAACTTAGAAGAGATGAGATCCAGAATATGGCTAAGAACAATAGAAATCCTAATTGATATATATGCTTGTCGATATCTTCAAACAACTTGACTCTCTGGGACTAATCTACATGATGCAATGAATGATGAAAGACATATAAGAATGCAAAAGAATGAAACAGAAAAGTTAATATGATAAAAAGGAGAAAGAACAATGGATCTTGAGAAGAATCCCCATCTCCATCGCCTAACCCTATAAAAACAGAGTTTGGTGGCTCAAAATCTCATTACAAGAGCACACACCCGTTTAGGGCTGCTAAACAATGTATTTATAGGTCATAAGGTCTTCCAGGTCTCATTTAGGGCTTCTCTGAAGAGAAATGGCGAGGTGGGCTTTGATGTTGGGCCTTGTGGCTCGTCCTAAGGTCGACCGGGGGTGAGAGTCTTCCAGGGCAGGTAAAACAAGTGTTTCCCGCGGGTGAGAATCTTCTGGGACTGGTGAACTGGGTCAACTTGTTCTCTATGTATTTTTTGATTGCACCATTGGATCGTTGTGATCTAAAGTGATATGGAAAGCTGGTTGTCTCTTCTTGATTTTCTCCAAATTTGAGCTGGATCGGACGGTGGGAAAGTTTTCATTTGAGGTTGAACTTCTGACGGTCTGACTCTGAGCTAAAAATGTGGATTTCTTCCATTTTGGCATCATATTCCCTAGTTTCCTGGAA